>NC_054827.1:99020601-99324739 GCF_018345385.1 Vulpes lagopus | reverse complement strand
ATCAGCCCCTGATCTCTCTCTTTATACAACTCTTCCAAAAAAAATTTATTGATGCTATTTAAACATTTTTCAGACACCTTTCTCATTATTTTTGGTTTCTGTCGTTAATGTTGGAAAGTTTTCCTGAAATGTTTTCTCATCCTTAGTTATCACTTTATATATGTGTGTAAGTTGCTAACGAGCAATTGGAAGCCCTTGAGCAAGCTGACTCTTACTGAGAGAAAGTCTTTATGCAGGGTAGGGGGTAGGGGAGCAGTCCTGGGGATTCAAGTGTTTGGTAGACCGGCATTCACGGACTCCCCCTGTTTTCAGCTCTACAACACCCTGCCCTGCCCTTTGTGGTCAGTTCCAGTGCTCCTGAGCCTGGAGCCTTTCCTGGGACTCAGAGCACATTGGTTTCTGTGTCGTAGACCCTCTGCTAGCATGAGGCTGCAGTCTTTGCTTTTTCTTGTTAGTAAGTTAGTAACTCCTCCTCACTACCCCTCTTCCAAAATGTGTTGCCATCTCCCATTCACTGGGATCTTTTTACCTTGTGGCTTTAATTTTTATTTATTTTTTAATTTTTTTGGTCAGTGATTCAGGAGGGAGAGGAGATAGCATGTGTGTATTATCCACCTTTTTAATTAGAAGTTTGCATAGGTTTAATAGTTCTAATCATGTAATTATGGATATGCCACTTTAGTCTTTTTAATCTACTCACATGCAAATGAAAATTCAAAGTGCTTATTTCAGCCAGCTATTCACTTGCTCTAATTATCTACATTGGTACCGCCATCACCTGGGAGCTATGATCAAGATGTGGAGTCATCTTCTAAACCCAGGCTGCAGTGAGCAACAAGTCCTTTCAAAGTAGTGTCCATTCATTTATAGCTGAGGTGGCATGGTTGTGTGGCCTCATAGGATGAGGCATTGCATAAAACAGAAAACTCTACAGTAATGAAACCTTCATTATTATTTTTTTAATAAATTAATTTTTATTGGTGTTCAATTTACCAACATACAGAAAAACACCCAGTGCTCATCCCGTCAAGTGTCCCCCTCAGTGCCCGTCAACCATTCCCCTCTACCCCCCGCCCTCCTCCCCTTCCACCACCCCTAGTTCATTTCCCAGAGTTAGGAGTCTTTATGTTCTGTCTCCCTTCCTGATATTTCCCACACATTTCTTCTCCCTTCCCTTATATTCCCTTTCATTATTATTTATATTCCCCAAATGAATGAGAACATACACTGTTTGTCCTTTTCCGATTGACTTATTTCACTCAGCATTATACCCTCCAGTTCCATCCATGTTGAAGCAAATGGTGGGTATTTGTCGTTTCTAATGGCTGAGTAATATTCCATTGTATACATAAACCACATCTTCTTTATCCATTCATCTTTCGATGGACACTGAGGCTCCTTCCACAGTTTGGCTATTGTGGACATTGCTGCTAGAAACATTGGGGTGCAGGTGTCCCGGCGTTTCATTGCATCTGAGTCTTTGGGGTAAATCCCCAACAGTGCAACTGCTGGGTCGTAGGGCAGGTCTATTTTTAACTCTTTGAGGAACCTCCACACAGTTTTCCAGAGTGGCTGCACCAGTTCACATTCCCACCAACAGTGTAAGAGGGTTCCCTTTTCTCCGCATCCTCTCCAACATTTGTTGGTAATGAAACCTTTATAAAGTTAAATCCTGAACGTCTTATTTCTTTTGGTCAATTATTTAAAGAGGGTTGAAAAATACTTTCAAAGTTGTCAAAAGAAATTAACATTAATTTAGCTAAATTTAAACCATAAATATATGCCCTGAAAGACTGGTGTGTCTGTGTGTGTGTGTGTCTGTGTGGGTTTTCTGTGTGTGTATGTGTGGCATTTGGAAGGTGGATTAAGGATAGAACTTGAAAGAAAATGTCACATGATGTCACACCTTACTGTATTGTTGATGATTTTTTAAAAAAAAAATTTATTTATTCATGAGAGACACATACACAAAGAGAGAGGCAGAGACAGGCAGAGGGAGAAGCAGGGTCCCTGTGGGGAGCCCGATGCAGACTTGATCCCAGGACCCTGGGATCATGACCTGAGCCGACGGCAGACACTCAACCACTAAGCCACCCAGGTGCCCCTTGTTAATGATTTTTAAATGGTTTATCCCAGTTCCTTCATTGACCCTATAGAATGATGCACTAAAATGAATTAGTGAGTTGCTTTTAAACATAACATGTGATGTCCACGTATAATCATCTAGGTACATCTGCCCTATTCAGTGTGATCCATAGGTAGAACTCCGTCCTTGAATTGACAACAAACATTATGGAAGCAGAACCTCAAGAGCTGGCTGTTAACTGTAAGCAAGACGCTGAGGATAACACTTGTGTAGGTGTAAAGTTCACAAAGTTCTAATAATTTCCATCTTAGCTAACTATCAGACAAAGTAAATGTCACTTTAGTAATACCAGTTTTAAAATTTTTTTAGTTGAAGGTGAAGTTAGTTGGCCTCCAGTGGATTAAATGTAAGAGATCCCATTGCTCCTTTGATAACATGGATTTTAAAGCATCCGTTTTATTTTTCTTTATTATCTTATCTTTTTAAGATTTTATTTATTTATTCATGAGAGAGAGAGAGAGAGGCAGAGACACAGGCAAAGGGAGAAGCAAGCTCCATGCAGGGAGCCTGACACGGGACTCAATCCTGGGTCCCCAGGATCAGGCCCGGGCCAAAGTCAGGTGCCAAACTGCTGAGCCACCCAGGGATCCCCTCTTTATTATCTTTTTACCGTTTTATTTATTCAAGTGATCTCTACACCCCACATGGAGCTTGAACTCACAACCCTGAGATCAAGAGTTGCAAAGCATGAGTTTCTAAAGGACAGATTCTCCCACTGAATAAACTTTTTAAAAACACAAACAAGGCAATTATTCAATAAAAGGACAGAATTTGTGTCAAATTTGATTTCAGTAGCTACAACTTGAATGTTTTTGTTACTGTACAGTTTGTCAAATTGAAATGTGCTAAAACAAAGTAACTGCATATTTTACATTCAAAAATTAATTTTAAGATTTTCTAGGTAATCTTTAATATTAAGAATTCTGCATCTAGAATACAAATGATAACAGGCACTAAGAAATACTGCTTTGACAGAGTACCTCATATAGTTACTCCACTTACATGTTCTTGTCTAAGTTACATGAAATCCTATTAGCCAGATTTGGCAGTGGTTAAGTATTAATATTCATATTAAGTCTTAATGTGAAATTCTTTTTATCAAGTGAAGCCAAATGCAAATCACAGTAAATGAGCTTGTATGGTGTATGGTGTGTGAATCTAACAGAGCCAGGGATTTTCCAGTTGAAAGGGAGTGCATCTGGTCATGGGTTATTGAAGGTGGGTGATTGTGGTTGTGATAACTATTCCAGTTAAATTTATGTAGGAGAGGAATGGGAGAATTGCTACATTTTTGGTTAACTCCTGGCCAGTAAATTCCAAAACAGTAAATTAGAGAATCATTAAAAAAAAAAATCCTCATATCCCTTAAACACTTTATATTAATTAAATACATATAAATACACATTCTTCTACCAGTGTTTTGATGTAGATCCCAGGCCTTTTCTTCCATTAACCGCACAGCCATGGTACAGTTGAGGTTTCTTTAAAGTAGAAAGAGCTGGATCTTCCAAGTGGAAGATTCTTTATGACTTTTAGTAATTTTCCTTCCTCCTTTTTAGAGTTGATTTCTTCCATGGCAAATTTGACAGAATGTTGGGTTTTTTAGTAAAACCAAAATTTGCCATCAGCAGATGCTTCCAGGGCATTCATTCATTGAATGATTTCTTTGGTACCCCACTCGTCAGTTACACTAAAAAGCACAAATGAAACAGTACAGTTGGCTATGATTGTATTGTGCATGGAGCTCAGTTGGAGAGAGAAGTGTGTGCATGTGTGTGTGTGGTGTATGTGCTGGTCTGTCTGACTATGGGTGCAAGTGCGCATCTGTGCAACCATGCTTGTGCTTGCCCATGTGTGTGGTGGGATCGGGGAAGCCCACGGGGCCCCCGGGTTGGTGCTAGTCCTCAGTGGCTGTGAATGTTTCACTGAGATGATGAAGAGCAGTAGTGGATCTGACAAAGCTGCGTGAGTAGAGTTCAGGTAAGAGCACCTTGCTGGGTAGATAGGAGCATTTAGGAAGCCTTGGGTGCTTCTGTTAAAGGCCCTTTTCTAGGGACGCCTAGGTGGCTCAGTGGTTGAGTGCCTGCCTTCGGCCCAGGGCGTGATCCTGGAGCCCTGCGATCGAGTCCCACATCAGGCTCCTTGCATGGAGCCTGCTTCTCCCTCTGCCTACGTCTCTGCCTCTCTCTCTCTGTGTCTCTCATGAACAAATAAAATCTTTAAAAAAATTAAAAATAAAGGCCCTTTTCTTGGTCACACTTATCTCCACGTGGCAGCCATCCTACTCTCTGGAGCTAGCACCTTTGGCCTCCCAGGCAGTCACTTTATACCTCCATAAGGCTGCTCCCACGTGGCTGAGCTTGACTCTACGCACTCAGACCCCCTCATATCTTTCTTTCTTCTGACACTGTCATAGCATCTGGCTCTTGATACCTGTCTGATGAACAGTCTCACTGGCCTTCTGTCATTTGGCTTTCTCCAGGCTTCCTGAGGCTAATTTGCAGCTCTTTAGATTTTAGGTCCCCTGGAGGTGGGTCAGACAGAGCAAATGGAGCAGTTGGAGAAGCAGTGTGTAGAGCATCTCTCTCAACTCAGGCTGCAGGAGAATCTGAGGAGATTGGACTGGGGTATGGGACTTTTAAAAGTGGTGATGGCCAGGGCCCACAAGGGGCCAGCAGCTTTGGATCTCTGGAAGACCTCCATCCTCTGGGTTGGGGCATTCTGATTTACCCAGGGCAGGAACAGAGTGGGTGTCCAGCTAGCCAGATCTGCCACTTGCTTTTGCCCTGTGCTGGGGGAAGGTTGGCTCAGAGCAGAAGAGCAAAAACCCTTCTGGGGGCTCAGACCCTGGATAATGTGGTGAAAGCTATGCATTGTTAGAAGGAAAAAAATACTCCCAGATCCACAGCCTTTTTGTCAAATTTCAGAGAACTGAAAGACAGTAGGGGTAAAAGGAAGCAGCTCCTAATAATGTCCTGTTCTTACCCATCTTCAACCCACTCTGCTTATCCTTTCCTCCCTTCTCTTCTGCTTGAAAATTATGTCTGGGCAATGCTGCCTTGACCCTTACTGACTTCTTTACCACTCAGGGCTGAAGTGGTTTTTTGGCTCTGGATCTACATTTTCCTATAGCATGTGCCAAGAAACTGCCTGCTAAACAAGCTGTTTGGTGGTAGAGAGGAGACTGCAGCAGAGATGATAATGTGGCCTGGTGGTTCTCAGAGCACTGGCCCTGGACCAGTAGTCAGCAGCATCAGGAACTTGGAAATGCATGATCTCCGGCCCATGCCACACCTGCTGAATCCAAAACTCTGGGGGTGAGGCTCACGTTCTGGGGGATGTTGATTCAGGCGAGAGTTTGAGAAACAGAGTGAATGAGGCCTCTCATTCACTGCTCCCCCAGTTTTTTAAGATTTTATTTATTTATTTATGAGAGACACACAAAGGCAGACATATAAGCAGAGGGAGAAAAGCAGGCTCTATGCAGGAAGCCCAGTGTGGGACTCGATCCTGGGACTCCAGGATCACTCCCTGAGCCAAAGGCAGACATTCAACTGCTAAGCCACCCAGGTGTCCCTGCTCCCCCAGTTTTAATGAACTTTTCCTGGTTGGTGTGACGCTAGGACATTTTGTCCCATGGCTGTTGGACTGCTGTGCTCGCCTCTGTAATGGAACACGTGTTGATAACAGTGATTTACTTATAATTTAGACTTCTGTCATGCATTATTTAGATAACAAAAGAAAATATCTTGAAAATTGTGTTTTAACCACAGAAATTTTTGTTTTACTTAGAAATTGAAATGCTAGAAGTGAGCAGCAATTATACTGTTCCAGACCCAACTTTGAGTGCCTGTGTGTGTCATCATTATTTTAACTTTGGAGAGGGAGAAGGAAACACACCAAAAAGAACTTCGAGTCTCCACTTGGCAAATGTTTCACCACTAAAGATGTAAATTTGTTCCTCGATACAGGGTATGTGTGTAAAAACACAAGAGACGAAGCTATATTCGTTTAAGGGGTAATCCATGCTGGGGACTCAAATTCCTAATTTGTAAAAACATCAAGTCATAGGAAATGTTTTGAACATTTGAAAAAATTATCACCGTCTGGATTGCTATCTTCAGTTTACTTCTCTCATATATGCTAAATTCATTGGCTTATGTGATTGAGGCAAATGCCATCTTCCTGATGTTTCCCGATGCCATGAGAATACGGAGAGCAGGCCTCCAGTAGAGAGCTCCAAGAAGGACTTTGAAGATTGTTTTCTCATCTGCTTTTTATTTTTATATGCAAACAGGGTCCTCTGTAGTTCATCTTATCTCTGTCTTTAGCCAGAAATACTTTGGCTCATAAAAATTGGGCGGGGGGGAATCTCTGGCTCAGAGTGACACAGGTGAAAAGGCTAAGTATTCAGTTCTTTTATGTGAAAACATTTATATTTCTTCTTTGTGTAATGATATCCTGTTCTGTCCCTTTGCTCACTCTCTCCTCCCCACCCTTCCCAGTCACCAAGGATAGAAGCTTTCTTTTCATCTTTAGATCCTCCTCCTCACTCCCTACTTAATGGCAAGTCCAGAAATGGCAATCCTTATGAAGTGTCATAATTTATTCTGTCCTCTGTACACTTGAACATTACCTTTATCCTTCTTAATCTTTCTGAGGCTAATGGACCCCATGAGTATCCACAGACCCTCTTCTGGAGGAGGAGATGCATGTACTCACATGTGTACACATACACACACACACAATTTTGCAGTCGTCTCAAGAGATCCACAGACCCTGCTTAAGAAACTTTCACAGAGCCATTTTCTTGCCTATAATATCTCCTGCAACAAATATATTCTTCATATTTTTTACCATTTATCTTCCTGAAATAGATTTAATTATGTCACTATCTGCTTGAGGTTTTACTGACTTGTCTTTGTAGAATAAGATCTAGTCTGTTAAGCATCATCTTTAAGGACCAGGGACCTCCATAAACTAATTCTCCTTCATTTGGCTTCCCTGCTTTCCACCAGCTTCCTACCACCTGAATTATTGTTCTCCAAATATATGCCATGGGTTTGTATAACTTTTTGCCTGCGCCTGCTGCTCTTGTACCTAGAATGCTTACATCCTCACTCTCTTCTTCATCTTTCAGAAGTATCTTTTTCAAGGCTCTGATGCAATGATTGCTGTTAATGAGATCATCTGTAACTCCCTTGTGAATCTCTGCCCACCTCTGCTTCCTGTGTCCCTACAAAACCGTCTTCCCGTACTAGAGCATCTGTTAAGTTGAACTATATGAAATTGCTGATTAGCTGCTTTTAACACGTTATTCTTGAATTTACATACAGTAGAATTCACTCTTTTTAGTGCGCAGTATTGAGAGTTTTAACAAATGCATTAGCGTCTGTAACCATCACTGCAGTCAAGATACAGAACATTTCCACCACCTGCCCCCCAGAATATTCTTTCATGATACCCATCTGGAGTGTTGAGTCTTTTTAATGTAATTTTTAATACTTAATCCAAAACACAATGGTTATCTGCTTATCTTTCTCATGAGATTGTAAGCTTTTCAAGAATCCAAAAATCCAAGCCATGGTTGTTTTCCCATAGTTCCTAAAAATGCCTAGTGCATTTTAAGTTCCCAGGGCCTGAGTCAACACATGAATGCGTGGTTAACACAAATAATTGGGAGGGTTGCTTTAATTACGACAGTGAACTTCCCTCCTCCTCATTTTCCTGCCTTTTTCTTCTTCAGCTGAATCTGCTAATGGATTCCATCATGCCCTGCCCAGTTCTTGAGTCAGTCATGACAGAAACCATATCCTTGACTCCTTCAGTCTCCAGATTTTGGAATGAAGTTATGATTGTAGCTGGTGCTCAGGTGCAAGAACATCTGGCTCCAGGGGACTCAGACGGACCAGGTTCTGTCACCTGCAGCTGATAAAAGCTAAAGGCAGGAAGACAAGTGGCAGTGATATTACAGGATTTTTGTCCATTTAGTACCTGCGGTTCTTGGTCACACTGCTTCAAAGAATGAAGAGATAGACCAGATGAAGAGTGGTGGGCAGCAAAGTTTATTGAGCAATAGTAGAAAGCTCCCAGAGAGGGAAGGGGGCCCAAGTAGGTTGTTTTCGGAATTTCTAAATTTAGGGACTTTTATGAGCTCTTTTGCAGAACTGTCTTAAGCCATCAAGGCTTTGATCACGTGACCTGATAGGTGAATGTCTCTCTGCTAATGGTCTTTTTTTGCTGACATCTGGGGGCTTATGTCTTAACTGCCCTTTGCCCCTGATATGGACAAATGCTTTTGTGGTTATTTGTCTTATTTTAGGATGTTTTACAGAAGTCATTTCTGCAAAGCCTGCAAAGCAAGATGTCTATGTGGTCCTGTCTAAGCTGCAAAACAGGATGTCAGTGCTATTTTCTTTTAGCCATCCTGACTCCATATTTTCTTGTTGGGGAGCCTGGTCCTGACTATCTAACTGTCCAGCTAACTCCTAAAAATGATACAAGAAAGGAATTTATTTCAGTGAGGCCAACACCAGGAAGAGGGTAGATTAATGTCTCAAAGACTGTCTCCAAAGTGGTAAAAATACTTCCAGGTTTATGTAAGGAGATTGTAGGACACAGGTCAGTAGATGCTTCAGGTGGGCAGTGAAGGTCAAGTCATCATTGTCCTGGGGTCAATCATGGGCAGGGTCTTGCTGGCTCTGGGCAGGTCTTATTGCTTGTGGTTGAGGGGTCATTTGGGTTCCCCTCAAGAGATGCTTTGCCCCAGGGTCTTTTTTACTTGAGTTAGGAGATAAGCTGGAAAGCACTTAATCAGTGGAGGTAGTTGACATCTTCTTTCAAGATCTGATGTGCTTCCTGGTGACTCTGAGCCCAAGGCATTTAAATTACCTCTCAGCGGCATTAGGCAACTGCTGGCTTGGTGACATGTGAGGACCCTTCAGGAGAGACACCACTGCACGTAGATGTACTCAGGGAGAATAGAACTTCATCATCACCACACTCTTTATTTGTCTCTATTCTCTCAAAATCATCATGCACAACTTACTTGCCTCCCAGGCTCTGAAAGCAACAGAGCTATCTGGAGCTGAAAGTGCCAGCTAGTGACCAGTTACCAGACACCCTTTGATCTGAAATGTCTCCATTACTGTGTACATGTGTGCCTGCCTTTCCCTGTCTTTCAGTGAACATGGCGCATTTGATACCACCTCTGGTAATCTCTTACTCTCTTTCAATTTATCCCATTTCACATAATCGAAGATCTGTAATCTGTTTTAGTTGGGGCCTCCCTGTACCTAGAGTATATTCTTTTTGGGAGAGGAGATGATTTTAGTTTTTTGGTCATAACTCTCCTATCCTTAGAGCTCTCAAACTGGAGTTGATGTTAGCCATTATGCCTATCAGTCATCACAAAAACTGATTTATAGGACCATTTTTATAGGTAACTAGTATTAGCACAATCTGTTAGAGCTATAGTGCAGGATAAATACTTTTAACTTTAATAAAATATTACAGAATTATCTACATGCAGGTAATAAGCATAATCTCCATTGTGTGATTTCATTAAAATACTTTTTTTTCATATAAACAGTGTTTAAAATGTACAGCAAATATGATATCAGAACATATTTTAGACATGGAAAGGTTAAGGGAGTGGTGAAAGTGTTCAAAACAGGCCTGTATTTAGGACTTCCTAGCGATAGCCCAAACACTTTGGCAAAGATTCAGGTATTGTAGCAATGAAGTTGGGTGGAGTGAGCATAGTCAAGTCACTCTTTCCACTTTAGTATTTAAAAATATAAGTGGGCTTTGATGTTAAAGAAGAAAGTGAGTGTACATAGAAAATAAGTACTGTGTTTATTTCTTCTCGAGTTTCTGTGACATTATAACATTTCTTAGTATAAAAGTCTCTGTCTCCACTGCCTGCTATTGTTTTGCAAGGAAAGTAGGCTGTTAGATGTCAATTCAGATTTGGGGAGGTGAGTAACAGTTCAAATTGTTTTTCCAGATAAGGCGTTTTCTCCAGTGGTTTGTAGTAGTACAAATAAACAAATATCACGTTGCTTTTTAGAGTGTTTTCCGATTTCAGTGCAGATATCCCAGGCCCTTCTTTATTTTTTTATTTTTTTTTTATTTTTTTAAGATTTTATTTATTTATTCATGAGAGACACACAGAGAGAGAGGCAGAGACACAGGCAGAGGGAGAAGCAGGCTCCATGCAGAGAGCCTGACATGGGACTTGATCCTGGGACTCCAGGATCATGCCCTGGGCCAAAGGCAAGCGCTAAACCCCTGAGCCACCCAGGGATCCCCCAGCCCTTCTTTAAAAGGAACATGAATCTAGATCATTCTAGAAACTCTGCTTTACGGAGATAAATGATGACTTAAAAATTACTCGAGGAGCTAAGTTAGCTTCCCACTACTGCCTGCTACAGCTTAACCCATGGATGGGTTCCAGGTTAAGCCCACAGCTGACCCTGGGAAGGGTTAGCCACCCTACTCCTTGGGGGCCTAGGTTCTAATCTACAGACTCCAGTTTGGTGCCATAGTACAGAGACGTCACATTTGGAGGGACAGGTGGACAGCTCCCCTCAGAATTTTGTGTCAGCATGCTGTGCAAGTGGGAGTTGCCAGGGCCCATATCGTGAGAGCAGCAGTGGGTCTTTGCATGATAGGAGACCAGTCTTGTACCCAAGGCCATTGAGGATGTAGGCACTATGAAGGGTAAATGTTTCTGACTCCTAAGCATTTTGTGCAGAAATTGGTATAAGTATATCAGGATCCTCTTCTCTTTGCATTATTATATTGAATACCATTTTAAGAATTATCTTTCCTTTGAAAAGGTTAACACCTCCATAAAGCAATCACTTGTGCTTTTTAAAAAAGATTTGTTTATTTATTTTAGTGAGAGAAAGCAAGAGCAAGAGATGTGTGCAGGGTGGGGAGGGGCAGAGGAAGAGAGGGAGGGAGAGAATGAGCCTGACGCCAATGCTGATGCTGGGCTTGATCTCACCACCTTGAGATCATGATCTGAGCCAAAACCAAGAGTCAGACGCTTAACAGACTGTGCTACCCAGGCACCCCAGCAATCACTTGTTTTTATTTGTGAATTAATGAATCACTTTCCTGCTACCAGATAGCTGAAACCAGATCTTTGAGGTTTAGAGGTGAGCAGGATGTCAGTGAGTTTAGAGCTGAGGGAGGCAGCCTGGAGAGGGCCAGCCCAGTGGGTTTGGCTCAGATGGGTGCTGAGATGCCTCCAGGGTAGAGAGAAGAAAACTTGAACAAAGGACACTAAAGATAAACTTCACTTTTCTCACTTTACCTTTGACCAACTCCAACCATAAGGAAACTGTAAGACATTTGTTTTGAAGAATGTGAAATTAAATGATTATCCAAGTCAACAGTCTTTCCTGACTGAAATCTTCCTGCTCTGGGATAACATTTTGGTAGAAAAATCCCAAGAAATCTCCCTTTCTGTATCCTTAGGCAGAAGTAAGGCCTTGGCACCTGCATCCCAGGGACGTGCTCCATGCTGAGTCTGCTCTAACCATCGCCAGTGCTGCCATGCTTGGGGTGGGCCTTTGGACATGCTACAGAATCCTTGAGTGATTAAAATAATGAGATTTGCCCTTTTTCCTTTAAAAAATTAGTAAGTATACTATACCAATTCTAGCTGGGCATACTGCAGTTCCATTCTGGCGCTAACCACCCCAAATGAGTGCAGATCCCACAAGTTAGAGGGCCCGCTTCCCAACAAGACTAGCCCTTATTTCAGATGCCAGCTGCACTGTGGAAGTCTCAGGCCACTTGCACTTCCAACCAAATGGCTGTAAATTTGGAGGTTCGCATGACCCCCTCGGGTTTCCTAACTAACAAGAGCAACACACAGAACTCAGGAAAGCACTGTACTTAGGATTAAAGTTTTATTATAAAAGGTCTGAATCAGGAGGACCGGCCAAATGAGACATATGGGGCGAGGTATGGGAAGGAATGCAGAGCTTCTGTGCCCTCTCCATGTTGAGTCAGGGTGTGTGAGCATCATGGCATATTCATGTGTTCACCAACTTAGAAGCTCTGTTTAGCTTCAGTGTCCAGTGTTTTTACTGGGGCTTCGTTACACAGGTAAGATTGATGAAGTCATTGGCTACATGATTGACTTCAATCTCCAGCATCCGCTTTCCTGGAGATGGCGTGGCTAAAATTCCCAACCTTCTGATCACAAGGTTAGTCTTCCAGGTGCCCACCCCCCTCCTGAAGCTCTGCAGGGACCATCCTGAGTCCCCTCATGAGCATAACAAAGACACTCCTAGGACTCCTGACATTCTAAGTGTTTTAGAAGCTCTGTGCTGGAAACCTCAGGTAAATTATTTTTTACATTACAGTAATGTATTCATATAGTTAACTGAGTCGGATAGCACTACAGGATATAAATATCTTCAACTTTTAACTTTTTCTTTGAAACGCTTCCACATTGCTGCATGACATGCATACTCTGATTTCTCTTGATTTGTCTGCCGATTTGTTATCCATTGACTTTCTGTTTGGAATATGGAGAAGTAGCCCTTTCACCCTGTGTGTTCTCCCTCCCTGACACTTGCCCTCCTCCCTCAATTCTGAGTTCATGTATTATAACTACAATACTATTCACTGCTCAGCCAAGTAGTATATTAATAGTACTTTCCTTTCTTGCACAGATTTTCATTTTTCTTGAACTTAAAATTGCCTTATTTTTTTAGTTCGCTGAATTTTTCTCTGCATCTATTATGTCTTCTTAAATGGAGGAGCCTACAGAATGCTTCTTCTTAAGGTTCTTTATCAGGTAGTCACAAAGCTTTTGTCACTTTTCCCTGGGGGGCTTTTCTTGAGCCACCCCACACTCTAGCCAGGTTCTGGATGTGTTGTTCTGCAGGCTGTGGCACAGCCCTGTTCCTCACTTGTCACTTACACTGTCATCCTGGACATTTCCTGCACCTCTTCCGTTTCATGGCTCCAGAGAGGCCACCTCCATTAACTTTCTGAGAAAGGGTATATATCAGATTATGATGTTTTCCACTATAGGTGACAGCCAACCAAAAGTGACTTAAACAGGACATTTCTTATATCAGGTAAGTCTGGAGTTAGGATGGTACAGGGTAGGCTCAGTGGTATTTTGAAACTTAGTGTTAATAGGATTTTTATCCCCTTCGTGCCCGTGGTTCTTGGTCACACTGCTTCAAAGAATGAAGAGGGAGAGCTTATGAAAAGTGGTAGGCAGCAGAGCAAAGTTTATTGAACAATAGTTTAACTGCCTTCAGAGTTTCTAAATTTAGGGATTTTTATGAGCTCTCTTGTAGAACTTTCTTAAGCCATCAGGGCTTTGGTCATGTGTCTGTTTACCTGATAGGTGAATATCTCTCTGCTGATGGTCTTTTTTTGCTGACATCAGGGCTTATGTCTTAACTGCCCTTTGCCCCTGATATGGACAAATGCTTTTGTGGCTATTTGTCTTATTTTAGGATGTTTTACAGAAGTCATTTCTGCAAAGCCTGCAAAAGCAAAATGTCTGTAAGGTCCTGTCTAAGCTGCAAAACAGGATGTCAGTGCTATTTTCTTTTAGCTGTCCTGACTCCATATTTTCATGTGAGGGATCCTGGCCCTGACTAACTAACTCCTGACATCAGGTCTTTTCAAACTTTCAATTCTTTGAGCCTTGGTATGTGGATTTGGCCTTGTGGGCTAGTTGCAGGGTGGGTGCCAACTGCAGATGTTCTCTACAGAAAGCAGTTATCTGGGAGTGAAAAATTAGCCATTTTCTCTGGTGAGCCTCATTTGAATCCTTTTTTGAAAACTTCCTAGCCACTTTCACTTCACATCTAATAAGGACTCACCCTCCTGGGGCTGATACCCCACCTCCTTCAAAACAGATGACCACTTAATATATGAATAAAATTTGGGTTTTTCAGCAAGAGAGAAGAGGAGTAGCTGCTGGGTTGGCCATTAACAGTGGCTGCTGTGGTGCAGCAGAGTCCATTGAATGAGAACATTTTTATATCACTTGCCCACTTGATAGTTTTGTTGAGTCTAGTATTTTAGGTGGGAAATTCGTTTCTGCTGATTTTGCAGGCATCACTTAATTGTCTTCTAGTTTCCAGTATTGTCACTGAATCCAGTGGCATTCTGATCTCCAGTCCTTTATATGCTCTTGTTCTTCTCTTCACTTTGGAAAAATTTAGGAAGCTTTCTTTATCCTTGATGTTCTGATGTGCTGTGACGTCTTTTTTTTTTTTTTTTTTAATTCATTGTGCGTGGCATTTAGAACTAGAAGATGTCTTCCAACTTTGGGGAAATTGTTTAGTGGTATTTTCTTCTTCTCGTTGGGCCCCTTAGACTGATCTTTTAATTTCCTTTTTTTTATAAATAAAAATTTTATTTATTTATTTGAAAGAGAGAGTAGTGCAAGAGTGGGGGAGAGTGCAGAGGGAGAGGGAGAAGCCAACACACCACTTCCCCCCTGAGCAGGGAGCCCACACAGGCCTGGCCAATCCCAGGACCCTGAGACCATGAAGGCAGCTGTGTAACCAGCCGAGCCACGGCAGGTGCCCCTATTTCTTTTTCTTTTAATCTTCTATTTCCCAACTCTTTATCCTTTTATTTTTTCTTGTGATATGAGATAAATTCTCAATTTTATATTCCAAATTTCCATTTATTTTTTCCCCCTTTCTCCCTTATTTTTAGTTTTCAAGAGCACTTTTGTTCTAGGGCTTTTTAAAGAGCAATAAATGACAAGAGGAATAGGTGATGTGATGTGATGTGATGGGTGGAAATTCCAGGAAACTTCGTTCTACAAGCAGAGGAATTAGAGGTGGTTCATGTGAAATGAATTTCAGCATCCCTTGAATAGGTAGGCAGGTTGCTTAGTAAAAGAAAAGGAGGTAGGAGGAACCTCTGGGGAGCTTGGGAGGACTGTAACAAAGGCCACGAACAGGAAAGTGATGGATAAGGTAAGACCACAAAACAGATAGCATTGAGAGCTTCATTAAAGCAGTTTGTTATTTGTCTCAAATTAATGTTCTTAGGTTTGTCAGACCCCTGTATTTGTTAGTACTTTTAAATGACATTAACTCTTCATTCTTGATTACAAAAGTAATAGATATTTGTTGTAGAAATCTTGGAGAATATAAGAAATCACAAAAAGGGGCACCTGGGTGGCTCACTCAAGTGTCTGACTCTTGATTTCAGGTGAGATCTTGCTCTCAGGGTCTTGAGTTCAAGTCCTGTGTTGGGCTCCCATGCTGGGCAGGGAGCCTACTTGAAAGAAAGAAGTAAGGGGGACACCTGGGTTGCTCAGCGGTTGAACCTCTGCCTGTGACTCAAGTCATGATCCCGGGGTCTAGGATTGGGTCCCACATCAGGCTCCCTGCAGGGAGCCTCCTTTTCCCTCTGCCTATATCTCTGCCTCTCTCTGTGTAGCTCTCATGAAAAAATAAAATCTTAAAGAAAACAAAAAATAAAAATAAAAAAAGAAAGAAGGAAGGGAGGAAGGAAAGAAAAACATAGAAATTGTATATAATCCCACCACTCAGAGATAACTGTTATTAATATTTTAGTGTTTTCAGTGGCATACTTAATAATATATGAATATACTGTATCTTTCTATATACTTTTTATTTTTATTTTTATTTTTTTTAAGATTATATTTATTCATGAGAAACACAGAGAGAGAGAGGCAGAGACATAGGCAGAGGGAGAAGCAGACTCCTCACAGGGAGCCCAATGTGGGACTCAATCCCAGGACCCCGGGATCACGCCCTGAGCTAAAGGCAGACACTCAACCACTGAGCCACCCAGGCGTCCCTATATACTTTTTAAAAACAAAATAAGAATCATACTATAGATTGTTTTCATACTGTGCCTTTTCCCTATTAACAGTACATCACATATCTTGAGTATTTTTCACATGAAATATCTTTTTGAGATCATTTTATTCCTTTGAATTCTTTTTAAATTAATAGACTTTATTTTTTAGAGTCACAGCAAAGTTAAGCAGAAAGTACAGGGAGTTCCCACCTAGCCTGTGTCCTCCCACATTCCACCCCCATAGCCTCCATCACACGCTGTCCCCGGGTAGTACATTAGTTACAACTGATAAACCGAAGCTGACATATCATTATCACCTAAAATCCATAGTTTATTTATTTATTTTAAAGATTTTATTCATTTACTCATGAGAGACACAGAGGCAGAGACACAGGTGGAGGGAGAAGGAGGCTCCCTGCAGGGAGCCTAACATGGCACTCCATCCCAGGACCCAGAGCCAAAGGCAGACACTCAACCACTGAGCCATCCAGGCATCCTCAAAGTCCATAGTTTATATTAGGATTCCCTCTTGGAACTGTATACTCTGTGGGTTTGGACAAATGTACAATGACATATATCAGCCGTAATAGTACAAGACAGAATCGTTCACTCTAAAACGTCTTGCACTTTAGCTGTTAATCCTTTTTCACATCCCCTTGAACTGCTGGCAACCATTGGTGTTATTACTGTCTCTATAGTTTTGCCTTATCCAGAATGTCATGTAGTTAGAATCATACAGTATATAGCCTTTTTCATATTGGTTTCTTTCTGTTAGTCACACACATTAAAGTTACCTCCATGCTTTCTGTGGCCTTACAGTTCCTTTCTTTTTATCACTGAACAATACTGTTGTATGGCTGAACCACTGTTTATTTACCCATTCACCTGTTGAAGGATATGGTGCTTCCTAGATTGGGCAGTTATGAAAAAAGCTGTTAAAACATATATGTGCTGCGACGCCTGGGTGGCTCAGTGGTTGAGCGTCAGCTCAGGGTGTGATCCTGGATTCTGGGATCCAGTCCCACATCAGGCGCTCTGCGAGGAGCCTGCTTCTCCCTCTGCCTATGTCTCTGTCTCTCTCTATCTCTCATGGATAAATAAATAAAATCTTTAAAAAAATTTTTTTTTAAATATGATATTTTAAACTTGTGTTTGGTAAGCCTTCTGAAATCATCTTTTCTAAAGGTCCTATACTAGCTTATGTGTCTGCCAGGAGGGTATGCGAGTGACTACTTCCCACACTCTTGCTAACACCCTATATTACTGTATTAGTTTCCCAAAGCTGCTGTAACAACCACAGCCTCTGTGGCTTAAAATTACATATGTATTCTCTCACAATTAATGGAGATTGGAAATCTGGAGTCAGGTGTCAGCAGGCCTGGGTTCCTACCAAAGACTCTGGGAAAGGATTCTTCCTTGCTTTTTCTTAGCTCCTGGTAGTTCCTGGCAGTCTTCCGTGTTCCTTGACTTACAGCTGCAACAGGTCCCATCTGGCCTTTGTCGTCATATGACCTTCTTACCTATATGCGTATCTTTGTGTGCTCTGTCCTCTTGTGAGGACACCAGTCATTGGATTTGAGGCCACTTTAATCCAGCATGACCTCATCTTAACTAATTACATGTTCAAAGAGCCTGTTTCCAAGTAAGTCGCATTCTGAAGTTGCTGGTGGACACGAGTTTTGTGAGGATACAATTCAATGCACTACAATGATCTTTAAATTTTTTTTTTCTGACAGAGTGGAGGCGGGGCCGTCCTGTTTGTGTTTTAATTTCCATTTCTGTAATTACTAGTGAGGTTGAAATCTTTTGATAGGGTCATTTGCACATATTTCTTGTTTTGTAAATTGTAGCCCTCGCCTGTTTTTCATTTGAATGGTTTATCCTAACTCCTCAGACTATCTGTTGTTTATTTTTATTTACAGAAAGAGGTTAGAGATGTCTTCCTCTCACATCTGGCAGCCTCTCTAATTGTGTGCCAGATGTGATCACTTCTCTGTGTGCCTCTACCGCCTGTGAGGTCCGAGTCCCTCTTGTTTTCTCACAGGAATCACTGTAGGACCCTAGTGTAGTTTCCCTGACTCCACCCAGTCTGCTCTCAACACTGCAGCCAGAACAATCCTTTTCAAATGTAAATCAGATTCTGTCCCTCCTCTGCTCAGTACCCTTCACTGGCTTCTGTGCACCCTGGGAACAAAGGCCCGAGGAGCCTCCTCGTGGCCCACAGGTCCCTGTTGATGCAGCTTCCTCCTTGTCCTTTCCTGCCACTAACCGCCAGCTTCCCTTCCCTCTTGTTTATCCAGACACTCTACTGTTCCAGGACTTAGGGCACTGAAGCCTCCAAGGAATTCAGCTTTGCTGAAATCTGCTCTAGTTATTTTAGGCCTCACACCTGGCAATAGGAGGTCAAAGATATGATAATGGAGCTGCCCCCAGGCACCTCTTTTCCAACTCTGCAGCTCATTTTGTGTGAGCATGGGATTTTGTCTTCAGGTTACCTACTATGAGTACATGTGTTTATTTCGTTCCCCTGACAGAATTTCCCATTGCTCTGATCCACTTAGGTTGCTGCTTTTCAAAAAAGTTCTACTCTGATTTCTGTAGGAGGAAGGGCAGATATCTCAAAGACTTGGAAAGGGAGATTTTCTGATTTTTTAAAAATATTTTGAAAACTTGGTAAGGTTAAACACATAACATTGAATGATTAATAATTTTTCAGTGAGTAGAGTAATGTTATCTGCTGTTTTACCAAATGGCAAGGAGATCCTTCTAGATTAAAATACTTATCATGCCATTAGAAGTACATTTGATACTGGAATTAAACTGAATATCGCATTTATGCGCATGCACGGTTTGTGCCGTTGTAAAATATTCATCTTGAGCTTTATATAGATCAGTTAGAAAGTTTTGCTTCATTCAGCCTCACCCCTGTATGGAGATGGAAGATGAGTGGGAATGGGATGAAGGGGGCCTGGCAGGTGTGTTTGTGAGTAGCCTGGCCTTGTTTACAGACATTGGGCTTACCTGCAAATCACTTAGGTCAAAACTTGGCCTGTTAGATAGAAAAGATACTTTTCATAAATGGGGTTCACAGTTGTGTTGTTCTTTCCTTAGAAGTGAATAGCACATAACAACTAAGATGTTAACTTGCTAAATTGTTGGTTTCTACATTCTCTGCTTCTTATCAGTTTCCTTTGGCTCAAACTTCTCCCTTGAGGGCAGGGCAAATGGTACTTCAGTGCAGTTGATTAAGTAAAGGAATTCTGTCTTAACTGGTTCATGTCAAAAAGGGAACAATAATAAAGAAGAGTTGCTATGTTCCTGATCATTTCTTAAAGGTGTTTGTAGATAGGAGTAGGACTCTATTCCCCCAAACCTAAGTCACTGTTTCAACTGTATAGAAAGTTTCTTTTAAAAATTAAGCCTGGTCTTTGATTGTTTTCCATATAGTTAACTGAGTTTACTGTATCATTAGTTCACTAAAGGTTTCTTCCTCTGTGTGTACTGTAGTTAGAATAAAATACAGACTAATGACACTGTGAGCTTGCATTTTCTCAAGTGGTAGAATGTGTAACTTTGAAATAATCAGCAAGCAGAAAAATACATGTTGCATTTCTTTCAGTGGAAAGGTTTTAAACATTGCATTTCCTTATGGACTGTTTATTTGTTTTACATTTTCCAATTTTCTTACAAAGTAAAACTTCAGATATCTCTGTGATTCAAATTAAAGAACCAAACATGACACTGTCAGTAATTTCATTTAATATCTGGATTTTTTTTTCCTATTTATCTTCTACCTTTTTGGAAATAGAGCTGTGATCAGAATTGACGTGAACTAGATAGAAGGTTAACAGAAATTAGTGGCTTATTTTCTCATTTTATTTAAGATTTTTGTAGGTTTTGGGAGGCCTGAGTGGCTCAGGTTGAGCATCTGCCTTCGGCTCGGGTTGTGAACCCACAGTCGTGGGGTCGAGTCCCACATAGGGCTCTCTGCATGGAGCCTGTTTCTCCCTCTGCCTGTGTCTCTGCCTCTGTCTGTGTCTCTTATGAATAAATAAATAGAATCTTAAAAAAAAAAAAAGAAAAAGATTTTTATAGGTTTTAAATTTCCATCTTACTAAGAAAAATCACATGAAATACAGAATTATAGGCTGGTACTAAATACGTGTATAATGTAAAAAGACCTGACTCATGACTGACTAAGCAAACATGTCACCAATTCAGTAATGTTAAAAGTGATACTTATTCACTGCAGAGGATTAGAGTGCACCGGAGGGTTCTGTGGTTCTTGGAATCTGTGGAAAGAGTAAGCCCACGGGCATGACTTAAGGATCAGGCAGCTGTATGTTTCTGTAGAATTTTGCTTTGGAGGCCTAAAATGCAAAGTTTCGCTGCTGATCAGCATAGACTGCACCAAGTTAGAAATGTGAGAGTAAGAACGGTCAAACCACATAACTATGTAGTCAAGGAACATTTTGGAGGAATTCAAAGGCATCGCAGTCTTAGTGACCTGCCTCTCGGTGTCGTGACACACAGAGGAGACAGTGTCTCTGTTCTCAATAGTAGATGGTCATTATTCAGTGTGCGGCCAGCGTTCCTTTGACTTCCTGTCCTCTGTAGCCTTTCCCCCCAGCTGTTCCAGTTCTCATGGGTTCTCCTCTCGTGAAGGCCACTTTTCTGTCACCTACTCTGGGAAGCCATCAGAGTCCATCACACCGTCCCTGTGACTTTCATACCTTACGTGCATTCTTTTGACTGCTATTGAACCTGGAAATAAAGAGGAATATTTCTTTCTCTCACTGGGTTGTGAACTCCTGCAGGGTGGCTTCCACATTTTACCCTATTTGTAGCTCTAGACCTAACAGAGTCAGAGCCAGATAAAAAGACATGGAATAAGGTGTGTTGCTTTGAAAGCAAATAAACTTGAGGGCTCTTGTACCAGGCACTGGGCTGTGTGCTTACATATAATCATTACTTACCTGATCCTCAGAGGCAGAAGTCAAGTCCCATATGCAGGTTAGGCAGTTAGTAAGTAGAATTTGAATCCCATCTGACTCTACTACCATACCATTTTATTAAATGATAGGGCCTATAAGATAATAATATGACTGAAGACTTGCAGGGTATCAGGATTTTGATAGGGATTGTGTTGAATATGTACATCAATTTACAGAGTGTTACCAATTTAACAATATTAAGTCTTTCAGTCCTTTAACATGGGATAATTTTCCTTTTACTAAGTATTCTTTAATTTCTTTCCTTGATGTTTTGTTGTTTTCAGGGTACAGGTCTTGCACTTGCTTTGTTAAAATTATTTATAAGTATTTTATATTTTTGATGCTATAATAAATGCGATCGTTTTCTTATTGACTACTATTTTTAAGTGTATAAAGTATTACAGATTTTGGTATCTGTTAGATACAGATTTTTCCCCCTAGTTCTTAAAGGACAAAATACAAGGAAATGGAGTTTAGTTGAAAATAAGTAAGTTCTTTCTGAGAATTAAGATCAAGGGAGACTCTGGAGTTTCAGTGCTCCATGGTTAAGAAGAAGATGGACTGCAGTCCAGAGGAATCAGCTGAATCTTCCCATTCTCTTTTCAGTTCACCTAAATCATGCTCCTACCTGCACCCCTTCACTGAAGCCACTGTCCTGGAAGTCACCAGTGACCTTCATGTTACCAGATTCACAATCATATTGGTCATAATAATCATCCTCCTTGACCATCTGAATGATCTTCATCAGCACAGACACAACTCCCTTTTCCTGAAACATACTCCTAGGACCCCATACTCCTCTGATTCCCCTTCTGTCCCACTGTGGCTCATTTTTCATCTTCTAGCACCTTAATATTGGGTCTAAGGCTTCCTTTTTCTTTTTTCTTTTCTTTTCTTTTTTTCTTTTTTTCTTTTTTTTTTCTTTCTTTTCTTTTCTTCTTAATATTTTATTTATTCATGAGAGATACAGAGAGAGAAGCAGGCTCCATGCAGGGAGCCCGACGTGGGACTCGATCCTGGGACTCCAGGATCACACCCTGAGCCAAAGGTGGATGCTGAACCACTGAGCTACCCAGGTGTCCCTAGGGCTTCCTTTTTCTATCTATACTCCTTTGTTAACTTTATCCAATCTCAAGGCTTACCAAATAACATCTAAATGCTGTTGACTCTCAGATTCAAATCTCTAATATAGACCTCTGCCTTGATTGTGAACATCATACCCTTTATCTGTTCTGATACCCCTGTCTTCATTGATGGTAATGTCATCCTTTACTTGGTCAGGTGAAAAACCTTGGGATCATCCTTGACTGCTTCCTCTCATGCTCTACTTGTACCCAGCCCATCAGCAAATCTTAACCTTGGCTACACCTTTGGAATGGATCCAGTATGTGACTGCTTCTCACCACCTACATTTACCACCCTAATCTAAACTGTCATTATCTTTTTCCTGAATTGTTGCACTAACTTCTTAGTAGCTTCTTGCTTTCACTCTTGCCCCTCTTACACGTGTTCCCAGCACTCTCTTCTAAGAACCTGAAAGGTCATGTTGAAAGTTAAGCTCTATTATGTCACTCCTCTGCTCAGAACTCTGCAAGGGTTCCCATATTCAGAGGGAAAGCCAAACTCCTTACCATGACCTAGAAAGCCCCTTACCTGTATTTTCCTTTCATTTATTTCTCTCACCCCAGTAACTGCTGTACCTACACTGGCTGTCCTGACTCACTTGTGCAAGTTCCTCCATTTGTCTGGACAATGGCTCCTCTCCCACTACTTGGAGTCTTGTTTTATTTTTTTATTTTTATTTTTTAAGATTTTATTTATTTATTCATGAGAGACACACAGAGAGAGGCAGAGACATAGGCAGAGGGAGAAGGAGGCTCCCTCCGAGGAGCCTGATGCGAGACTCGATTCCAGGACCCTGGGATCACGACCTGAGCCGAAGGCAGATGCTCAACCACTGAGCCACCCAGGTGCTCCTGGAGTCTTATTTTAATGTCACTTTTGTCTGAAACTGTTAAAATTGCATTTCTCATCCCTTCTAAATTTCCTCCCTTCCCTATTTTTTCCTTACAGTGCCTACCACCATTAAATATACATTTTATCTATTTTTTAAAAGATTTTATTTATTTATTCATGAGAGACACAGAGAGAGAGAGAGAGAGGCGGAGACACAGGCAGAGGGAGAAGCAGGCTCCATGTCGGGAGCCCAACTTGGGACTTGATCCTGGCTCTCCAGGATCAGGCCCTGGGCTGAAGGCAGGCACCAAACCACTGAGCCACCAGGGCTGCCCCATTTTACCTATTTTTGATCATGTTTTCCCTACTAGAATATAAAATTCAGAAGAACAGGAATTGTTGCCTGTTAAACTGCTGTATTCTCAATACCTATAACAGTGTCTGGCACAGAGTAGAAAGTTAATAAATATATTTTGAATAAATGAATCAGCTCATCCAGTTTCCTGCTAGTAGATGGTTATTTGTTGGGGGTTTTGGTGGGATCCTCTTAGCTCTATGTATGTGTACACTCTTAATGAGCCTTCGAGTGGCTTTAAAGCTCACAACAAACCTGTGGTAATGTAGGCATGATTATTTCCATTTTACTCAAAAAGAGGTTGGGGTTCAGAGGATGTCCATAGAATTGCCCATTACACATCTGGTCAGACAGGCATTGATGCCCTGTCTGGTGGCCTCCAGCACATCAGTGTCCCTTTCCCTACTGCCTATTCCAGGGGCTCCCCTTATAGCTGGTAGTGTAAGGAGCACTAGCAGAAGTTCCCAAAGACAATAGGGAGGAAGCAAATGAAGTAAGAAGCTAGATTAGAGTCACTCAGCATTATGATTGAAGGGAAAAATATCAAATTGTCTTAGTAATTGGGAACAGGCATAGGTTGTAATTAAAAGAGGGTTGTAATTAAAAGAGGTGGCTCAACGGTTTAGTGCCTGCCTTTGGCCCAGGGCCTGATCCTGGAGACCCGGGACCGAGTCCCATGTCAGGCTTCCTGCATGGAGCCTGCTTCTTCCTCTGCCTGTGCCTCTGCCTCTCTCTCTCTCTCTCTCTCTCTCTCTCTCTGTGTGTGTGTCTCAAATCAATCAATCAATCAATCAATCAATCTTTATAGTCAGTAGAAACATTGGTGTTCATGAAAGCAAAGATAATCATATGGGCCACCAGATCTTACTTATGGGCAGCCTGGGTGGCTCAGTGGTTTAGTGCCGCCTTCAGCCCAGGGCATGATCCTGGAGTCCTGGGATCAAGTGCCATGTCAGGCTTCCTGCGAGGAGCCTGCTTCTCCCTCTGCCTGTGTCTCTGCCTCTCTCTCTCTCTCTCTGTCTCTCATGAATAAATAAAATCTTAAAAAAAAAAAAAAGTAATTTAAGTAGAAGACGTAAAATAAGGATTTGAGACTTTTCTGTCCATATGTAATTAAAAACAGAAGAGACAGTCACTTCCTCATGCTAGTAGAGGTCCGTTTTTACCTAATGGTTGGGTTAGGAGCATCATGGATTTTGGAACTCCTTTCGTCAGGTCACTTTCTGCCTCATGAGACGTTGGCTTCATGTTTCCAGGGCTGCTGATTGCATGTACAAAATAACACATAGGGGCCTGATAAGATTATCCATATCATCGCAGTAATGCTTTACATTCCCATCCTAGAAACCAACACCAATACTTACCTTTGTCCTTATTGTTTCTGTACATACTTCAACTAATTATTCTAGCTGAAATCTAATCAAAATGAACCAAGGAGTTCAAGTATATTTTAGTCTATCAGTAATTGTTACCTACATATTTTCATGTTTAATAGCCATGTCAACTATTTATCATTTTCTCACTTCAAGAGACTTTGGGGTGGGAATTACTTGTTTGAGATTATTTTAGCATTGTGTAACAAACATACTGTATTTCTTTTTTCTGATAGATTTTATCTGAAACATTGAAATTAAAGAAAGTTTTGCTTGTAAAAAATATCTGAAGGGCTTCTGTATAGCTGCTTCTTGTGTTCAGATTCCTTCATGTTACATACATACTTCTATAAATTTAGAATCTTTTCTAATCAACCATCCATGAAGTGTATGGACAGAGTACATCTTTCATTATGTGTTCCACTAGTGACATCACATTTTTCATCTTAGCCCAGACACAGAGTTAATGAAGCCACCAGGGAAAAACTTGCTTCCCACGGCATGGTCCAATAAGACTCCTTCCCCCTCTTTGCCTTTTTGCAAAAATCTACCTGTTATATAAATACTGCTTCATAGAATCTGTTTAAAATGAGATGAAAATGGATGGGGGGCAGTGCAGAATATGGCTTTGACTTTTACAAGGGAATAAGTGTAATAAATCTGTTACTTCAGAAGCTTTTGTTTTTGTCGTACAGTTTATAAAATGTGGAGAACAGGAAACTAAAATACTGTTCAGAGAATCCTCTTTTCTCAGTAGTTCACATTGTAAATTTTAAGTGCAATGAAAAGGTGATGTCAAGAAGGATCTGAATCAACAGTTTCTGATTTTACATTCTGGTCACAGAATCTCAGAATTTGAGATTAGAACCATAAAGATCTCTAATCCCTTTAGGGATTTTCCCAAGATGGCACCTAGTACTGTGTGCAGTGCTCCTCATCCCATTTGGCGTTTGGCCCTCACCATCAGTCTGGAGGGTGATTCACACCCATTCATAGGAGGACTGAATCCCAAGGAGGGTTTAAATTTGATGAGTAGAAGACATGGGGTTTGAAGTGCAGGCTCTGGATTTCAGATGTGTGTGGGGCCACAAAGCATCATGGGAAAAGATGCTGCCCCCTAGGATGACATTGACATGGTTCCAAAGCAGGAATGTGGAGGTGGAGCTTGGGTCCAAGACCAGCACACTCTCAGTCTTAGCCCCCAACTTGGTACCTCTGTGCCAGGTACACATTGGTCCGGGTGTGGAGTGCAGGCTTCATTGGTGCTACCCTAGAACAAGTAGACATTTTCCCTGGCAGGATCTGTTCTCATTAGGAGTTTTTGTACTCTTCTGTGGCATTGATTTTCTCGTGATTCTTCTTTTTTGACTGCCGATGAGAAAATAGTAAAAGAGGATTCTCTTTCCTCTGTTAGCAGTTGTGTAGAGATTTACTATCACATCAAATTCTCTGTGAGGGACTTAGAGGGCCCTAATAATTTTCAACATATTTTGTATTGGCCATACTGTGTCTATTATGCCTTTCACAACAGAACATTTGCCTAACGGTCTGTCCTAGAATTTTGTCAGAGATTGATGCCATATTTGCCAGTTTGTCGCTTCTTGCTCTTTTCTGACAACGGGGCACATATTCCTCTGGTTTCCATGTCCTGTCAGCTGTCCCATTTGTTCACTTTAGGAACCAAACCAGCTGTGGCTCCCCAGAAACATCGGTCATTGCTTCTCATTGCACTTGGGCTTTGAAGTTGTTAAAAATGCCCTTCCTTACCTTCAGCTTTGCTAGTTTGAGGATCTTACTGAGGTGTTACAAATTAAGCAAAATGGTGAAGTGGCCCAGCTTCTATTTTCTTAGCCTGTTTCCCCTTAATTCTCATTTTGCTTCAGATGGCTTCTAACAATTGCTTCATTTTAAATAATAGGAAGAGAATCTCATTTCCTTGGCAGCGGGATGCTCCCAACAGACCTGGTTTGTCGGGCATTTTCACTCAAGAGTGGCAGACTTGGGGTGGGGGGAGTGCTTGGCCAATGTCTGGGTCATGGCAGAACTGTTTTGCTGAGTGGGTCATGCAGCTGAGGATGAGAGCTGTATCTGAACAGAAGCAGTGGTGAGAGGAGAAAAGAGAGATTAATGAAGCTGGCAGAAAGAGAAGTTTTGCACAGAAGAGAGAAGATATTTAATGAAAGAAATTTAAAAAATTTTTTTCCTCTGTGGTCTATGAAAAAGAATGCATGCACCTGCTACCATTTCCTCACAAAATCTTTAGTAACAGGACTATGACTTGCTAACCCCTCATGGCATTGGCTCTCTCTGGAGGACCAGATGAATTACTAAGTGTGACTTCACAGTGGGAGAGGGCTGAGGAGGGGCATGGCCTGCCCTGCCCTTCTTCACTGAAAAGAATCCCAGGGGCGTGGCTGTGCGAGAGGCTGGGGAATGAGTAAATAGTCGGTCCTAATGTCCAAGAGGGCTTACCGCCCTTACAAAGAACTATTGTAGTTACTTGTGTTTAAAAATAATATCCAGTTTACAGAAGTTATGCTTTTTTTTAAAGCTAGTTTTCCTTTTCAATTTACAAAGCTTATTATTCCATTAATGGATATAATTATTTGGTAAACAAAAAGACTGTTGATTAAGTTTCGTTAATTGGATTTCTCCCAAACATTTTAAACTACATTTATAGGGTTAGTATGTTTTATTTTTAAGCATTGAAAATGCCTGAGAGGCAGCTGCACAGGAGAATAAGGCAGGAGAAGGCGTTGTCTGGGCCTTTGGAGCTGGCTCAGCCTGGAGGGGGGATCCCCTAAGGCATGGACCAGCCTGTGGGCAGCAACTTGGGCACTTCCCAAGCTCTCCCCACCCCCACCCAGCACCACCCCCTGGCCCTGCCATCCCTCACTGCAGCCTACACTTCTGATAAGTCCAGAACTTTTGGTGTATCTGCCCTCCCCACTCCTCCCTGCTCTCAGCCCCAGGCCCAGGTCAGGCTCCCTCCTGAGACAATGTTGATCTGGCTCAGCGCCTCTCAGCCATGGAGGACTCTCACCCTCCCACCAGGAAAAACAAAGTTCATGCAATCTAACCAATATATATGTTTATTTATGTATTAATTATATGCGTATGCCACCATACAAATATATTGGACAAACTATAAAATACTTACCAAAAAATAGAAACTGCAAAAAGAATGAAAGAGTAAATAGATCTAAAAAAATAAAGTATAAAAAACAATGTCTGAGATTTACAAATCCCTATGGGAAAAAAGTCCCTAATAAATTAAACTTCTAAGTACAGTAATCAAGTTATCTCAAACATGGTGTGCCTGGGTAGCTCAGTTGGTTGAGCCATCCTACTCTTGATTTTGGTGCAGGTCATGATCTCAGCATCATGAGATCAAGCCCCATGTTGAGCTTCATGCTCAGCGGGGGGAGCCTGCTAGAGATTCTCTTCTTTCTCCCACTTCTTCCCACTCACATACTCTCTCTCTCTCTCTCTCTCGTTATGTCTGTAAAAAATAATAATAATAATAACAGGTTATCTCAAACATGACGATATTTACAAACAATACATTTCTTTTTTTTTCTTAAAGATTTTATTTATTTATTCATAGACACACAGAGAGAGAGAGAGGCAGAGACACAGGCAGAGGGAGAGGGAGAATACTGGGCTTCCAGGATCACACCCCAGGCTGCAGGCGGCGCCAAACCGCTGCGCCACCGGGACTGCCCAAACAATACATTTGTGATACACCTTGCAGTTTAGAGATGTCAAGACAGTTTTGACGGGTTTCCTGAGATATTATAAACAGTTTAAATGACAGTCACTCAAAAATACCCTTATATTTAACACTGACACAATGCACATACATACATGCTGTGTATTTGATTTACTTTGAGGCCTCTCCTCCTATTTACTTCCCAGGATGGGTTATCCAGCTAAGGGAACAGATTGACCATCTCTAGGTCTTGGGGAGCAGGAGTCCTTGGCCTTGTGCTGAGCACATTTTCTGTGCATTTTTGAGCACTTGATGAGATCCAGTCTGTTCCTGCTGCCTCCTCCGGCCCTGCCCTGCCCTACCTATTCTTGCTGGGTCTTCAGCCCCATTCCATAGTCCTTTTAATAACATCCCATAGCATTCAGCATTCCTGTCATGCTTCTCTCATGGTGTTACTCTGATGATGGGAGTGACAACACTTGGAGGTGGCACTGGAGCTTTGGGAACCTGAGCCAGAGCCATTCCTCATGTAGGCAAAGAATGTCCTTTTCAGATGTACACCCTGGGGGGAGGGGCAGAAACAATAAAGTACTCTTATGCAGACTGTTTTACTTATTCCCCATTTTAGAAAACCAGTTATACTTGAGCTTAAATGATTTGTTGTTTTAAATATAAGTATTATTTAATATGTGCTTAATTCATAATGGGTTTTTTATTATTTATTTTTTTAAGATTATTTATTCATGAAAGAGAGAGAGAGGCAGAGACATAGGCAGAGGGAGAAGCAGGCTCCCTGCAGGGAGCCCGACGTGGGGCTTGATCCCCAGAACTCCAGGAACATGCCCTGAGCTGAAGGTAGACACTCAACCACTGAGTCACTCAGGCGCCCAATGGTTTGTTTTTTTTTTTTTTTTATGATTGTGGTGAAAAATATTGGGAGTTTAGGATACTCTGGGAATTAATTATAATTTTACTTTTGAAATGGATGGTAATGCTACATTAATGACTTTTGGCTTTACATCCTGTTTTTTTGAACAAATTAAAGGTATTAGGTGATGTGTGTGTATATATATTTATTAAAATATATAACATAAATGTAAATATATACATATATATGTATACACACAGTGATGGGTGTATATATCCATTTTAATTAACTATTTTAATGTTTTATACGTAAGTCTAGGTTTCAAAATAAAGTTCTATTTCTCACAATGAGTATCTTGATTTTTTTAACATTACATAATAAAATGTAAATGTTATTACACATCATTTCTAAGCATCATTTTAAAAGACTGCATAGTTTATTTAACTGCTCTTTAATGCGTTTTTAGATTGTCTCCACTTTTTTTTCACTGTGATGAGTATCTTTGTGCACAGAGAGTATTTATTATACGCGATTATTTCCTTAGGCCAGATTTCCAGAAGTGGAATTATTGAGTCACGGATAGGAATATATTTAAGATTCCAGTTACATATATTGCTGAATTGCCTTCCCAAAAGTTTGTACTCATTTACTAGGCTACTAGCAAATCTAATACAAATGTTATATCTTTGTTTATTGGAAAGTCTTTTTTGATGATCATTTTTTAAAGAAGATTTTATTTATTTATTCATGAGACACAGAAAGAGAGGCAGAGACAGCAGAGGGAGAAGCAAGCTCCCCACAAGGAACCCAATAGGGGACTTGATCCCGGACCCCTGGATTATGCCCTGAGCCAAAGGCAGACTCTCAAATGCTGAGCCACCCATGTGTCCCTTGATGATCATTTTTAACTACAAATAATTTTTTCCTGTTTGATTTGCTTTTACAGAAGTATCTTAAATATCCAGTATGTTTTTCTATCTTAAAATAATTTTTGTTGTTATGCTCTTTTTTTCATGGGTGTTTATCTCAGTGTATGGAATTGGATTAGGGGGCCCTTTTTTCCTGCCTGAATTGTTACCCAATTGGCATAATCCTTCCCCAATTTTCTTTGGTCAGTTTGTGGTTTCTTAATATGTGTAGGTTTTATTTCTGGGTTGTCCACACTAGTTGCTTGTTCTACTCATGGATGTTTCTGCCCCTGTCACACTGTTTAAATAACACAGTATCCTAACTTCCTTCAGGATTCTTCTACAAATATTCTTTTTTAATTCTTGCCTGTTTGTCCTTTCAGATTAATTTGTGAATACTGATGTTGAATTTCCAAATTATTTTGGGAAGAATTGGCCATTTAAAAATGTTTGATCATCTGAGTCAAACACATGGCATGGCCTGTGTATTGACTCAAATCTTATTTTTTGTATTTCTCATAGAATTTTCCAGTTTTCTTGAAATAGGTCACACATTTCTCATTATGGTTATTACTACTTATTTTGTAGTTTGTATGTTCATCTCTTTTTTCATCATATTTTCAGACTGAGGGTACCTGGTATTTTGATTTTGTATATCTTGTATTCATTCACTTTTTTAAAAAATATTCATTCACTTTTTTTTTTTAATTTTTTTTTTATTCATTCACTTTTAAATTAAATCTAGTAGCTTCCCATGTGATTCTACATCACCCGAAAATAAACATTTTATTATCTTCCTTTTTAACATTTAAGTTTTGGCATTGTATCATGTCTTTTAGCATTGGCTTGAGTTTCTTTGAAATTTCTAAAATAACAAAAATTTGCAAATGATGAAACAGTAAGACTTTAAATTAGTAAAAATGTATTGAGGAGGGCAGCCCGGGTGGCTCAGTGGTTTAGCACCACCTTCAGCCCAGGGTGTGACCCTGGAGACCCAGGATCGAGTTCCACGTCTGGCTACCTGCATGAGGCCTACTTTTCTCTCTCCCCCCCCCCCCCCCCCCCCCCCCCCCGGTATCTCTCATGAATAAATAAATAAAATCTTAAAAAAAAATGTATTGAGGAATGGTGACAGTGGCATGATATGCTTTAAGTCTTACAGAGACTTTTAACCTTTATTAAACAGTGCGTTTGGGCATGTCCTGGTCTTCCTACACTGCTGATATTCACATTTATTTAGAGCACACAGTATTTTTAAGTTGGCATCTCATCCAGCGTGATCTCTTGTCTGAGGGAACAGGCAGAGCCTGGATTACGGTTGATGAGAGGTTTTCAAATCGGAAACTGGCCAGTGGAACTTAACGCATATTGTTGTGTCTTAAACTACAGATGCTTTTGCAAAACTTCTTTGCATCTCTGAGCTATGTGGTTTACATTTCTCAACCTGTAGTAGTTTCTGAGTACTGCAGACTGGGCCACGTGATGCAATTTTTACTAGTCCGTGCAAAACCCAAGAAAAATAGGTAAAATATGTTTTTTATAATCTGAATTTTTGCTACTTTAAAAACTACTTTTTTTTTTCTAAGATTTTATTTATTTATTCATGAGATACACACAGAGAGAGAGAGAGAGAGAGAGAGAGAGAGAGGCAGAGACACACAGGCAGAGGGAGAAACAGGCTGCATGCAGGGAGCCTGACTCAGGATTCGATCCCTGGTCCCCAGGATCAGGCCCTGGGGCACAGGTAGGTGCCAAACCGCTGAATCACCCTGGGATCCCCTAAAAACTGCTCTTTATTGAAATAATGCTTTTTCCTATTTTGTGTATAGATGTACATTATGCTTCTATTTCTCCCTCAAATATGATATACCAAAATAAAAGGTTGTCAATTCTAGGTCAGTTTTCTGCTTTACTCTCTCCCCACTTCTTTCTTTAATTTACTGGCCCAAGGCTGAAGAAAAAGCTGATGGTTTATCAGTTTTTTTTGTTCTTGTTTTAAAGGTTGAAAACCCTGGGCATCTTGGGCCCACAGTCCTAGGCCTCACTGGGGGCATTTACTGATAAAGAAGTAGGAAGAGGGGACAAAGCCTCTCTGGCTGAAGCTCCTCCCCACAGCTTTCAGAAATGGTGCTTTGTTTGGATTTCCATTTATCCTCCTGGTACTACCTTCGGGAGCTCATTGACAGCCAGATGCCTAAAGGGAACTTTGTAATGAATCAAGCCCTGGCCTGGAAGTCAGGATATCTAGATTCAAGCCTGGTAGCTGCCACTCACTTACTTTCTGACCTCAGGGAAACCTCTATTCCCATCTGTAAATCGTAACCTATAAGACATTGTGAATGTTGGGGTTGTCTATCAAAACTAGGGGTGTCTGCAGGATCCAGCTCTACAACAGAGCCTGCAAAGGAGCTGAGTCTGAGGAGTGAGGAGTCAGGAAAACAGTCCCAGCAGGGCCAGCCCAGCAGCCCTGGAGGCGAGGGAGACACTGTGCCCAGAGGGAGGGATCTTGTTTGCTGTCACCTATCCCAGTCAGTTCACTAGAAGCACTTCGGTACAAAGCAGTACTTTTGAGGCTGCAGCCCCAGTCTGACGGAAGCCTTTGGTGTGTACACTTGGTAGTGAATGAGATGGTAGGATGCGTGTTTACCTTGCCTTTAGCCCTCAGTCCCTAGCCCTGCCCTCCTTCCTGCCTGGCCTGATCTGCCTTCCTATATATGAAGTCTCTTCATCATCTGAACCAGAAGTGAGGGCTAGCTACTTCCATCTCTTGGATCTCTTTGGTTAATATACTGCTGTGGTGTTTATGGCAGGCTATCTTGAATTGCACCCCTTTGTGTAAATGTATCATCTCTGCTCACTTGTAAACTACCTGAGGGCACTTCTGTAGCCCCTGCTGCTAGGACAGTGATGCGTTAGTGGGCATTTTTTTTTTTTTTTAAGATTTATTTATGATAGAGAGAGAGAGGCAGAGACAACACAGGAGGAGAGAGAAGCAGGCTCCATGCCGGGAGCCCGACGTGGGACTCGATCCTGGGACTCCAGGATCGCGCCCTGGGCCAAAGGCAGGCGCCAAACCGCTGAGCCACCCAGGGATCCCCTGTAGTGGGCATTCTATACAGATTTGTTGAATAAATGAATGGGAAAAACCTAAGATATTACTATAAGACAGTTGCAAAAAATATAAGTGTTCATTCTGCCTTTCTACAGTTTAGTTTTTAGTAAATGTTACAATAGTATGATAGTTTGATTATGGATTAAGTTCGAACCAGCTCTGCTAACTCAACTCTTGGACAACCTGGGTTCAAGTATCTGTACTTGAAAAGGATAGAGATAGGATAACAGAGGTTCTCGGAATTTAGTGGACAGAAGAATGAAATAAGGTGCTAATTAAAACTGTGGATGTCTTGGGGCAGCCGGCCGGCTCAGTCAGAAGAGCGTGCAACTCTTGGTCTCAGGGTTGTGAGTTTTAGCCCTATGTTGGTTGCAGAAATTACTTACAAATAAAATCTTAAAAAAAAAAAAAAAAAAAGAAAAAAGTAAAAGTAGATGGTTAGGCTCTGTCCTCTGAGATTTGCCAGGCCTGGGAAAGGGCTGAGAGCCTGCCTGTTAAATCCAACCCCCAGGATCTGTTGAGAACCAACAAACAAGGCGATCTGTATGGTTCCTCCAGCTCTATTTTATTTTATTTAAAAGGTTTCTTTGAGAAATAGAGAGCACAGACATGGGGCGGGGCAGAGGGAGAGAAAGAGAATTCCCCAGCAGACTTGGCACCAAGTGAGGAGCCCAATGGCAGGGATACATCTCATGATCCTGATCTTGACCCTGAGATCATGACCTGAGCTGAAGGCAGGAGTCCACTGCTCAGCCGACTGAGCCAACCAGATGCAACTGAGCCATCTAGGAGCACCTCTCCAGTACTATTTTAAAAGAATACTTAAACCATGATAGACATCTATCAGTAGTTACTTTCTTTCAAAAGATGTTTAGTTTATTTCTCCTATTGTGAGTTCAGTGCAGCAGCAAGTACAGATAATAAGCATGTGCCAGATAATACAATTTTGTAGAAAAGGGGTGCCTTCAAATTCTCTACAAGGAGAGAATAGTCAGCAGGCTGTCCTTGTTTTAATAGGGATGCTCTTGGACAGCGTTGGGCCTAAAGACTTTTTTCCAGAAATTTTTATCTTTTAGGAATTTCCATATTTAACACATGTTGACTTTGTTAATAGCTTTATAGTGCTGGAGCATGGTTGTGACATGTCACCACCAAACAGGAAGCTGTCGAGCTCCATGTTATGTCTATTCCTTCATACATTTTAACTGTAAATAATTTGTGAGTAGAATGTATCCACACATTCTAAAAGATTCATAAAATCTTACCATTCATTGAAATGCAGTTCTTTTACCACGGGAGACTGCCTCTTTAAAAGAAGACGGATGAGGAGGCAGCCTATCTTCATAATTAAAGTCAGAAATGAAAAAGGAAACCCTTCCTAAAGACACCTCTTTTTCTTTGTCATTTGATCAACAGTAAATGGCAGTGATAGAATAAATAAATAAATAAATAAAGTGAAAAATAAATTCACCGCTAAAAATGTGTGCATGGAGTGCGGTAAGGAGTTAGTCACTGCAAGGAATGGATGAGATTATATTGATTTTATAATTTTATGGCTGAGCCATGATACAAAAGTTAATCTCCAACTGAGCGGCAAATATAGGTTATTTAAGCAAGTGTAAGTAACTCAGTAAAAAAGAACACAGAACACTCTGCATTCCCTGCATTCCCTGAGCGTTTTGCACAGGACTGCCACCAAGCCCTTCCTTGAGCACCTCCCTCACCAGCTTTCAAGGCTGCAGGAAATGGACCTAGCATAACCCTAAGTCCCAAGGCAAGCCTAGAGCTTGGAGGAAATCTTTTACTTTATTAGATTCCAAATTAAATTTCTTTGACAAGAGAAGGAGGAAGCAGACAGATTCCCAGTAGGCTTCAAGCTGTATGCAATCAGAGGTCTCCACAGTTTAGCATAGAATGAGTATTTGCTAGATGTTCTTTTCTAGCAGGAACAGCAGTTCTGAAACTCAAGTGGAGGTGTATGTTTTTTTTTCATTAATTAGATCAGTTCTTTCAAACAACCATCTTATTTTATTTTTAAAGTTTTTATTTAAATTCCAGTTAGTTACCATAAATTTAATCTTAGTTTCAGGTGTAGAATTTAATGATTCATCACTATTATACAACACCTGGTGCTCCTCGCACAGGTATTCCTAAGTTCCCATTACTTGCTAATGGCTTCCCCGCCTCCCCTCTGGTAACCATCAGTATGTTCTCCATAGTTAAGGGTCCATTTCTTGGTCAGCCTTTCTTTTTTCCCCCTTTGTTCATTTGTTTTGTTTGTTCAGTCCCACATGTTAGTGAATTATACATGGTATTTGTCTTTCTCAGACTTATTTCAGTTATCATACTACTCTCTGGCTCCATTCATGTGGTTGCTAATGGCAAGATTTCTTTCTTTCTTTCTTTTTTTTTTTTTACAGCTGAGTAATATTCCATTATATATATCTCAACGCTTTTCTTTCTTTTCTTCCTTGATGTAGGTTTAAGGGTTAGCTATAACCAGGGTTAGGGGTAGGGCCAGGATGAGGGTAGGGTATGTGCCTGGTATCCTACAGTTGGGAGAACTCTCCAGAGGATTCCATTTAGGGTTAGTTCAAAGAACCATTTAATTTTTTGTTTATTTGTTTTTTTAAATGATTTTATTTGTTTTTTTTTTTAATTTTTTTTTTTTTTTTTTTTTATGATAGTCACAGAGAGAGAGAGAGGCAGAGACACAGGCAGAGGAAGAAGCAGGCTCCACGCACCAGGAGCCCGACGTGGGACTCGATCCCGGGTCTCCAGGATCGCGCCCTGGGCCAAAGGCAGGCGCCAAACCGCTGCGCCACCCAGGGATCCCATTTTATTTGTTTATTTGAGAGAGAGGCAGAGATATAGGCAGAGGGAGAAGCAGGCTCCCTGTGAAGAGCCCGATATGGGACTCGATCCTAGGACCCCAGGATCACGCCCTGAGCCAAAGGCAGATGCTCAACCACTGAGCACCCAGCCCCCAAAGAACTGTTTTAAAAGAATTTTTTTTTTTCAAAATTTTTTAAATTTATTTATGATAGTCACAGAGAGATAGAGAGAGAGGCAGAGACACAGGCAGAGGGAGAAGCAGGCTCCATGCACCGGGAGCCCGACGTGGGATTCGATCCCGGGTCTCCAGGATCGCGCCCTGGGCCAAAGGCAGGCGCCAAACCGCTGCGCCACCCAGGGATCCCTGTTTTAAAAGAATTTAACTGCTTTAGGCATTTTTGTATTCCTTCCATCTGGAAGTCATTGGTGTGGCAGAATCAAAAGAGGGGCAAAAAGAAAGCAAAGCCAAGACAGAAGGTATTACAGAGTAATGGAGTCATCACCAAGGCCAAGTGGGTAAACAGCCAACTGGTCAAATCTTGGGTCTATTTAACTTGTCTGGTTACTCTCAAAATCACCTTCCACAAAATTTATCCAATAGGATTTGGGGGTTATTTATGTATTTACTTAGTTTTTTTTTTTTTTTAACCTTTATTAATAACCTGCTTAGTCTCTCAAGCTGAATTGGACTAATGCCTCTGAATTTGGGAAAGGTAATAATGTGTGTTATACATGTAAACATAGTTGCTTTTCATCTGGCCCAGCATGTTTAATCCAGCCAACTTGGTCTCTTGGGAATTTGGCACTTAAACCCAGTTACAGATTTAATTTTGGTCCTGTTCCCTCTTCTGTGCATGATATCATGTGCCTGCTGGTCATTTTGTGGCCCATTTTCTGCAGTCTATTGAGTGAGTTGTTTGCTTAACAATTTAGAATGAATGTCACAAAATCATTTTTAGAAAGGTTATTAATGTCTCTAAAATCTCCATGTGCTCCCAGGGAGTCTTTTATCATTGATCTTGGTAATGAGGACATGAGAATCATTTCATAGTTTTGATCTGCCATGTAGTACAGTGTTGAGCCTACTGACATCTCTTCTCCTCTTCCCTCAAACCAAAATACAAACAAGCAAAACATATAGTAAAAATTCTTCCCAGTGCTTGATAGTGGGGAGATTGTGGTAATGAGGGGTTTACTTGGTCTCTTTGGTCCATGTACTGGGACAGTGTAAGGTTAGCTTGGGCTGATGGGAAGACATCGTACTTCATATTCAACTTATGTACTTGAGTATTTGGGAATTACTACTAAATATCCACACAGCTTCCTGGGTAGAGGTGGAAAGTTTCTATCCAAAGTGTGGGTCAAATTTGAATCTATTCGTATAACAGCTGATGAAAATCAGTTGGATAAGGTCTTAATTAATAGATGCGGTTTTATCTCTTTCAATTAGTATTATCCCAGATTAGCATAGAAGGAAACCAGCTAGAAAGAGTGAATTACTTGCCCAGTGTTAAAAAGTGAGATCCAAAGGATTTGAACTCAGGTAATGAAGCTCTAAGCTTCTTCTGCTTACCCACTACACTGGACTACCTGCCTCCAAAGGACACATCAGACCATGCACAAGGATGTTTATTATTATTATGGCTGTGTTTTTAGAAACAAAGCAAAAAACAAACAAAAAAAATCTGAGTGTACATACACAGAGAAATGTTGAAATAAATTGTTGCAATACATTGCACCAAGAAGAAAATTATTGAAGATACGGTAGAAGAAGGAAAGCAATAAATATAGTAAAAGCTTGTGTAATTTTGAAATTTACTTTATATTCATGAGAAACAATTGTTTTCTTAAGGCAATACTCAATGTATTTCGGAGTAGCTAACAAGATGAAGATAATTTTCACTGCTGTTTGAATACATTCATTAATATTATCATTTGATCCAATGCACATCTGACATTGAAATGCTATTGCTAAAGTTAGTGGGTCAGAGGAGATTTCCTTTTTCCTTTTTCTTTTTTGACTTAGATTTCCCTGATGATTGATGATGTTGACCACCTTTGCATATACCTGTTGGTCGTTTGAATATTTACTTTGGGAAAATGTCTATTCAGGTCTTTTGCTCATTATTTTTAATTTAATTATTATTATTTTAATTACTGAAGTATGGCTGCAGAAGAGTGGGATTGATGGTGATGATGATGATGACAAGATTGCCATCTCTGAGAAAGACATTTCCTAGAATACCCAGACTGAGCTTTTTTAAAAAAAGTTTTTATTTAGGGAAGCCCCGGTGGCTCAGCAGTTTAGCGCCGCCTTCAGTCCAGGGTGTGATCCTGGGGGCTCGGGATCAAGTCCCACTTCGGGCTCTCCACGTGGAGCCTGCTTCTCCCTCTGCCTCTCTTCTATCTCTCTTTGTCTCTCATGAGTGAATAAATAAAATCTTTAAAAGAACAGTTTTTATTTAAATTCCAGTTAGTAACATTCAGTATATATTAGTTTCTGGTGTGCAATATAGTGATTCAGCACTTCCATACAACACCCAGTACTCATCACAAGTGCCCTCCATCATCCCCATCACCTATTTCAACCATCCTTCCACCCCCAGACTGAGCTTTTTAACCATTGTAAAAATTGAACTGGTTAAATCATTAATAACATTAGAAGTAGAAATCTAAGAAAATATTCAAGAAAAAAAGAAGGCCACCAGAGAATCTGGCCCTGGCTCTGGGGAGGTCCTGGGTAGTGCACCATGGAGACAGCTAGCAAGTAAGATGGAGGTAGCGCTGCACATGGATGCCAGAGAACAAAACTGGAGCAGACAAATCTTGAGACTTATTATCAGTGTCTTCCCAGCCTCAAGACAGCCTGCTGCCTTTCTTAAAAGTTTCTTTCCCCCGACACAGTATTTGATAATCTTTATCCCATGTTAACCATTTGTGTATGAATGTATGTGAAGGAGATGAGCACTGGCTGTAGCGTGGCCACTATGAACTAATGTGCAGGTCACTTTTTCTCCCATACTAATCCAGGCCTGCCCTGCCACCCACAGCAGCTTCCCTGTTGGTCCCGGCAGAATGGGAATATTATACAAGCAAATTTGGAAACAAATACATGCAAAAGGGAAATAAGTTTTCATCTTAGCTGTTTACATGCATGATTAGAAATTATACAGAGCTATGGAACTCTAAAATTGTAGGGATAGGCTTTCAAAGAATGCCTCTAGAGACTTCCCTTTTTTGCAGATTTCTTTTTTTTTTCGGGGGGGGGGGCTTTTTTGCAGATTTCTAAGGACAGATTCTAAGGACAGATAGTGAACTATGGCCTGTTTTTCTAAAATGAGATTATATCTGAATGATCTGACTTAACAAAAATATTTATTTGAAAATATATCCATTTCTTCCAAGGAATTCTTAATGGTTCTGGGCAAAACCCAGGGGCTGTTGACAGAGATCAAGTTAGTTTAAACGGCACTTGACTAGTAACAGTTAACCAGCTTTTAAAAAATTATACTTAACTATAGAGAACAAACAGATGGTTAGCAGAGGGGAGGGGGATGGAGGGATGGATGAAATTGGTGATGGGGATAAAGGAGTGCACTTGTGATGAGCACCAGGTGATGTACGGACGTGTTGAATATTGTACGCCTGAAACTAATATTACATATATATAATTTATAAATAAATGGAATTTAAATAAAGACTTAAACTATACTTTAAGGGAAAACAGGCCAATTTCAATGTAAAAAGTCTAAATATTAAACTTCTAAAGAAATAATCATGCACTTAATGTCCTTGAGTCAAATATTAAGGCAAATTTTCTAAAATCTTTTTCATCTGTTATTGTTTTTCATGAAATTATAAACATAGTGACTCAGATCTGAATTGGTAAGAATTTGGTGTCATAGAATGCTGCCATAGCAGAGCAGCAAAGTAAACTGCTGTTATACAGAAAATTGTTACAAAAGTGGGAGAAACTGAATGGACTTCAAATTTAAATGAACTGAAATACTTCCATTTTGTTACCTAAGCATTCTAGTTACTTAAATCAAGGCTTCACCGTGTTCTCATAAATGTGTGATGTAAGCACTTGGGAGGTGGTATTGACCTGTCACAGGAAAAAGTTTGGGATGATTTCAGGCTTCAGACCCCAGGATGCTGTTTTTTCAGATTTGTATTCACAGCACTGCTAGGTATTACACTGCCCTCGAATTCTTCGGAGGAATGAAGGGCTGTAGCATGTAGTCTCTAGTCATTTCAGTGTTGTCGCTGTGTGTGTTGTGGTACAAGCATTCCATCTTAACCAGGATTGTGGACAGACCGACCTTTGATCTTGTAGAGCAGTGCTGCCCAGTAGAACTTTGTGCGCTGTTCAGTATGGTGGCCACGAGTAACACGCAATTCTAAGTCTCTTGAAATGTGACCTAAGTGTGTCTGAGGAACAGGATTTCTAACTTTCTGTCATTTTAATTAGTTTAAACAGCCAACTGGGGCTCGTGGCTGCCATGTTGGACAGCGCAGGTAGGGTTTTGGCCACAGGTGCCTGGGTGGCTCAGTGGGTTGAACGTCTGCCTTCTGCTCAGGTCATGATCCCAGGATCCTGGGATGGAGCTTCTCCAGAGGCTCCAGGTCAGGAGTTTCTGATCCTTCTCCCTGCATGGGCTCGTCAAATAATAAAATCTTTAAAAAAATAGAGTTTTGGCTGAAGTAACAGCTGCCTTTTGCCATTGGAAGTACAGCCCACAGGGAAGATGCTAACACTTGCCTCATAATGGCAGAACCAAAACCCACATCCTGTACCGGGGGCAGAATTTATGGACTTGTACACAGCATCTCCAGAAAAATTTAGTTTTTAGATACTTACACAAATAGATTTGCTTGAGGAATTCCCACAGCAGATGGAAAGGAGGACTCATTGAAATTAGGATAATAAGGTCAGCTGCAGTTTTCAAATGCAACAAGGTACTTGAAGAAAATAAAAATCAAACCAATAAAAATGAGGTTGAAATTCCTCTTTAAAAATCTGCCGGGGAGGGGGGTGGGTTGCAGCCCAGGTGGCTCAGTGGTTTAGTGCTGCCTTCGGCCCAGGGCATGATCCTGGAGACCCCCGGATCAAGTCCCACGTTGGGCTTCCTGCATGGAGTCTGCCTCTCTCTGCCTCTCTCTGTGTCTCTCATGGGTAAATAAATAAAATCTTTAAAAAAAAAATCTGCCGGGTATTGGCAGAAAGTACTGGCTAGCGGCTTGCTTTCCTCTGGGTCCGCAGGTGGTCACATTGCCTCCTGGGGTGGTACACTTACTGGGGTGGAGTAGAAGGTGGGCATGAAGTCCCCAGTGAGTGGCTCAGCTTAGATTTTTAACACTCCTTATCAGGAGCTGCTAGATAGCTGAACAATATGGGCACGAGGGGAGTAGGTCTCTATTTAAAAGAAGAAATCCTAATATACCAGACCTCATCATCCAGGCAAGTGAGGTTTTGCTTATTACAGCCCGAGAAACATGTACATATGTGATAAATGTGACTCTCCACTGAGGAAGAGAAGGGAAAACGAATGACTTTTAAAAATCATACTAATGGGGGGCAGCCCCGGTGGCTTAGAGGTTTAGCACCTATTTCAGCCCAGGGCATGATCCTGGAGACCCAGGACTGAGTCCCATGTTGCGATCCCTGCATGGAGCCTTCTTCTCTTTCTCTCTCTCTCTCTCTCTGTCTCTGTCTCTAATAAATAAAATTTAAAAATAATCATACTAATTGGTATTATTTGTTTCTTGTAATCATGAACTCTGTCTTTACCTGATTGGTCCTGCTTTATGTTTATGTGTGTGAAAATCAAACAGGCAGCCCTCTTCATATGATGTGTGTGTGTGTGTGTGTGTGTGTGTGTGTGAGATTAGAAGCATTAAATACAGTAACAGTTACAATATTGATACCACTATGCATTAAGTTGTGGTGTTTAAAAGGCATTACTCATTGAGTAAGGAACTAGACTTTTTGTCTCAACAACTCACAGCCAAATTTGCAGACAAAAACTTTAAATTCTACTTGGTTTAAAACTATGGTTTTGCTAGTTTGTGCTTGATTTTTAGAGAATGTCATTAACATGGATTTTTGAGTAATGCCATTGCATCAACCCAGAAAGAACATAGAAAACGATTCGCTGAGGTTTCTCTTATTTCATAATAGGGCGGATTCCTTTTTCACCCGGGGCATTGTCCCTCTGACTGCTGTCTGTCGCATGCTTGCCTCATGGTTGGTGATGCTGGTCCTGGTCGTGCCCTGTGACTGAAATACGCTGTTTGTGAGGTTGGCCCTCCTCCCCCGCACTGCTGTGTGGACCAAGTTGCAGTGAGCCAAGTGCCTGATTGATTCTGACAGCGCACAGTGGGGCCTTCATGAGGCTGTCTGCAACCCCAGCCCTGCCATGCTCCCTGCTGTCACCCTGCAGGCCTCTCTCAACTGTCACCCTCATTCTCAGAGAGGAATGACCCATACTGCTGCAGAACAGAGCCTCTTTTTTTTTTTTTTTTTTTTATTAAGGCAACCATCCCTCCCACTACTATTAGTTTGGTGCAATGATGGTGACAGGCATAAGTGGGAAATCTGAAAGAGAAAATGCAATATCCTCTTTATCTAAACACTGAACTGTGTGATTGAGAAACTCCCTGTGGGCTGTACATTTGGGGGGAGTGGAGGAGGTGGGAGAGAAGAAAACTGCTTTTCTTTCTGTCCCTTTGTTTTGTTTTAATTCTGATTTTTTATCCTATTAGGAGCTATGTCTAATGCTATATTTTGTGCAACATCACGTTTTTCAGGAAAATATAAAGCTATGATCTGCCGTTCTACACCAGAAATATTTCTAGATTTATCTGGTGAGAAATAACTATTTGGTACAACCCCTAAGAAGTCCGCCAAGGCCATAAAGCCCGGTGCCTCATCTAGGCAAGTGGAGTCAACTTCAAACCCTAGCTGAAGGTTTTTCTTTTTCTTTTTTTTTTTTTAAGTTTTTCTTTTTGAGGGCTGGTGCTTGAAATCTACCAGATGAGAATATTAAAACTTGAAAGTGAGGAGGAATATCAAGTATAGAAAATATTGCCATGATCATAAGTGAATGATCCTCTAGGTTTTCTTTATACTTCTGATTTGATTCAAAAAAGAAACTGACTCATGGGGCGCCTGGGTGGCTCGGCTGGTTAAGCATCTGTCTTCAGCTCAGGTCATGATCCTGGGTCCCAGAATAGATGAGATCGGGCGCGTTCAGGGTGGTATGGCCGTAGACTGGGTCCCAGAATAGAGCTCTGAGTCTGATTCCCTGCTCAGCAGGGAGTCTGCTTCTCCCTCTACCCCTCCCCCTGCTTGTGCTCTCTCTCACTCTCTCTCAAATAAATAAATAAAATCTTAAAAAAAAAAAAGAAATATTCATGACAAGGATCAGTTTGCTCTTAGACCTGGAATTGTGGCAGGCCTCCCAGGAGTCTGGGGAGCAAGGTCCCAAGGAGTGAATTCCTGAAGTAGGGTCTTGTTGGTCTTCTTCCCCAAAATGTTTTCCAACGCCTGGATTAGGTTAGGGCTATGAAGGATATCACCCTCAAATTTGGGAACAACTAATATCCAGAATTATTTTATTTATTACTGCAATAGCATTGATACACAGTGTTGTATTACTTTCAGGTGTACAACATAGTGATTTTGACAATTCTGTCCTTACTTATTACTTGTCACTGTAAGTCTTATCCTCTGTCACCATACACCATTATTACAGTATTACTGACTATAGTCTTTATGCTGTATTTTCATCACCATGACTTATAACTGGAAGTTTGGACTCCTTAATTGCCTTCACCTATATTGTCCATCTCCTCCCCACCCACCTCCCCTCTGGCAACCACCAGTTTGTTTTCTGTATTTATGAGTCTCCTTGTTCATTTGTTGATTCCCCATATAAATGAAATCATGTGGTATTTCTGTTTCTTTGTCTGATTTGTTTCACTTAGCATTATACCCTTTGGATCCATCCATGTTGCAAATGGAAAGATTTCATTCTTTTGTTATGGCTGAGTAATACTCCATTGTATGTACACACCACATCTTCTTTATCCATTCATCTGTTCATGGACACTTGGGTTGCTTTCATATCTTGGTTCTTGTAAATAATGCTGCAGTAAACATAGGGTGCGAATATGTTTTCGAATTAATGTTCTTGCATTCTTTGGATAAATACCCAATAGTGGAATTACAGGATTGTATGGGGTTTTTTTTGTTTTGTTTTTTTTGTTTTTTGTTTTCCAAATAGACATTAAAAGAAACGCTCAGAGCTGCTTGAAGTTCCCCCAAGTTCACCCTACTCTCAGGAAAGAATCTCACCCTTCACCCCAAGGTGGCCCTGGGTGTGTGTACTCCTAGACCACACGGCCCCTGTATGGTTTCCCATGACTTCCATTTCTTTTCTTTCTTTCTTTCTTTCTTTCTTTCTTTCTTTCTTTCTTTCTTTCTTTTTCTTTCTTTTTTTTCTTTCTTTCTAAGATTTTATTTATTTATTCATGAGAGACAGAGAGGCAGAGACACAGACAGAGGGAGAAGCAGGCTCCATGCAGGGAGCCTGATGTAGGACTCAATCCTAGGACTCCAGGATCATGCATGCCCTGGGCTGAAGGCAGGCGCCAAACTGCTTAGCCACCCAGGGATCCCATGCAAGGTCCATTTCAGATGCAGCTTTGAACCTCAGAAATGACTTTGTTGAAATGACTGGTGTATACATCTGCTTGTTAAAAATGATAAATCCATGAGACTCAGTCTCCTGTTGCAAAGTACCAGCTCTCTCTGTATCTGACATATGTTTTTGTTATACTATCCCTGAATTGCGTTTTGTTTTTTATTTTCTCTTCTGGCCTGCACTTTCATCTTTGTTTTATATTTTCAATTTGGATTTGAGTTCAAGGTACTCCATAATCATCTCTGATTGAAATATAATAAGATTTAGGGGCACCTGGGTGGCTCAACGTTTGACCATCTACCTTTGGCTCAGGTCGTGATCCTGGGGTCCTGGGATTGAGTCCTGCATCAGGCTCCCTGCAGGGAGCCTGCTTCTTCCTTGCTGTCTTTGCCTCCCTCTCTGTGTCTGTCATGAATAAATAAATTAATAAAATCTTTGGGGGAAAAAAGAAATATTTTAAGATTTAAATCTTAAAAATTTTAATTCTAGAGAAAATAAAAAATGAAAAGATGCTGCCTCATAAGCTAGGATAGTACAAGTAATTCCACATTTATGCTCACCATATAAATACCTCTATAACCCTAAAGCATTCTGGAGTTTATGAGTGAAAGAACCAGCAGGGCTGAACTTGTTTCACCTTGAAAGCTAAGTGCTGTTGTGGAGTCTTTCAGCTGACAGCCTCCAGGACCCCTCTGTGGTCATCATTGTCCTCTTCCCTGCCCACAAATTTTGCTTTCCCACAGCAGACCCTGTTAACCACCTGATGTCCTCTCCACAGCCGGGAGCTGTTGTCCATTCAGACGTGCTCTCCTTCAGAGTAACCCCAGAAAACAGGGAAGCAGTTCTAAGGCTTTCCATTCAGAGAAGCAACACAAGAGCTCAGTCATTATGAGCCTTTCTTGTTTCCATTCCTCATGTCTCATAGCAAGAAATCCATTCGAATATTTTTTTCACAGTTTGGCTAGCTAATGTTTCAATCATCTATTCCCGAATAAGTTCTGTGAGTTAGTTCTCACTAGGGGTCTCTCATGGAATTGCAGTCAGGTGGTATCTGAGCTGGACTCCTGTGAAGGCTCACTTGGTCTGCACATCCAGGATGGCGATTTCCTGTGTGTCTGGTGCCTCAGTGTCAGTGGCTAGGCCAGCGGGGAGCCAACTGGCCCCTGTCTTCAGGCTGCTTTCCCCCGTGGTCAGTGTGCATTTTCTCATGAGAAACAGGGCACTTGGGCTTCTCCCACGGCAAGCCTTCCAGGAGGCTCAGGTGGAAACCTCACGGATTCTTAGGAACCAAGTCACACAAGTCACCATAACTTTGCTTCTATCGCATTCTAGAGGACGGGGCTGCCGGGGCTAAGTATGGAAGGTTTTGCTCTCAGGATGGTAGAAGTTGGGGGTGTCATTTTTGAAGATTAGCCACTACAGCCAGAAAACCAACTATATATATTCCCACATTTTATAATGTTTTGTACATTTATTAAAATCTTCTCATTTTATTGTTACTGTCACAGTAGTTGAGGTATCTATCTCTCTCTGACCCCATTTACTGCTTTGCATCCTTCTTTAGAACTGGATGGGAAATGACCCAAGAGTTGGGTCAGCTAAGTGAACCTTACGTTGTAGGCAGACTTCAGTGACCAGCTTGCTTTCTTTCTTTTTCTTTCTTTCTTCTTTCTTCCTTTTAGAGATTTTATTTATTCATGAGAGAGAGAGAGAGAGAGTGAGAGAGAGAGAGATAGAGGCCCAGAGACATAGGCAGAGGGAGAAGCAGGCTCCATGCAGGGAGCCCGACGTGGGACTTGATCCCGGGTCTCCAGGATCATGCCCTGGACTGAAGGCGGCGCCCAACTGCTGAGCCACTGGGGCTGCCCAGTGACCAGCTTTCAATGAGTGTTCAGTGTCTCCTGTAGAGAGGAGTGTCTGTCCTTTCCTTTGGGTGGTAAAACACTGCCGAGTATTCAGAATGTGCCTCTTGAAGTTGCCTCCTCCCCGCCACCCATGCTAGCATCTGAGGAGGTGGCTGGACAAGGCCCAGCAGGAGGAGGAAATCCCTTGGTGCTCCTGGCCCCACCATGAGTGAGTTCCCTTGAGACTCTGGCAGGTTATCACACAGGCACAGCCTTGAGTTCCTCTTTTGTCTGAATAGATCAGTCAATAAACTTGTTAAGTTTTTATATTCCTGCCTCCTTTCCTTTCTCCTCCTTGTCTTTGTCCTTAATGTAAAATTTCTCTCTTTAATCTTCAAGCAGGTGGAGGAGACCAGCTTCTGTTTGGCAGCACACACAGTGTTTTCCTGGGGCAGAATCGTTAGTCCTCCCCACATCCCTGTGAGGGGCGCTTCCCCTAACGGGAATTGATAAGGGCACGTTATGTAAAATCTGGAAGGCAAGCCTTTCCCTTTTGGGTCAACATTCAGCCGCAAGCTAAAAGGGCTAATCAACAGAAGCATTTTCTGTGTTCATTCCAGAGAATTTCCCAGGGGCACAATAAATTGAGCCTGCCTGTTTACAGGAACGTGGTTATTTAACAAGCTAGTCTCCAAAGCTTAAGAGTCTTTGGTTTCATCAGACTGAACCCAACCTGCTAAATTTGTGAGATTCATTACTGTCTACTCATGTTGCCCTATGAATTTTAAGATAATTTTGCATACTTAATGTATAATAGGTTTCTACATACGAGACCATGATATATTTATTACAGAACTATTTTTTAGTGTTATGTCTTTTTTTTAACCTTTCACCTGTGTTTCAGTCCTGCCCACTGGTATTTCCAGTTAGCTACCTTAGCTTACTTTACACATTCATTCGTTCATCTATTCAGTAAATGTTAATTTGCATACCTGTGTGGGCTATATAAATGTTATATAAGAAGGATGGTAGGACATCATCCTGCCTTCAAATTGCTGGATGTACAGGTCAGTAGGGCCAGGCAGTGAGCTTCATAATCATTTGGTGTCAGTACAGTGCTCATTTGATTTCGCATTAAGGGGTATCATTGGTGAGTATAATGAGCAGTGTGTGTGGGTCATGGGGTTGAACCTGATTACAGTGTGATGATGACCTGGAAATAGCACTGCTCCTTCTGCAACCTTGACCTGAGAGCAGAACCTCTGATCATGGTAGTAATATTTATAGGGTAAATTCATTTTGATCTGGGGATTGCTGAGATTCATGTTTTCTGAGCTTTGATAAACCTTGCCAAATTCCCCAGAAATGTTGCATCTAATGTATACTCTCCCCTTAACAGTATGTCAGTGACCACACCCTCCCCAGAGTTTTGCAGTATGATGGGTAAAATAAATAGTATCTCATTGTTTATTTCATTTTACCTCTTTTTAAAATTTTTCTATTTAAATTCAATTTAATTAACAATAGTGTATTACTAATTTCAGAGGTAGAAATTAGTGATTCATCAGTGACATGTAACACCTGGTGCTCATTACATCAAGTGCCCCCCTTAATGCCCATAACTCAGTTACCCCATCCCCCGACCCACCTCCCCTCCAGCAACTGTCAGTTTCTTTCCTATAGTTTTTAAGATTGTATTTATTTATTTGAGAAAGAGCACATATGAGAGAGCATGAGCAGAGGGGAGCAGAGAAGCAGATTCCCCACTGAGCAGGAAGCCTGTTGTAGGATTTGATCCCAGGACCCTGGGATCATGATGTGAGCTGAAGGCAGATGCTTAATGGACTGAGCCATCCAGGTGACCCATGATTAAGAGTCTCTTAGGGTTTGTCTCCCTCTCTGATTTTGTCTTATTTTATTTTTCCTTCTCTCCTATGTTCATCTATTTTGTTTCTTAAATTCCACATGAGTGAAATCATCTGTTATTTTACCTCTTTAAATATGTGTGAAGTTGAACATTTTTTATGATTTTTGTTTTGTGTTTGAGATTTGTATTTCTCCTCCTGCAAATTTTCTGTGTGCTTCATTATTCTGTAAGTTTCTTTTTGTTTGTATAAGCACTTGTTAAAAAAGATTTTTATTTATTTATTTATTCATGAGAGACAAAAAGAAGCAGAGACACAGGCAGAAGGAGATGCAGGCTCCCTGCGGGGAGCCCGATGTGGGACTCGTTCCCAGCACCCTGGGATCCCGACCTGAGCCAAAAGGAGTTGCTCAACCACTGAGCCACCCAGGTGTCCCAGTATGAACACATTCTAAATTAATGAAGTTAGCCATTTTATCTGTGTTGCAAATGTTTTCTCTATTTGTATTTTTGTGTTATGGCCTGTTAGAAGAAACCGTCCTGTCCATTTTTGTGATTCTCTGTTCGTTGACACCTTCTCTTATAGCTTCATTTTTATACTTAGAAACTTTGATTCATCTGAAATTATTTTTAGTATAAGATGTGAAAATAATCTGGCTTTATTGTTTCCGAATAGCTACCTAATTGCATGAAACACTGACGAATCACTCATTTTTCTTGATATGCTACCTTTATAGTATATAATATACTTTTACCATATGCCCAACTTATAGTGAATTAAATTTTCTTATGCAGTTTAATCTTTTATTGTGATCCACTGATCTTTCTTGTTTATTCCTTCTCTAATTCCAAACTGTTCTGATACTAAAGCTTCATTTTTTTAAAAAAAAGATTTTATTTATTTATTCATGAGAGACACAGAGAGAGGCAGAGACGTAGACAGAGGGAGAAGCAGGCTTCCTGCAGGGAGCCTCATGTGGGACTCAATCGCAGGACCCTGGGATCATGACTGAGCCAAAGGCAGACGCTCAACTGCTGAGCCACCCAGGTACACTGATACTAAAGCTTCATAAATATGTTCAGCTATCTGCTGGGACTAGTTTCCAGCCATTAGTCTTTTTTTTTTTTTTTTCAGGTTTTTTTTTTTTTTCCCGTGATAAAAACCTTTCTTTTCAAAATTTTAGAGTTTATTTACATCTGCAAAATCTGCCTCTTATGTCCTCACAACCAGTCTTTTTTTTTTTTTTTTTTTCACAACCAGTCTTTAAAGGAGGTTTAAAAGAACTTAAATTTGGGCTATTTTGCATAGAAGGTTCATCTTCTCAACAAATATTGGGAATATGGAGTATGCCAGTGTCAGACATGATTAGTTGTTATATTCACCTGATTTGTTTCTTCTTTCTTTTCTTCCTTTCCATCAGCCTTTATATTATACATTGGTTGCTACATGCTGGCCACTGTGCTTGGCTGGGAGATCAAGAGGAAAGCCAGCTATTCCCTGATTCATTGATAGCGCAGCAAGCCTAGCCCTGTCCTTGTGAATGAGCTGCATGCAGATTAGAGTTTATACAGATTTCATAAGAAGTCAGACCGCCCAAAAGGGAAGAACGGAAAGAAGCCTCCTCAGCAGTTTTTTTTTCTACATTTTATCCTAAACCTTTGCAAAACAACCACTGGCCAGAATTGGCAACCATACAACTGACCAGTTATTTTTAATTCCTGGAAAATTACAAGGAGGGAATTAGGAGCTGTTGCTTTAATCCTCTGCTAATTCTTAAAAATGCTTTTAAAACAATTTTTTTATACACTGAGACAGTTTTTTTTTTAAGATTTTTCTTTTTTTAAAAATTTATTTATTTATTCATGATAGACATAGAAAGAGACAGAGAGGCAGAGACACAGGCAGAGGGAGAAGCAGGCTCCATACTGGGAGCCCGATGTGGGACTAGATCCCGGGACTCCAGGATCACACCCGGGCTAAAGGCAGGCACCAAACCACTGAGTCACCCAGGGATCCCCACTGAGACAGTTTTTGAGGGAGATACACACCCATGGAGCCTGTGGAAAGAGACTGGAGAACTATATTCAAAATTCCCACCAGGTGGCAAGGGAAAAAAGTGTTTCTCCCCTGACCTGAACAGACATAGGCTCTGTTGGGGTATGTGAGAGTTAAACAAGTTACCTTCTTCCGGGAGTGCCTGCTGTAACATTTGAATACAGGTTTATAGTTTTGCCCTTGTGATGGCTATCACGTAGATGATCTTCCTCACAAGTTGCTATTTGCTTTTATAGTTAAAACGACTCAGTTCTACTATTGGCCACAGACAACACATCTGACCTGGGCATTGCTCAACTTTAATGGGTTGGAAATTTCTTATGTCCAGGAGAGTTCCAGTGCCAGTCAGAAATTGCTGTTTCCACTGTTTACATTTGATGCAGTACACACTTGGTCATCTTTTTTTTTTTTGGTCATCTTTGTTCTTGATACGTGTTGTAAGTCCAGTTCAGTGGATTTTGGCAGGACCATAGAGGGAACAAAGAAGCATCAAGAAGCAGAGCACCTTTGAGCTTCTGCACTAATGAAACAGAAACCAAAGGATGACGTATTCAGGTTTGGTTGACTATTCTTTCCCTCAGAAGGCCCAGGACTACTGATGGTGGCTCCCTGTAGATCCCTGTGCACCTGAGGCCCCTGCTGTCTCAGGTTAGGGCAGCTACTGGAGAAAGCCCAGGGAAGGTCTTGTCTCCTTATACCAGCTTCTTGATAGTTCAGTTCCAACTAGAAGGCTCCTTTTCTTTTTTGGAGGAGGGAGACAGAGCATCCGATACAGGCTCCACACTGATCATGAGCCCAACATGTGATCCATCTCACAACCCTGAGATCATGACCTGAGCTGGAATCAAGAGTTGGACATTCACAGGATGCCTGGGTAGCTCAGCAGTTGAGTGTCTGCCTTCGGCTCAGGGGGTGATCCCGGGATCGGGGATCGAGTCTCATATCGGGCGCGTTGTGAGGAGCCTCCTTCTCCCTCTGCCTGTGTCTCTGCTTCTTCTCTCTTTGTGTCTCTCATGAATAAATAAATAAAAACTTTAAAAAAAAGTGTTGGACATTCACCCGATTGAGCCCCCTAGAACCCCCCAAAGGCTTCTTTATTTTTATTAAGCATACTGTACACCTTCAGTTAATTTGTTGTTGTGAAAGGCAAATGATATTCTTCAATGGATCAGAAGCATTGGAATGCTTTCCAAACATTCCAGAGCACTATTTTCTGATGTGACATTTGACTTACATGAAAGCAGCCTGTTTGTTTCCTGCATAAAATATACACTGAGGACAGCTTTTGTAATACAGTAAATAAGATCCCACACAAATTCCACATGACATACTGTGTGGGGAGTTCACATAATAAAATGAAGAATGCTGACTGTTTGTTTTCTGACCAGTGTGGAGTTTTCATCCTATCCTACATCTGTCAAAGCCTGTGTTCAAATACAGAAATGATGGACTTAAACATACTGATTAAAAATGGACACTTTTTCTTCATAAACAAAACACATTATTGCAGTGATCCTTTATATTTTAGTAAGGGTGAAGGCAAGCTCTAAATATAGTTAATGACCTAAGCTAATGCCAAATTTGTGAGAGAAAAATGTGCCGAAATTTAGGTGGGTGTGCCAGAAAGAACAGGAATGTGGGGGGCAGGACAGGTGACACGGGGATAAAGTCATGCCAGACATAAACACACATTGCAAAGAGAAGAGTTAACAGGGAATTATAATATGCTGCTATTTTTGAAAAGGAAAAGGTGTCAGATCACCGAAAGAAAAAGAAAAAAGGCCGAAAGCTGTGTTTACATCAAAGTTTATGTCAGCTCTGTGTTTCCTTTCTTCCAACTGCTGGTGATGAAAGGTTGCTTTTTGCAGTTGCTCTTTGCAGATTTCTTTCTGTCTCCTTACCAGTCAAGGGCAGACAGCTTCTCTCCTTGTGTCCCTCCCATTCATAGCACAGAGCCCGGTAACTGAATTGATCTGAACAGACTGGACGTAAGCTTCTCTTGAGTGCTCTGCTTCTCTCTGTCTTTAGCTATTCTGGCTGCCCCCTGTTGACTCCCTCACTTCTTTTTTTTTTTTTCTCTCTCTAAATTGGTCCTCCACAAGCTTTTGAGGCCCTGGAAGGCCAGCTGCACTGATGGTTGGGTACTGCTGACGGCACCTAGCTCTGAGCAGGCTCGAGGCATTGGCGGATGCAGTGCGCCTTCACTAATCCTCCTTGCAGCCAAGGCTCCTCCACACGTTCTTCTTCCTCTGGGTGTAAGTGAGAGGTTTTCAGATGCTTCACGTATTAGTGCACGTTCGTTTGTTCATTTGTTAGACAAACGTTTACCAAAACAAGTTTCACAAACAGAAAAAAATGCCCTTCTGAACATGGTGATGTTCCAAGATCTTTGCAGATACTGCCACTTCCTTTCCATGGAAAAGGCCCTCTGAGGTTGAAGGAAGTTGCAGCCCATTTTCTTAGGAAAACAGCATTTGGAGGTGCACTGGAACCTGGTAGAGTAAAATTTTCAACAACACGAAGTGGAATTAACTATGCAGTTTACATTAACATTTGTAAAAATCACAGGCCTCATTCCCCATGCCCTTAGGCTTTAAATCCATGCTCTTTGTAAATATCTTCCTGGCACTCACTGGTGTCAGTAACTGCTGAAAGAGCAGTTCTTACCCTATCAAAGGGATTGGTGTTGATTTGTGTAGCTAAAACCAAGAAAAATAGCCATCTAATCTTGTCCTTGAATAATTTCCTAGTCTTGTTACATATTGCTTATCCTGTTAAAATTCACTTGTAGATTCCAACTCAAGCACATTATGAAGATCTTGGCTCACATGAGAGTTCATGGTTTCCTGAACCTTCAGATCGCAGTTGGAAGGGCTCTCTTGTTGTGTCACTCCTGGAGAAGGAGAAAAAATCGGTTATTTTAAACCTTCTAAATTTAGGTTAATGTTTGCTTTTTTATTGTATGACTTTTGGGTTAATTTTAGAAAAGAGATTTACAAACACAGTACAGGTGTTTGTAAAGCAGAAAAAGAAAAGGAATTTTAAAAAAACAGCATACAAATGTTTACCACTCAGTACTCAGTAAAGCAAAGAAAAAAAGCTGCCAAGTATAAAAAATCTGTAGGAGAGAAAGCACCCCACATGGCTAACTGATAAGAAATGTGGAGATAAAAACAAGGCAGGCAGGAACTCAGAGGCATAATGCCAGCACCACAAAAAAGATCTGGAAACCCTCAAGGCCAGATTTTGGGTTCCTTGAGTTTATTCATCTAATTTGGATGAAGACCTTGTGGAATTGAACCTGGCCCAGAGGCCTGCAGGTAACTAGAGCTGACAAGAGTTTATAGATAATAGTCCTGGCAGGAAAACTGTACAATTCTCAGTAATAACCACCTCCTATGGGCCAGGAACCTCATTAAGCTCATGTGCGACTAAACCAAATGAAATGTATAGTCCCTACCCTCAGGGAACTTACACTCTGAGCCAAGGACTGGGATAAATGAATTTTAGAAGAAAACAAAAGAATTATCTTGGAAAACAAAAAAAGAATTATCTTGGATCTAGGGTGTATCTTTTAATTTGGAGAGAGAGAAATCTTCTGAGAGATGCCAATTTAAGACAAAAGGAAATACCACCCCAGTGACTAGCCGCCAGAATCTCCAGACAACTTTGGAAGCCTGTAGTTTAAAAGAACCTTTGCTTTCCAAGGGACTGCCAGGTCCATGTGCCGCAGCTTTCTGCCTTAAACCTTCAGTATTTAAAAACAAACAAACAAAACAACAACAACAACAAAACACAGACAAGACATTTTTAAAGATTTTACGATTTTTTATTATTGCCATGAGAGGCCAGCGACCAGCAGTGCAAGCTATTTAGAGCAGCAGGTTCAGCAAAAGTTTTGTCACCATTCTGGGAGAATAGGGTGTGGGTTAGGCACATGGAAGTCCAGAGATTAACCTCTTTCTGTGTTCTTTTACCACCAAAGAGCCAACAGCAGCCTGCTTTCTAATTATTCTGGGAGTTTGTGTTCTCTCTCTCTCCATTGTCACCACCTTCGCTTGGGCCCAGGTTGCAAAATCAAATGCTCACAGGGGCTAGTTGGTAACATAAACAGGTGCTCCAATCCAGAGAAGCCTAAAGAGGGAGTGTTGGGGTTGTGGGACCCCAGAGAGAGCTTCCCTCTCTCTCCTCCCTGATCAAGTAGTCAAGTTCAAGATGTTTTAAAAACATTCTTCTGGCCAAGCAACACACATCTGCCACCTGCATCTGAAGACTGATTGTAGGCAGAGGACTCTACTTTGGACCTGGTCATGAATTGTTCCAGAGTCTCCTAAAGCTTTCCTCCAGGCTCTGCTTCTCATGACCCATCATCCATGTTGCCAGCAGTGAATTTCTAAAGCACAGACCTGGTGGTGGCACTTCTCTGCTAAAACCCTGGGATGACTCCCCATTCCCCACCTGACAAGGGCAAACTTAGCCTAGTCCTCACGCCTTTGCACTTTGACCTGTTCTGTCACTCCTCCCGCCCTTTTAGTTTTTTTTGCCCCCAATTTAAGATCTCACCTAAGTAGTGACTCTGTATGCTTTCTACAATATTTCAGTCTAAAGGCTTTTGTAATTGAGCTTTTTTTTTTTCTGCCTGGAATGACCTTCCCTGTGAAACTTGGTTTAAATCACCAGTTGCTTAATCAGTTCCTTCTCTGTGATCTCACACCACTTTATATGTTTCTGCTCTTATTCCTGAACATCCTGCATTGGAATAAATGCCTCCTTCACTAGACTTCAAGATTCTAAGAAGTAGGAATCAAGGTTTCTTTTTTCCTTAACTTCCTTTATTCTGAATGCAGAGCAATTTTAACCTAATCTTCCTGGGCCTTAAACTATCTATCTGTAAAACAAAGATGTTTGAGGTGTTAGATTGGAATTCAGTTGTTCTTAACTAGAGGTGTTCTTAATTAGAGGTTCTCAAAATCACTTGGAGTTCACCAAATGGTACTGGGACAACTAGACATTTACATGCAAAGAAATGAAGTTGGACCCCTACCTCACACAATAAACAAAACTCAAAATGGATTATCGATCTAAATGTAAAAGCTAAACTCAGAAGAGAACACAGAAGTAAATCTTCAAGGCATTGGAATAAACAATGGTTTCTTAGATAATGGCATCAAAAGCACTAGTGACAAAAGAAAAAACAAACTGGACCTCATGAATATTATAAATATTTGTACTTCAAAGGACACCATTAATAAAGTGAGAAGACAACTCACAAAATGGGAGAAAGTTCTTCCAAATCATATCTAATAAGGGCCTAGTATCCAGAATATATAAGAAGTCTTACAAGTCAATGATTAAAGGAAACCCAATTTAAAAATGGCAATAGACAATTCTCAAAAGAAGATCTTCATTTGAATATGGCCAATAAGCACATGAAAAGATGCTCAGCATCATTAGTCATCAGAGAAGTGCAAATCAAAACCACAATGAGAGGGGTGCCTGGGTAGCTCAGTCCATTAGGCATCTGACTCTTGATTTTGGCTCAGGTCATGATCTCAGGGATGTGAGATCCAGTCCCACCTTATGCTCTGCATGGGGCATTGGAGCCTGCTTAAGATTCTCTCTCTCCCTCTGTCCCTTCCCCTGTTCCCATCTCTAAAAAGTAAAAAATAAAGTAAAATAAATAAAATTTAAAAATTTTAATTAAGAAAGAGGAAAGGGAGGCACCTAAGACCAAAGAGTTAACCAGGACTCCCCAGAGAGAGTAAGGGAAAGGAGTACTCTCTTCTGAGGTCAGAGTGTATGTAGGCTGTGGTCAGGTCTAGAGCTGGTGCTAAGGCAAGGACTGTGATACAGAGAACAGGTACCATTGTCACCTTCACATGGTATCTGACATAGGGTTCTGGGTTAGGCAGAGCAGGATGAGACAGAGGGTCCACCTGCAAGGCACACATGAAGCCTGTAGCTTCATTTGGTCAGTGGCCAAAATATCTTTGGAGAAGTCCTGTGATCGATTTTTTTCCTCCTAAGATATTTTCTTTTGAGACATAAACTCATTGGGCATAAATGTAAAAATAAAAACTGACCATAAAATTCATTCAATTCCCAGCATAGGGAGAGACAGTATGAAAAAGAGTTTGCTTTCTAAATTAGATGGTCAGCACAGACCCGTAAGCAAGATCATTGTAATAGCTGTCTGATAGTCCTTTTGGAGCTGACCGTAATGGTAGGGCTTTAGAAAAATGACGCCTCTTCTCATTTTTACCTTAAAAATCGAACATTTCACCTCATAGCTACTCAGGCTGTACTGCATTTTCTTTTCTTCCACATTTTAGGCAGACTGTGATGTTGCTATAAATAAAACCTAAAATTTGAGGGTGAAAATTGAAAAATCACATTGACTATGAAGTGGGTCTTTTTATTGGCCATCCTATTTTGTCATTGCATGAACTCTGCCAGTGTCTCAGCCTTGAGTGTATCTCCTATACTTTAAAGCTGTTTTTTTTTTTTCCACCACACTTTCAGAATCTTTTAAACAGTTTTTATGTAAACTAGGTGGGCTACTACTTGTATTATGTTGGCTTCCGCCTGAAATGTTAAAATTGGAATGCTAATACAGAGACATGGAGCAAAAAAAAACACAAAACCCAAAGGCATGAACATTGTTGGTTTGGAGATTAAAAAAAATAAAGCAATTGTTATTAACAGAATAGTTTTTAATAATAATAATCTTGGCAATGAAGCAATGTTTAAAGAAGAGCCCCTAAGTGAAAGGTAGCATATTATAGTTTAATTTGTGTAGTAAGAGAAGACAAGTCATATTTATCATCTTGTGCCCTTCCCCAACAGAACATCCACCTGAGTGGTGTAAGTAGGTGTCTTTAAATGATAACATTTACCCTGTGCTTTGTGGCTATAGCACTTTGAAACTTCCTAAGGCAGCTTTGCCTAATAGCCCTGTCTGTAAAATGATTGCAGTTTTTTTTATCTGATATCAGCATAGATTTTTATCATGTTAGATTTTTGTAAATATTTTATTTATTCATTTAGTTTAGATCGAGAGAGAGCATGAATAGGGGAAGGGACAGAGGGGAAGTGAGAGGGAGAGAGAGAATCTCTCAGACAGACTCTGCACTGAGTGTAGAGCCTGACATGGGGCTTGATCTCAAGACCCTGAGATCATGACCTAAGCAGAAACCAAGAGCTGGATGCTCAACTGACTGAGCCATCCAGGCACCTCGTCATGCTAGATTTTTAAAACTGATTTGTATATTTTACAATGATATAATAATAAATAAAATATTATATAATGAGGATTATAGCCAAACTGAGCAAAGTAGGCTAGGTCTGACAGGGTGATATATTTACAGTGAAGGACACATATTTTAATAACTGATGGGGTGGATTGAACTGAGCTATCTTCAGTGTATCTGGGTATAAAGAATGCCTTTGGAGCAGTGTGGCAGCATGATAACCAGCATTTATTAACCATCCCTTACATACGTGCCAAGGTTTGTGCCAGGAGGCTGTGTTATTTCTAACCCTCCAAATAGCCTTAAATGGTAGATAGTTCTGGTTTCATTTTTCTAGTTCTGGTTTCATTTTTCTTTTTTCTTTTCTTTTTTAAAGATTTTATTTATTTATTTGAGACAGAGAGAGACAGAGAGCATGTGTGTGCATGAGTAGTGGAGAGGGAGAGGGAGAAGCAGACTCCCCACTGAGCCAGGAAGCTGATGTGGGGCTCCATCCCAGGACCTGGAGATCATGACCTGAGCCCAAGGCAGACACTTAACTATCTGAGCCACCCAGGCATCCCTGGTTCCATTTTTCAATAAGGAAACTGATGATCAGAGTTTAAGCCTATTGTCTGCTAGGATCCAGACCCCACATGGGTAAAATATGGCATAGCCCATCTGGCATAGCCCAGATGCTGGGTTATACATAGTCTTGCCGTTACCATTGTGACCTTGGGTGAGTCATTTAACCTCTACTTCCTCTGATTTTTATTTGTACAGTCAGGGACTTGGACTCTACAACTTCTAAATTCCTTTCAAGCTTCAAAAGTCCATGAGAATAAGGAATATTTAAAAGAGAACTTAAAAAAAAATAAAAGAGAACTATCGAAATACTCTTGTTATATATAGATTACTTACACATAAAATCTTGGTCATTCAAAGTATCAGGAATAGATTTGTGAACAGCCAACCACTGAACTTAAGTTTTTCAGTTTATGAATTCACATTGTTATTAAATGTATCCAGTGCTTCCTTGGCCTCTTTGAGAGGCATGTGCTTTGTGCAACTAGACTTTTGATGTGAGACAGCATTGTGAACACCTCTTCCCTGAGTTGGGGGAAGGGACACCTTTCCCACAGCTCTCAGAAGTGAACATGCCCCATCCATCATCTTTTACCTGTGACCTATTCCCTTAGACTAGAGTGAAATCTGACCGGTTCCCAGGTCACTTTCCACAAGCTGAGTGTAAAATAAAAACAGCTTCTCTCTGAGAATTTTTCCTGCCCTTTGAAGAATTTCCTTTCCTGATGCTCTTCCTCTCACTTGACCGGAAAGAACCATAACGAACATTCATTAGTAACCCCTGAATCAGCTCAGTGATTTGCAGATACTTTCGTAACTGGGACTCTTTCCTTAAATGAAATCTCCCAATGCAAAATGGGAGAGGCTCCAGAGGGAAGAGAAAGGGGAAAGAGCCTTCAAGCTGCTCTGATAAAGAGGATCAGGCTGAGAAAGTGCAGGAAGCTGGATCCAGGTCTCCCCTGTGCAACCCAGAGGACCTCCAAAGAACACTGAGGGCTCTGAGGAACACAGATGCAAAGTGACTTCCTGGAAGGAGGGCTGGGGCAGGAGCCTCCACGTTGGTTGTCACCCTCTGTGTCCTTCCCTGTCCTTCCCGGTGCTTCGTTATTCATGCAACCCAAGGGACTGTCTCTTGCTTAGAGTTTCTGGTGGACTGTGTAGGATGAGAGCCTGCAGACGTTTTGTAATTAGATAACATACCTCTGCTACCTTGCCTCCTGATTCAGTTTTCTTAAAGCTCTTTGTTTTATTTCACTCCCCAAAGAGAATTTCCAATATGAAAGTATTTCAAATACTACCATAGCCACACCATTCAAAGATAGTGACTGTCAACACTTTGATCCTTCTGATCTTTTGTTCTACATATATAGGTTTAAAATGATCTTATATAGTTGTGATTACAACATGTGTTCTTATGATTTTTTTCACTTAATGGAACAATATACTTTTCATTGTTCTTACAAATAGCATTTTAATGATTAAATAATATTATTGTAAGCAATGTTGAATAAATAGTCCACAATCAATCCCTGGTTATTGGACATCAATCTTAGTGTTTCTGCTATTATGAATCATACTTCAGCAACCATCTGTCCTTAGGAAGCAATGTATTTACATTGCCTTAAACTGCATCACATGTAGTAGAGACTCCATTTGCATTCTTTGGATTAATATTTCTTCCTGTAGCTGTTTTTATATTTAAGATCAGAAAAGCAGAATTACTGTGTCAAAGCAATGGAAATATCTTTAAGAAAATGTATTCATTTAGACATATTTTGTTATTAATGAAGAACAGTTTGAGTATTAGAGCATCTCCTGATTCCCAGAGGCAGGAATGCATCTCTCACAACCTTGAAAAAAGCCTAGAACAGGGATCTTGAATGACATTAATACTCAGTTCTGCATAATTTATGTCTTTTCTCTCTGCATATATATTTTATTCTTTTTGTTTGCCTACAGAAAGGGCTTCTCTGCTTTTCTTGTCCATGTGTCAGAAAACAGACCAAGGCCAAGGATGGATCCATGTGATGTAAGAGGCAGAATGATAGATTGGGGGGCTACCGCATGGTTGTCTCCTACATTGGCCTTTTAAGATATGTGAACAGAAACTTCTGTTGTTTTTAATCTAGCAGTATCCATTTAGGAAGTCTCTTGCATTGTCTGAGTTTGTAAATTTTATATACTCAAGTGCATCCATCTTTTCTGATTTCTTTAATCCATGCCATACCTAAAAGTGGACTTTCCCATTAAAGGTTATAGAAATATTTTTCTGTATTTTCTCAGAATAATTTCATGGCTTTATTTTTTTTTTATTTTTTTAACTGTTTTTTTTTAATTTTTATTTATTTATGATAGTCACAGAGAGAGAGAGAGAGAGAGAGAGGCAGAGACACAGGCAGAGGGAGAAGCAGGCTCCATGCACCGGGAGCCCGACGTGGGATTCGATCCCGGATCTCCAGGATCGCGCCCTGGGCCAAAGGCAGGCACTAAACCGCTGCGCCACCCAGGGATCCCTCATGGCTTTATTTTCTATTTTAAAATCTTTAATCCAACTGAAGTTAATTTCATGACATGATATAAAGCAACTACAACTTCATAGAAATTCCAGGACTTTTTATCACCTCAAGAGTCTCATGCTAATTAGTAGTCACTCCCCATTTTCCTTCCTGCAAGTCTGGCAGCCACCAATCCACTTTCTGTCTCAAAGGATTTGCCTGTTCTGAACATTTCACATAAGTGGAATAAGGCAATGAATGGCCTTTCATGTTTGGCTTCTTTCACTTAATATGGTATTTTCAGGGCTTATAAATTTTGTAGCATGTGTCAGCATTTCATTCCTTTTTATGGCTGAACAATATTCTGTTGTATGAATATACTTCCTTTTGTTCATTTATCCATGTATCCATTTAGCTGATGGACATTTGGGTGGTTTCTACTCTTTGGCCATCATGAAATAATGCTACTATGAATGTTTACAAATTTTTGTAAGGATATATGTTTTCAGTTTCTCTTGGGTGTGGAATTACTGGTAACTCTATATTTAACATTTTGAGGAACTGCCAAGGTGATCTCCAAAGCAGCTGAACCTTTTAACATTCCCACTAGCAATATTCAAGAGTTCCAATTTCTCTGCATCCTTTCCACATTTGTTTTTGTTGATCTTTTTCATTATAGCCATCCCGGTGAGTGGGAAGGGGCATCTCATAATAGTTTTGATTTGCATTTCCCTAATGACTAATAATGTCGAGCATCTTTTCATGGGCACATTGGCTATTTGTACATCTTCTTTGGAGAAATGTCTACTCCAATTCTTTGCCACTTTATTTTATTTTTGTGCCCTACCCTCCTTTGCCCCTTTTTATTTTTTATTTTTTAAAGATTTTATTTATTCATGAGAGACACAGGCTGAGGGAGAGCAGGTTCCCTATGGGGAACCCGATGCGGAACTTGATCCCAGGACCCTAGGATAATAATAAAGCAGACACTCAACCACTGAGCTACCCAGGCGTCCCTTTGCCCCTTTTTAAATTGAGTTTTTTTGTCTTTTATTTGAATTATAAGATTTATATATCTTATTTATTAGTATCTTTTTTCTGTTTTCTCTTTTTTTCTTGTACCCTTTTTACCCTGAGTGAATTTATTAGATGTTGAGGATATTAATCCTTTTTCTTATTTATTGTAAATATTTTTTCCAACTCATTCATCTTTCTTTTTTTTTAAGCGTAAAAAATTTGGCATAGTAAGATTTATCAATCGTTCTCTTTTTGGTTGATTTTTTTTGCATTTACAAGCTCTTCTTTTTTCCTCACTCCCCCTCCCGCCACCCTTGCCTCCAGATCTGGTCAATTTTCTCTTTTATATTCCTCTGGCTTATTTGTTGTTTAATTTTAAACACTTAAGTCTTCAGCTCATTTGTAGTTTGTTTTCATATGAGGTGGGATTCAAAGACTTGATTGCTTCCCTACCATCACTTCACCCAGTGGCTAGTCCACTGTTATTATAAAGTTCGTTGATGCCATATTCTCTGTCCTGCTGCTGGCTTTATCTTTTATTAATTATCTTCTATCGTAAGGTTTATTTCTCTCTTATCTATTCTGCTTAACTTAGCTTCTTCCTTGTTTTAATAATTATACCTTTATGTCATGTTTTAGTATGTAGCAGATGTGGTCATCTTCATACCCATTAGTTTATAAATCTTTCTTTCTCACTAGAGTTTTACACCATGGGTATGTTGGAGTCTTTTAAGTTCCCTCAAAAAATATATATTGCGGGATCCCTGGATGGCGCAGTGGTTTGGCGCCTGCCTTTGGCCCAGGGCACGATCCTGAAGACCCGGGATCAAATCCCACGTCGGGCTCTCGGTGCATGGAGCCTGCTTCTCCCTCTGCCTGTGTCTCTGCCTCTCTCTCTCTGTGTGTGTGTGACTATCATAAATAAATAAAAATTAAAATATATATGTATATATTGCATTGTATCAAACCTGTCAACAAACTTGAGACTGAGTTGTGTCTTCAAGTATTTAGTTTTGCACTTAGCAATTGGGCATGTCCCACTTACTCAAGTCTTCTTGAGTAAACAAAAAAATTAATAAATAATAATAAAATAATATATTTTTGTTTTTTGTTTATATATAGAGCCATGCATGGCTGGTTAAAGTTATTCCTTGATACTGTGTTTCATATTTTCATATCTCTGTAAACGCAATGTTCATCAGTTCTATTTTAAACTAGTGTTTCTAGTGTAAAGATATCAATTTAACTCGTTTATCAATTTTGTGCTCATTCTTTGCAAGATGCTTATTAATTCAAGGAATCATTTATTTGATTTATTTATTTATTTATTTTGGTGGTATTGCTTCCCTTTGAATAGAATTAAAAATTGTTTCTAAACCTTTTATTTTCCCCTTCATAATACCTTTTTGTTCCGTTGTTTCTCATTCTGGGTGCAAAGTCAGTTTGGAGGTCTCATGCTTACATAAGCTAGATTTTGGCTAGTTAGAGTCTTAAATTATTTTTGAGACCTATTTTTTAATTTTTATTATTTTTATTTTTTTATTTTACTTTTTTTTTAAAGATTTTATTTATTTATTCATGAGAGACACACACAGAGAGAGGCAGAGACAGAGGCAGAGGGAGAAGCAGGCTCCATTCAGGGAGCCTGACATGGGACTTGATCCAGGGATTCCAGGATCACGCCCTAAGCCAAAGGCAGGAGCTAAACTGCTGAGCCACCCAGGCGTCCTGAGACCTATTTTATCTTCAGTTTAAAAGGTAATGACTCTCATACTTTGCTTTGATTGACAAGTGTGTGAATTGTATTCTCTGATAAAGGGAGTGTACTAGTTTTCTGTGGTTCTTATAACGAATTACCATACAGTTCTGGAGAACTAAAGACCAAACTCTGGGGCACTTGGATGGCTCAGTTGGTTAAGTGTCTGACTTGATCTGAGCTCAGGTCTTTCTTTTTCTTTCTTTTTTCTTTTTTTCTTTTTTTAAAGATTTTATTTATTTATTCATGAGAGACATAGAGAGAGAGAGAGAGAGAGAGAGAGAGAGGCAAAGACACAGGCAGAGGGAGAAGCAGGCTCCATGCAGGGAGCCTAACATGGGACTCAATCTCGGGTCTCCAGGATCCTACCCCGGGCTGAAGGCAGCGCTAAACTGCTGAGCCACGGGGGCTGCCCTTTTTTTTTTCTTAAAGATTTTATTTATTTATTCATGAGAGACAGAGAGAGAGGCAGAGACATAGGCAGAGGGGGAAGCAGGCTCCCCAGAGGGAGCCCAACGTGGGCCTCGAACTGGGTTCACGCCCCATGCCAAAGGCAGAGGCTCAACCGCTGAGCCACCCAGGCATCCCTGAGCTCAGGTCATAATCTCACAGTGCTATTTTCAAGCCCCATGTTGGGCTCCATGTGAGTGTGGAGCCTACTTCAAAAAAAACAGGTGGGGGGGAGAGGAAGACTAAAATCTATGTGCACTCCCTCCCAGAGATCTAGGGGGAGAATCTGACCACTGTCTCTTCCAGCTTTCAGTGGCTGCCCAGCATTCTTGGGCATTCTTGGCTAGTGGCCTCTACTCTCCAATCTGTGCCTTTGTCTTCACCTCCCCTTCTCCTCTTGTGTCTCTGTCAAATCTCCCTGTGCCTCACTCTTAAAAGGACATTGTCATTGGATTTAGGGTCCACTGGGATAATCTAGGATGGTCTCCGTCTCAGTCCTTAATTTACATCTGTAAAGACAGTTTCCAAATAAGGTTATATTCACAAATTCTGGTGATTAATTTGTGGCCATATTTTGTTGGGGCCACCATACAGTCTACTACAGAAGTCATTGTGTAATTGCTAGTACATAGATTCTCTCCCTTGTTTTATATATATATATATATATATATATATATATATATATATACATATATATATATATACTAAAAACACACATATATATATACACACACACACATATATCTTTCTATTCTTTCTATATATTCTATATGGTATATAAAATGTTACGTCTTGCACACAGATTTAGTTTGGTAAAAATGTATATCTTCTAAGTAATTATGTGATTTCCTTTGAAAATACCGCAGCAAGAGAGTAGTCTCGTCATTTTTCCATGTACTATATATAAAACTGAGTAAAAGTGCTGTGACATACTCATTTTCTTAAACATGATTCATAGAAATCTAGTGGTGATGTGGTGAAGGTACAGCAACCATCTGCTAGAAATGCAGATGTAATGTTGCTCCCTTCATGTGTTGTGCATCTCTCCTGTGGAAAAAAGCGTATCATTTCATTATTATGTAATACAGAATAGCATTATGTAAGTCATTCTCAACAAAAGATTTTCATTTCAGAAGGTCTGGGTTTTGGTATAAGGAAATTGCTTTCATGATCCTGAAAATAAACATATTTAGTGACTTTTTTAAATTATATTTTATAGAGCTTTGAATTTTTTTAGAATGCATTTGTATTTATTTTAGTTTTGATATATTGATAAGTAACCACAGGGCATCAGTTCCTCTTGCTCAGTTTTCATAGCATGGCCATTGCATTCAATATGAAGGTTGTCAAAAAATAATAGAGCCACATTGAAGTGTATATTTCTCCTTATCTAACCTTCATGTATTTTTAATTAAAAATCTTATTGAGATAATTGTAGTTTTCATATGGAGTTGTAAGAATCAATACAGAGAAATCCTCTGTATCCTTTTCCAATTTCCCCAGTGGTAACATTTTATGGAAATGCAGTATAATGTCACTACCAGGACATTGACATCGATACAATCTGCTGTTCTTATTCAGATTTCCTGTTTTATTGCTGTGTGTGTATGTGTATGTGAGTGTATTAAGTTTTATACAATTTTATCACCTGTGTACCTACATATGTACCTACCACTACAGTCAGGATACTGAGTATTTCTAATACCCCAAGAATCTCTCATGTTGCCTTTCAGTAACCGTATGGTTTTCTCCCTTCCCCTGACACACTCAGCTAATTTATCCTCTATTTCTAAAATTTCATCATTTCAAAATGTAATATAAACAGAATCAAGCATTCAGTACAGAATAAACCTTTTGGTATTGGCTTATTTCACTCAACCTAATTTCCTGGAGAACCATTCAAATTGTTGCTTAATATCAATTGTTTGTTCCTTTTTAATAATATTCTGTGAATATTATTAATAATATTCCATGAATAATATTCCATGGTATGGGTAGATCACAGGGTTTTTAATTCACCTGTTGAGGAAACTTTGTGCTGAGTCTAGTTCTGGGGATATTTTAATAAAACTTCTATGAACATTCATATACAGGTTTTTGTGCAAATATGGATTTTCATTTCTCTGGGACAAATGCCCAGGAGTATAATTGCTGGGTATGGTAATTGCATATTTAGTTTTATAAAAAAGCTGCCAAACTGTTTTTTAGTTAGTGTCTCTACCATATCACATTTCCAGCAGCAATGTATGAGTGATCCAGTTTTCCCACATCCTTTCTAACATTTGGTATTGTTACCAAATGGGTATATAACTGATAGATAGGCAGTGATATCTCATTGTAGTTTTAATTTGCATTTCCCTGAAGTCTAATGATGTTGAACATCATTCCATGTGCTTATTAGCCATCTGAATATCATCTTCGGTGAAATGTCTGGTTTTTGCCAATTTTTAACTTGGATTATTTTTTTTGCTGTTGAGCTTTAAGAGTACATTATATATTCTAGCCTTTTGTTAGATATGTAGTTTGCATATATTTTCTTGCAGTCTGTAGCATGTCTTCTCATCCTCTTAGCGAGGTTTTCGTCAGAGCAAAAGTTTTTAATTTTGATGATGTCCAATTTATCAGTAATTCCTTTGCCGAATTTGTTCTTCTGGTATCAAGTCTAAGAAATACATACCTACCCCCTGGGTTCTGAAGATTTTTTTTTTTTTCCTCTAAACATTTTATAGTTTTACATTAAGTGTCTGATCTATCTTCAATTAATTTTTGTATAGGGTGTGTGGTTTAGGTCCAGGTTCATTTTTTGCTGATGGATATCCAGTTGCTCCAGCACCATTTGTTCAAAAGACTATCCTTTCTTTGAAGTCCCTTTGCTCCTTTGTCAAAAGTGAGTTGGGCATACTTGTGTAGCTCTAATTCTAGATTCCACTGATCTTTGCTAATACCACAGACTTGATTACTGTAGCTGTGTAATAGGTCTTGAAATTTCAGGGCAGCCGGGTGGCTTAGTGGTTTAGCGCTGCCTTCGGCGCAGGGTGTGATTCTGGAGACCTGGGGTCAAGTCCCACCTCGGGCTCCCTGCATGGAGCCTGCTTCTCCCTCTGCTTGTGTCTCTGCCTCTCTCTCTGTGTCTCTCATGAATAAATAAATAAATCTTTAAAAACACACACACACACACAATAGATCAAATACATGGGATGCAGCTACAGCAGTAGCTAAGAGGAAAATTTATAGCGTTAAAAATGCTTATTTTAAGAATGCAAAAAGAACTCAAATCAGTAACCCAACATCCAACTTTGCAGAGGGAGAAACAGGCTCTTCACAGGAGCCTGATGCAGGACTCAATCCTGGATCCCAAGGTCAGGATCTGAGCTGAAGGCAGATGCTCAACTGCTGAGCCACCCAGGCCTCCATGATATATTGTGTTTTCATTTTCATTTAATTCTGTGTATTTTTAAATTTCCTTTGAGGTATCCTTTTTGACACATTGATTCTTTAGAAATGTTTTATTTCCACATAGTTACTGTTTTTTCATTTGATTTCACTATAGCAGCCAACACACCTGCATAATTACAGTTAACTTTAAATCTTTTGTGGCATGGTTTATGGCCCAAGCAGTATATGGTCTCTTCTGATGAGTGTTCCATAAATGCTTAGAAATAACTTATGTTTTGCTGAGGTTGGGTTCATGTTCTGCATATGTCAATAAGATCCTGTTAGATTGTGTTGCTCAGATCTTCTCTATCCCTGCTGATTTTTTTAATTGAGAAGTCAATTAAAATCTAGTTTTGGAGAGGAGGGCGGTAGTCCCCAACTATAAATGAGGGCTTATCTGTTTCCCTTGTCAGCTTTGTCAGCTTTTGCTTCATGCATTTTGAGGCTGTATTGTTTGGTGCATACTAACATTGATACTTAAGTTTAAATTATGTTAAGCATATCTTAAGATGTTAAGAACCCAAGTTCTAGCTATTATTAATTGTCTATTTAAACTATCTTTGCAGTACACTAGAGACAAATTTAGAAATAGAATTTCCTTGTACAGATAACGTAGCAACTATTATTCTAAAAGATTGCCTTTAACAGTTTTCTTATATGTAGACAACTGGTGATGCCTTATTATTGTAACACCTTTTTAAATATAATAGTGAATAGAATATATGATTATAATTATTTTAAAAACTTGTTGACTTATATCATCAGTAAATGAGAGTTCTAAATAATACCATAATAATTGTGAACTGTGATCCTATACATAAGTTAAAAAAATAGATCAAGATTGAAAACAATTTTTTTAAAGATTTTATTTATTTATTCATGAGAGACAGAGAGAGAGAGAGAGAGAGAGAGGCAGAGGCATAGGCAGAGGGAGAAGCAGGCTTCCTTTGGGAAGTCTGATGCAGGACTCCATCCCAGGACCCCAGGATCATGCCCTGAGAGAAAGGCAGACACTCAGCCACTGAGCCACCCAGGCACCCTCAGAATGAAATTTTAAATTTAATCAAATGGAGTCTCTTAGATTTTTTTTTTTTCTCTTAGATTTTTTAAAAAGATTTTATTTATTTAATGATGGGAGACGCAGAGTGAGAGAGGCAGAAACAGGCAGGGGGAGAAGCAGGCTCCATGCAGGGACCCCGATGTGGGACTCGATCCCGGCACTCTGGGATCACGCCGCCGAGTCAAAGGCAGACACTTAACTGCTGAGCCACCCAGGTGTCTTGAGTTTCTTAGATTTAAGGTCTTGAGTAGGTTTTGTGAAACACCTGGTAGATTTGATCCTTAGCTAAATTATAATTTTCTTTGTGAAAATTACTTATGACACTTCTATCTTTCTTATATTTGCCACATTCCAATTTGTGTTATACTTACATGTGTGCTTGTTTAATAGTATACTATATTATCATTTCTATGGAACTAGATATACAGTGTGATGGTTTTAAAATATATCCACAAGATCTTTGATGATCTTCCCTTCAGGAAGTGGAGCTTAAGTCTCTCATCTTGAATACGGGGTGGGCTTAGTGACTGGCTTCTAATGATAGAATAAGACAGAAATGATGGTATGTACTGTGGACTCGGCCATACACACCATTGTGGCTTTCTCATTGTTCTCTCCTGAATCAGCCATTCTGAGAAAAGCCAGCTGCCCTGTCATGAGGGCATCCAAGTAGCCGTATGGAAAGTTCTATGTGGTGAGGAATTGAGGTCTGTAGACAATAGCCATGTGAGTGAGCTGCCTTGTAGGCGAATTCTCCAGCCCAGTTAAGCATATGACTACATCCTTGGCCAACATCTTGATGGCAACTTCATGTGAGCCTCTGAGCCAGAATTACTCAGCTGAACTGCTCCTAGATTCCTGACTTTCACAAACTGTGTGAAATAATAAATGTTTGTTCTCTTAAGTCACTAGGTCGTATTATGAGCAACAGATAACTAAGACACATACCATTTTGTAGCATGTTGCTTTGCATATATAGTATGTGCTCAAAATATATTTACTCATTTTTTCAAAAGGCACTTATTTGAATCAGGCGTTTATATGTTTTCAGACACTTTCTGTAACCCTAACCCTTTTGTTCCTCCTTGAACCTCTTTCTGGTCTGACCTTATTGATTCCTGGCTCTTTCAGATCTCCATTGTTCCCATTTACCTTGACATGACTAATCTTGTATCTGAGATTGGGATGTTTGAATGTTGTGATTTTGGAGAGAAGGCAGTTGGGGTGATGGGAAAGCCTAGTGTGTGCCCCTGGATATGTATAGCTAAAAGGTTGTGGAGATAAGCAAAGTCGGGGCTTGAGAAGCCAGTGGTGAATGTTGACGTCTTGCCTGGCCACAGGTGACCATTGAGCAGAAGTCTATGAACTGGCATTCTCTGCTGTTTTATAATAATGAAAGCAGATTATGAGTACTTTTTACTTTGAATTTTGCCATTTAAATATAGTGCTTTGTCTTTATTTTTGCTTCACTATTTATATATTTATTCTTGTCACTCACCTAGATTGTAATCCCCTCACAAATCTGATGTAGCCCTGGGAGGTTTCTATGTTTCCTTTGCTGTCTCTGGGGCTTCCGTTCTTCTGGAATTCCTAGGAAGATCAATTAGCCATAGCTGGAAAATCCATCTTTGAATAGATCCCAGGATATTGTTTTTTTTTTTTTCTTTTTTTTTTCCAGGATATGTTTAGAGTTTAGGGGAGTGAGAGGGGAAGGAGGTACATCCTGACCTATAATGTCTCTTTGTCCTTGTATGTTACAGCTTTCTTATCTCTAGTATCATTTTAGTGAAATTTAGGAGAAGAGATAAACACATGGGCAAACACTCATGTTTAATTTAAGGCCTTATGAAAATATTACAAACTGAGTAAGAAAAGTTTTAAGTTAAAGACTGGCTTTACATACTTTTTTGGAGTATCCATTTTGGTCAGTACTCAGTTATCTTCCTAATAACAGCATTTGACACAGTTCACAATTAATCAGTCCCTTCTTGAAATGTCTTCTTCACCTGGCTTCTAAGACACCATCCTCTATCTTACTGGCCACTTATACTCAGTTGCCTTTTCTCCTTCTCCCTGACCTCACAACATTGGTAGCCTGCCAAGTATGGTTTGGGGTCTTTCTCTGCATTTACATTTACTCTCTGTGAGCTTATGCACCTATGGTTTAAGGCATCTTAAATTGAGGATCAGTGCATCCAACCTGAACTTCTTCCCTAAAGTCCATTTTCACATCTCCAACTGCCTACCCAACATTTTTACATAGATGTCTAACATGGGCCTCAGATATAACATGTCCAAGACCAGCTCCTGATCAGCTCCAAAACATGTTTTTTCCAGGCTGTATGATTTTATTTGATGTTATTTCCGTCCTTCCAGTTGCTCAGATCAAAAGTCTTCACATTAACCTTAACTCTTTTTTTCCATATTCTGTATCCAATCTGCCAGCACATCCTGTCTCTACCTTCAGACTGCATCTGGAATTCACAGACAGCACCTCTAGCCTGGCCTCACAGCCAGGCCCAGCCACCATGACCTCCTCTGTAGGCTACATTAGGTGCCTCCTCACTGGCCTCCCTCCTTCCCTCCTGTTCCCCCCCATTCACTCTCCGCATAGCAGCAGAGTGGCTTCTGTGAAAACAGTTGCTCCATTGTCACTTCCTGTTCACATTACTCTAGTGGCTCTCCATCTCACATAGGAAAAAGCCTCTCAGGCCCAGTGTGACCTGCCCACTCTGCCATAGTTCGTAACTTCCTTGACATGATTCCCTTTGTCTTGGCTGAAACCCACTGACCCCCTTGCTTTGCCTCAAACACACTAAGGCCTCTCCCATCTCAGAGACCCTGCAGATACTCTCCCTTCTGCCTGGAAGGTCTTCCTCCCATATGCATGTGGCTCACTCCCTGGGCTCTCTCCCTTGTCACCTTCCTATTAAGATCTTCTTGAATCCGCAAAATGAACAGTCCACTGCTTTGCCTCTCAGATTCCCTTTCTTTCTTTGCTTGATTTTTCTCCCTAGCACTTATTACCATGTAACATTTTGCATATTTTTCTTATTTATTTATTTTACTTGGTTCTGGCTTTCTCCACTATAATGGAAGCTATGTGTGGGATTTTTGTCTGCTCTTAACTGCTGAGTCCCCAGCATATAGAACATGATAGATAGTCATTGAATCTGGACTAGAAAATAACTTTTGTTGGGGCACCTGGGTAGGGGTCAATCAGCTAAGCGTCCAACTCTTGATTTCAGCTCAGGTCATGATCTCGGGATTGGGGGATCGAGCCCTATGTTGGGCTCTGCACTCAGCACTGAGTCTGCTTCTCCAGCTCCCTCTGCTCCTTCTCCCACTCATGTGCGCACATGTTCTCTTTCTCTTTCTCTCTCCCTACCTCGAAAATTAATTAATTAAATCTTAAAAAAAAAGAACTTTTATCATTAGAATGGTTGCTTAACATTTTTGACTTTATTATTATTTTTAAAAGATTCATTTATTTCTCTCTTTATCCAGAGAGAAAGAGGCAGAGACATAAGCAGAGGGAGAAGCAGGCTGCTTGCAGGGAACCCCATGCAGGATTCTATTCCAGGACCCCCAGATCATTCCCTGAGCCAAAGGTGGACACACAACCACTGAGCCAACCAGGCACCCCAACACTTTTGACTTTACATTGATATAAAAATAAATAAGTAAATATCAAATAGGTCAAAACTAAAAAGAATTAAAGAATAATTCAGCAAAACAATGAGCGGCTATTGAGTGCTTACTTACTATCTCACATGTGAGCCCATTTAATCTTCATTGAGCCAATTTGTAAAAAGCAGTGATTTTCATTTTTATTGATAAGAAAACTGAGACTTTGAGAAGTTAGATTGCTTATATGTGATCAGTTACATCTGGTAAAGCAAGCACCATGATGAAACTTTGCTTGTCCAAAGCTACAGGTTAGTTTAGCATTTTAGAAGTGAAGCTTTCTTCTCACATATAGAGAAGAAACTTGTAATTTAAGAACACTTACCATTCTTATTGCTTGGGTAGTCCATATTAAGGGAACTGCAAAGGATTCTTACATATTTCTTCATCAGAGATTTCCATTTCTGGTCATATATTGATTCTTCCTTTATACTTATATCTGGAAGCTCTCACTTTCCCAAATTTTCACCCCTCTCTTAAAATAAAAGAATTTATCTTGGGCTTTCTAGTTAAAAGTTTACCAGAAGATCAAAACACCTCTCTTTATCCCACCACCACGGGAAACATCCTCAGTTATGGGAATTCTTTTTTTTTTTTTTTTTTAATTTTTTTTATTTATTTATGATAGTCACAGAGAGATAGAGAGAGAGGCAGAGACACAGGCAGAGGGAGAAGCAGGCTCCATGCACCGGGAGCCCGACGTGGGATTCGATCCCGGGTCTCCAGGATCGCGCCCTGGGCCAAAGGCAGGCGCCAAACCGCTGCGCCACCCAGGGATCTCAGTTATGGGAATTCTTAATGGGTCTCCAGGCTTTGAAATCCCAGTTATGGTGTTGAATGCACTTTGTTATGTGTCACACTGTAAGAAATCAGAAGAAAGACACCCCAAACTCAAATTTGATTTTCAATCAAATCAGCTATGGTCAAGAGGGATATGGATTGCATTTTTGTTGATAAGTATTATTTTCCTGTTTAAAATTAGTAAAGAAAAAGAAGGGCCACAGTTTTGACCTTTTAAAAATCTTGAGAATTTACTAAAGCTGCTACTTCTTGACGGCACGTTGAGAGACAAGTCAGGGCTTCCCAGCTTATACAAGACAAAACTTCACTAAGTCAGACTAATTGAGCACAGAGAAAGTTTGAATTAGTCAAAAGTAAAATTATAGCATGTAAAAAAATGCAGCCTTTTAATATTTTGCTTCTACTATAACTCCCATTAAATAGTACCTAAGTGTTGCAAAGTATAGGTCCTGAAGGGTGGGCCTCCTTTTAATGAGTAGTTAAGAATCATTTTTAATCAGCAGGTTGTTTGTACACAAGTATAAATTATTTTCAGTGGGTTAAATATTTTTGCTGAAAGATTTTCTCCCTGCCTTTCTGCTTGGTAAGCTTTTTACCTCAGACTAGCCCGACTCAACTTTCAGCCTGGCCCAGACTACACTGGCACCCTGGCTCAGTGTCCTACCACCACATTTAAGGCCCAGTCTTCTAGGCAAGTGGAGAAGGGATCAGCCTTCTTCCTCTTGTCAACTCTATGTAGTCACATTCCCCCTTTGTGGGTTCTTGTTCCTCATGGGAAATGCCAATGCCCTGTTTTTAGAGGAGCAGCCCTCAAACTGGTGGCACCCTTTGAAATATACTTCAAGGTTGAAACATAGGAACTCTTATTCTGAGGTCAGTGTTTTTCTATTTCAGTTGGTCACACTTCCACCATGTTCTCTTCTAGGGACACCTTCCCCCAGAACTCCCATCCCTCTGTATCCCTAGTTCCCTCACTGTGTTTTTAGCTCTTGTTCTACTGGTGCTCATCTCCTATTTGATCTCTCTTCTAGACTGCAGGCAGATTCTTTGAAGACAGAGACCTTCCCTTTTTCTTTCTCTCTCTCTCTCTCTCTCTCTTTCTTTAGAGAGAAAGAGAGAGTGCGAGTGTGAGCAGGGTTGGGGAGATGCAGAGGGAGAGAGAGAGAATCTTAAGCAGGCTCCATGCCCAGCACAGAGCCTGACATGGGGCTCCATCCCATGATCTCGAGATCATGACCCAAGCCAAAACCAAGAATTGGACGCTTAACCAAAGCAACCCCCACTCCACCCCTTAGTCTTTCCTGTATTCCAAACACCTAGCATGGTGAGTGACATCTACTAAGGAAACAATTTAGGGATGATGGAGAAGAATGCCTTGTATTCAACACAGGGTGCTACTATGTGCAGCTTTATTCCATGGCATTGGAGTATAAAAAGTGGAGAAATTTGGAAGTATTCCCTCTGCAACCTTCCTACTGTAGACTTTGCCCCTCAACTTCTGTCTCTTCTTTTCCTGGACAAGGGGAAAGTGAGGAGACTATATATAGTTTTAATTTGTGAACTAAGAATGAAATGGGAAGTGGCAGAGAAGGAGGAAGAGAAGGAGACCAGCCCATATATCTTCTCCTTGAAACTTTCCTCTCCAGTCCTCTGGAACAAACACAATCAGGTCAAGGTATGAGTAGAGCCACTAAAGAGGGCCCATCCAACTCTAAGGGCTTTCTAGAAAGGCTGTTTTACATACCTCACTAAAGGTGACTGGATGTCTTCCATTGCCCAGTACCCTGATTCTGACACTGAAAATCCTTTGTCATAGGAAACCACTCCCTGGGATACAAGAAGCCCTGGCTTTTGGTGATGGGTACTGAAGGTTGGACGAAAAGTATAAAACTCATTAAGTGGTCTCCAAAATAGGGGCTGACAGCAGTGGCGCTTTAATGCCACATGGGTACTGCATAGATGATTTACCTTCTGTAGTTGCTGTCACCACTTTTTCCCTGAAACCAATGGCATCTGTGGTTTACAGTTCATGGTAATGGATCATCCATTGTTGCATCACTCGAGCAAGGAGATGGAAGTGTGTAATTAACGGTGTTGTAACCATGAGTGTTAAGAATCTGGCTTTGACTTGGCCTGTTGATTAACTGTTGTGCTTTTATCAAGATTTTGCTTGTTGGACAGCCCGGGTGGCTCAGTGGTTTAACGCTGCCTTCGGCCCACGGCGTGATCCTAGACACCTGGGATCGAGTCCCATGTCGGGCTACCTGCATGGAGCCTGCTTCTCCCTGTGCCTGTGTCTCTACCTCTCTCTCTTTCTCTCTGTGTCTCTCATGAATAAATAAATAAAATCTTTTTTTTAAAAAAAGAAGATAATGCTTATTAAAATGTTAACATTGTAATTCTCTTTTTTAAAAAAATATTTTATTTATTTATTCACAAGAAACACAGAGAGAGAGAGAGGCAGAGACACAGGCAGAGGGAGAAGCAGGCTCCATGCAGGGAGCTTGATGCGGGGCTGGATCCTGGGTCTCCAGGATCAGGCCCTGGGCCAAAGGTGGCGCTAAACTTCTGAGCCACTGGGCTGCCCCATTGTGAGTAATTCTGATCATGTCTTCTAAGAATTCACATAATTAAAACTATTACAATAGCAATACCAGCACGGCCCAAATCTCATTGGAAAAGAAGGCTAATTGTGATATTTTAATGACAGATAGAAGGATGCATACAACTGGATTTGGGAGCTAAGTGACCAAAGCAGAGTATAGTACACAATATACAGAATAGACATTGGAACTGGGCATGGAGAAGATGGTGTGAAAGGACATATGGAGGCTGAATCCCACTAATTTGGGCTGAGATAGGCAAGTACTTCTAATTCAAAAATTTCCTCGTCTCCCCAAAAGATGCCAATAAGCAATTACAAATTGCTGTGGGGCACCTAGGTTGCTCAGTTAAGTGTCTGACTCTTGGTTTTGGCTCAGGTCGTGATCTCACGGTCCTGGGATTGAGCCCCGTATCCAGCTCTGTGGTCAATGTGGAGCCTACTGGAGAGTCTCCCTCTCTCTCTGCCCCTCCGACTCATTCTCCTTCAAATAAATAAATCTTTTTAAAAAATAGCTGCTGCTGAATAATCTTTGGCATACCACACCATTGAATATGCATTATGGTTTCATTTCCCTATTGCTGTATGAAACTGACATTTTTTGATTCAGAGGACACAGTAATGTGCCCTGTGGGCAAACAAGGAAACCTGAATACCAGGTTTGTTTGCCTCTTGTTGTAGAGCTGATGCTGTCATGTCTTTTCAACCACGCTGCAGTCTGTAGAATATCAGATCAAATGTTCTGTCCCTCAACTTCTTCAAAAATTGAGCTTTTGATTCATCTTCTTGATTTTTGTGAAGATTTTAATGAAATCTAAGAAAAGGAAAAAGCACAAAGATTGTTGGTATCTTGTTCTACTTAATATTTGCATATCCAACAGATAGTTCAAATGTAAATTTTGGAAATTCCATTCAAAATATAAACTTCTCAACAAAGAAACTGAAATGATCTTATCTATTAAATACCTACATGCCTAATACACACTCTTTCAAAGAAGCATGATTGTTTATCTGTGATATTGAGGCTTTCACAATGCAAGTTTTGGGTCACTTTTCCATTTCCTCAAAATATGCAGAAGCATTTAATGAGATGTTTGAATTTATAGAAATGCAAGGAGATAGCCTTCTCAGCATTGCCTATAGGATGATTGTCGTGTTGGTCTGGCATAAAATCATATTTTCAAATGTGGGCCAAAAGGAATCTCCCTCTCTAATTTGGAAATACATGGAGAATGAAATGGAGGAAAAAAAGTAAAGTAAAACAGACACTTCTATGCTCTTCAAAACTCTTTAGTGATATTTGAGTGAATGAGGCCAGAATAAGCCTAGAGAAGGATAAAGTGCCTGTATCTGAGTCATTTGATGTTATGTTTAGGTTGTTGCAAGAACTCTCATATAGTGATAAAAATGAGTCCTTTTTGGAAATGGCTTTCAAATTTTTTAAAGAAAATTATCAGAAAAGGGAAAAAAAAACTCAAAAAGGGTCAAGTTAAATAGAATTTTCTCAGTGAAACTTAAGCTTTGATCTTAGAAGTTAAAATTACATCTTTGCTTCAAAACTATTTTCCTGGAGAAAGAGGGGTTTAACTTATTGGATTATTATTATTTGGATTATTCAAAAATGGCAGACAAACTTAAAACGTAAAACAGAACTTCTAGAAAAGAACATAAGAGAAAAATCTTTGGGACTTAGAACTGAACTCATCAAAATTGGGGATGCCTGAGTGACTCAGTTTGTTAAGCATCTGACTTCCGCTCAGGTTGTGATCTCAGGGTCCTGAGATTGAGCCCTGCATTGGGCTCCCTGCTCAGTAGGGAGTCTGCTTCTCCCTCTGCCCCTCCTCCTGCTTGTGCTCTCTCTCTCTCAAATAAATAAAATATTTTTTTAAATTACCCAATATTGAAACTGATCAAAATTAACAACCTTTAATCCAGGAGAGAGCCTGCTGGAAGGGTGAAAAGATAAGCTGTAGACTGGAAAAAAATATTTGCAAAGTACATATCCAACAAAATCCTTGTATATAGACCATATAAAGAACTCTCAAAACTCAATAGTGGAAAAAAAAATCCTGTTAGAAAATGGACAAAAGAAATAGACATTTCCCTGAAGGAGATATATGGGTGAATTTCTCATTAGCTAGTAGAGAAATGCAAATTAAGTTGAGAATGAGGTATAAATAACATACCTACCAGAATGGCTAAAATGAAACATAGTGATAACACCAAATGCTGCCAATTATTCATATGTTACTCATATATTGATGGTTGGAATGTAAAATGGTACAGCTACTCTGAAAAATATTTCAATAGCTCTTCTCAAAACTGAAAAAAAATGGATTTACCATTTTTTGGTAGGACTCAGCGTTTGAGTTCTTGCACATTTATCCCAGAGAGATGAAGAGTTATTTTCATGCAGGGATTTGTGCACAAATATTCAAAGAACCTTTATTCATAATAGCCCCAAGTTGTAAACTACTCAAATGTCCTTCAGAGGATAATGGTAAAACAAGCTGTGATACCTCTATACGGTGGAATACTACTTAGCAAAATAAAGGAAAGAATTATTGGTACATGCAACAACTTGTATAAACCTTAAGGAAAACGTGCTGAGTGAACAAAGCGGTCCCCAAAAGGTTGCATATTATATGACTCCATTTATGTAATATTCATGAAGAAATATAATATAGTGATGGGGAACAGATTATTAGTTACCAGGGGTTAGAGATTGCAGGGAGAGGGGTAACATAAGAGATGAAATGAAATGGTGAAATGACAGTTGAGTGTCTTGGTGGTGGTGGTTGTGGTCATATAAGACGACAGTATAATCAAGTTGCAGAGAGTTATACATACAGATGCACAACAGGAGTGCTTGTATAGCTGGAAATCTGAACAGTCTTTAGAATGTACCACTGTCAGTTTCTTGGTTTCCGTATTGTACTAGAGTAGTGCAAGATGCTAACATCAGGGGAAGCTGGGTGAAGGGAGCATGGAGTTTCCCTGTACATTTCTCTGCATCTTCTTGTGACACTACAGTTATTTTAAAATGAGAAGTTTTATAAAAAGAAGAGGTGTCTTGGACAGTGATAGCCTATATGATGAATTTATAGATACAAACAACTTGGTTAACAAGCCTTTAGATGCAAAGGGGATGGACGTTTTTGGGACAGGTGGGAATGAATTCCTACAAGTCTAAAAACGTATTCTTGCTAGTAAAGAGAATCATAAGCATTCCACACTCACATGGTTTTGTTGAGAGGATATTTAGCTTAATGTCATCAGATCAGACTGACACCTGGGATCTGTGTCATGTGGGTTAGAGCTGAACAGAGCAAGTCAAAGTGAATTTTATGTATGACTGTATTCAGTTTTGCCACCAAAGAAAGCATGGAGGGATGTCTAAACTGCTGCAGGCAGAAAAGTGTTATTAGGAAAGGAAACAGAATAAAAATATCCTATTGTATCCTGGAGTTGAAAGAGGCAGGACATTATGATTGTGTGTGGTGGTGGTTAAATATAAGTAGTATCTGTTTAGCCCTGGTGTATTTATATTTTTAAGAAGTCTTACATTTATATATCTCAAAAATACACAGTAGAAGGCCTTCAAAATTTAAATACCCAATAATTTTTAAAGGGTTCAACTGCTGTATCAGAGGACAGAAAGAAGCATTTTAAAATCTTGATACATTTTTCTTTTTTTTATTTTTTTTTATTTTTTATTTATTTATGATAGGAACACAGTGAGAGAGAGAGGCAGAGACATAGGCAGAGGGAGAAGCAGGCTCCATGCACCGGGAGCCCGACGTGGGATTCGATCCCGGATCTCCAGGATCGCGCCCTGGGCCAAAGGCAGGCGCCAAACCGCTGCGCCACCCAGGGATCCCAAGATACATTTTTCTCATTGTTTAAATAGTACTACTATTAATTACTACTGATTGCCACTACTAACTAGTTTTATGGTGGTTGTGTTTAACATTTATATAACAGAGAGGGAAATAATACAGAATAATATATAATCTCCATCCACACCTATTTTTTTATGTTAAAGCAATAACATATGTGTATAATTACTTACTATATATTATATTATGAAGCCTTTTGCCTATTACTTCTGTCCTGGATTCACTCTATAAAAGTTGATCACCCCAGGAATAAACTTCTCTTTACAACAGTGCTAGGAGCAAAAATAAGTCCAGCCAGACCTGTATTTCTCTTGAGGTATGGGGATGGGAGAGAATACCAAAGTATTCATCGATTTATTTGCTCCTCCTGACACCACACTGTGAAGTATTGACCTATGTGGATTGTGCTTTTCCCTAAGAGAGCATTCTGCTTTGAGCACCACAATTTAAAGATATTCCTAAGTGGGCCGCCCAGGTGGCTCAGTCTGTTAAACATTCTGCTTTGGGCTTGGGTTGTGATCTCAGGGTCCTGGGATTGACTATGCCTAGAGAAGGAATGATGAGAATACAGATTAAAAATCTTTGGGGTGTTGGAGGACCTGTGGCTCAGTCAGTTGAGCGTCTGCCTCTTGGTTTCAACTCAGATCTTGATCTCAGGGTTGTGAGTTCAAGCCTCATGTTGGGCTCCACTCTGGGTTTAGAGCCTACTTAAAAAAGAAAAAAAAAATCTTTTGGGTGTTTATCACATATTTTAGCTGACTTAAATTGATTATATGTATAGGAATATCATGTTTTATGCTATTTTAGGCACCAGTCCTTGCTGTGTTCAGGATATCAGAGAAATGAATTTGGCTTTGTCTGAATATTTCCAAACAATCCAGAGTCAGGAAGCCACACCCTTTCAAAACATACTCACACACAGACTTGAGCTTAGCTGGAATTTTGCGTGTTTTCTAGTTTGTCCAGCTTTTATAAAATTGTCACTTTCACATGCTATGTGCTTTCACATGGAAATAGTAATCACATTTAAAAATTGAACACATTTAAAATGAGAACTTTTCCTAGAAACAGAGTCTATTGTTTTATCATCTGTACCTTTCCAAAACTTGGAAAACCTACAAATAACCACATCCAGAACTAGCCTGATATAGTGTCAGGATGAAAAGCTTTTGACCCTTTCGATCACTGAAAGTTATGGCCTTCTAAGGAAGGTCTTACAATTAATCCAGTCCCCTCTTTCCCGCCCAATCTCTCCATGTCTCTCCCCTCTGTTGTACAGATAAGGAAACTTCAGTCCCAGGAGACCTTTCCCAAATCATTTCCATCATGTTCTTTCCGATGCTTTCACCATATGTGTCCACACTTTGTTAACAGAAGAGAACATTTATTTTAGTATTAGGTAGAATGATAATGAGTCTAATGGATTTTCCTCAGCTCTTTGTGTTGTGCTTTCAGAAGGAGGAAGGCAGGACCATCAGAAGCAGGAGATCCAAGTGCTTCCCCAAGTGAGGGGTCTGTCTGGGGTCCTGGCTTCTGCACCAACTTTCAGCTCAGCTGCAGGTTTTTCCTTTGTCCACTTCATGTTTAGTTCCACAAATAATGAAGCTGCCACCAATTTTTCTTAGCTTTTAGAGTCCAGTCTTTACAAACCCCATATTTAATGATCTTTTCCTGTCGTTAGACTTTGTTAGATAATGTTAATTCCAAACCCATAGTCTGCAAAAGGCAGTTGCAACATTTACTAAATAAGAGTTTGCTAATTCAAGAGTATAATATGTAGCCATTTATTTAAAATGATTCTTGTGCTTAAAAAATGTACTTGTAAAAATTATATTGCACCTTTAAAAATATAAATGAAGAAGTTGGATAAATTAGCATGTAAATGTGGGTGGCATTTGTGTGAACAGTAATTCTAATGTACTGAAAATAGCCATATTCATCACAAATTAAAGTATCAAATTAACTTTAAAATAGTTCCAAATAAATAGCTAGTATTAAGGAGAAATATTTAATCCTCTCAAATTTTTCTTTTAGAAGTTTTCTGATGATACTAAGATGAACTATATAATCCTTAGGAGGATTATTTTAAAGTTAATGTGATTTAGCTAGATTAATTAGTCATAATTTAGAATCCTCCAATATTTTCTCTTAGTAAAAGAGTACCTTGGCTAAAATGTCCATATGCACCTCAGTGACTTCTGCATGATGTTTTCTGGGGCACTTCATTTTATTTTATTTTTTAAATTTGTTCATGAGAGACCCGGAGAGAGGCAGAGACATAGGCAGAGGGAGAAGCAGGCTCTCCGTGAGGAGCCTGATGTGGGACTCGATCCTAGGACCCCGGGATCATGCCCTGAGCCAAAGGCAGACATTCAACCACTGAGCCACCCAGGCACCCCTCTGGGGCACTTTAAACACTCTCTAATCAATCCTTATACTTGGGCCCCGCATTTGCAGGTGAACATCTGTGGTAAAGAGGAAACACGATCTGTTCTTACAGTATGTAGGGTGAAACCTGTCCTGGTGGAGAGTGTCACAGATGTGTTCATGGGTGCTAGGGTAGCCCCAGCTGTGTTCTTTAGGGGCAGGAGGATCAGCCACACTCGCATAGATGTGTGCCTTCCTTCTGTACTGGCTACTTGGGTTGTGGAATTTGAGTCAGGGAAGAAAGGCAGGGCCTTCTGCCAGCAATCCCAAAGACTCTGTTTTGTCTGGAATTGGTGACTGGAGGCAAAGCCAGACCTTTCCAGTCCTCAGAAAAAGAGTTCTTTGTAGTCCATCGGTCATATCAGTGGAGTAACCACTTGGTTTGATAGCCCTCACTGTACATACAAGAAGAGGTGTTCTACCAGAGCCTCCATTGCCTTTAGTGCAATTTCCAAATGTACCATTAGATCTAGTGACCTGGCATTCTTACTCAGATACCTTGACGGAATACATGCCATGTGCCCCCACAGTACTAGGAAGCTGATCTTTTGTGTATGTTTGTGTAGTGCTTGTGTTGATTTATCCATACATAATCAGTTTGTTCTGCTGCGTAACAAATCACCCAATACCTAGCATCTTAAAAAACATTCATGATTCTGTGGGCTGGCAATTTGGGCTCAGATCCGAGTGGTTCTTTTGCTAGACTTGCCTGGGCTGAGTCATGCAGATGCAGTCGTTTGTGGCTTGGCTGAGACCACATGGTCTAGAATTCCCTCACTCAAATGTCTGGAGGTTGGCCCACTGTCCTCCAGGGCATCTCATTCCTCTTCCATGTGACTTCCCCAGCAGGCTACTCTGGGCTTCTCCCCATGGTGGTCTCAGGGTTCTCAGCAGCAAGAGAAAGCACACCCTCATACCCAAGTGCTTTTCAAGCTTCTGCTTCTGTCACATATGCATTTTAACTAAAACAGGTCACACTGCTGCCCAGATTCAAGGGATGGGGTAAGCAGTGTTCCACCCCTGGATGAGAAGAACTTCAACGTCGTGTTGCAATGGGGTATACAAAGAGGGATGGCTGGAATGGCTGACAATTACTTCTAATCCACCTGTCTTTGCTGAGAGGAATATTTATTTTTATTGTTTTTGTTGATTTTTCATGACAGAAAATTTCAAATGTACAGCAACATTTGAAACAAACTCCAAAATAGAAAGAATAACACAATAAACTTCCCATATGCCCATCACCTGGATTCACCAATTTTCAGTATTTGCTATATTGGCTGCCTCTATTTAACTTTTCTCCTTCCTAAAGTGTTGTGTGTGTGTGTGTGTGTGTGTGTGTGTGTGTGTGCTTAAAGACTTTATTTATTCATGAGAGACAGAGAGAGGCAGAGACATAGAGGGAGAAGCAGGCTCCCTGTGGGGAGCCTGATGCAGGACTTGATCCCAGGACCCTAGGATCACAACCTGAGCCAAAGGCAGAGATGCTCAACCACTGAGCCACCCAGGTGTGCCCTTGCTGAAGTGTTTTAAAGCAAATCCCAAACACTGTGCTATTTCAGCTATATATATGCATCTCTTAAAAAGGGATACCTTCCTATGCTACTATAATACCATTACCACGTTTTGGTATCACTGAACACTCAGTCCATAATGAAACTTCCCCAAATGTCTCAAAAATGTCTTTTTACAATAGGTGGGTATGAAAAGGAATCCATCCATAGAAAGTCCATAGCAGTTTCAACTTGCTTTTCTTTTCTTTTTTTCTACTATTTTGTTTTGAAAACTGGGTCCATTCTCCTGTGTAGGACCTCCTACATTCTGTAGTCATCTGTTTGCTTTCTGGTGGAGTCATTCAACTTACATCTTTATCTCCTGTATTTTTGTTTATGAAAATTAGCCCTACAAGCTGAATTTGGGGACAGCATTCTCTGTAGATAGTAGTACTGTTTGCTTCCAGTTGTATCACATGGAGGTATCAGTGTTTGCTTGTCTTAGCTTTGAATGATACTAACGTTGATCATTTTGAAGACTAGTTGCTTAGGTCTATTGTTTCAGTTGTTACAAGATGATGGTTTCCTCATTGTATCATTCCAGATTTGTTAGCTGGAGTTATTTTATAAGGAACATCTTTTCGTCAATTAGAGTTATTTGGTTATCTGAAATACAGCTCACACAAAATATATTCTTTCTTTTAAATTGACAGTTTACAGAATAAGAAGTTAGTACCCCAGTTATATCCAGGTCTGTTCGATAAGTAGTTGTTTGAGGGCTCTCTCACTTACTTTCTTCTTTGTTGTTATTTGAATTCATGGGTTTTAGATATTCATTGTGTTTCAGTTAATTGCCTTTTTTTTGGGGGGGGGGCTCAAATTGTTTCATCATTGGCCAATGGGAACTGCTGGTAGTTGGCTTCTGTATCCCTTTGATCCATTATTCTTTGAGAACTTCCTTGCTTTCTGGCACAAAGTATCCCAAGATTATCTTGTATATTTCTTGCTCCAGATCTGTAATCAGTCATTCCTGGCTGGAGATTACAATTTGGGCACTAGCTGTGCTCATTGCTTTTGGGTTTTCATCCTTTCTAGTCTTTTTCATTGTCAAGAGTTAGGAAATCTCTGTATATATATATATATATATATATATATATATATATATACATATACACATACATACATATGTACATACATACATATATATCAATATATATGATACTTTAAAACATTAAATTATACTGATTTTTTAAAAAACATTAGAATTGTAGAATTTTTATTTAACTTCTTTGATTTTTGTATTTTTTTCTCTTTTCTTTTAAGCAAAAAATCTTGGTTCATAAGAATGTTAATATGCCCTAATATACACTGATGTATTAACTAATAATATAACTGGTTACAAAAGCATACACCATAGTATTAGCATTATTAGCAGACACTAACATATTATCAGCATTATTACTTTGAAATTGGTATATATTTATATGTAACTTTGAAACTATCATATATAATATGCTAATATTATAAATTGTTATGTTAATAATGCTAATATATTAAATATACTAATATATTTGTTAATACACATATATAAATAATAGCTAATCATTATATATAGTTTAATATGCTAATGAATATGTAACAGTTTAATATTAATGCATACACGTATTAACAGTTTCAAAGTAATAATGCTGACTATTGAATGAAATTTAAGATTTCTTTGCAGTGCTGTTTTCCTTAAACTGTGTTATACAAAGTATCTACAATCAAAGCACTTTGTGCAAGAGGCATTGGAAATAATTCTTTTCTCTGTGTGGTTAGGTTACCAACTTAATGTATGTTTTCTTGCTTCAGTTCATTTTCAGTTTTTACAGATATTTTTTCTTCTTGATTTCATTTTTTTAAATATGTAAAATATTTTTTATGTTTTCAAAGCTGAAACTATGTGAAAGAGCATATGTAGAAGTTATTATTGATGTCTTCTCCTTCCTCCAAAGGTAACTATATTTATTCTTAGTTTTCCTTCCAGTGTTTCTTTTGCAAGTATATACATCTATTTTATTCCCTTTGTTTCTTTTTTTTAAGATTTTATTTATTTATGAGAGACAGAGAGGCAGAGACACAGGCAGAGGGAGAAGCTGGCTCCATGCAGGGAGCCAGATGCGGGACTCTATCCAGGGTCTCCAGGATCACACCCTGGGCTGAAGGTGGCACTAAACCACTGAGCCACCAGGGCTGCCCTATTTTATTCCCTTTGAAAAATTATTTTATTTTATTTTTTTAGACAGCATGTGCTCAGGTGGCGGGGTGCGGGGGGCAGGGTCAGAAGAAGAGAGAGAGAATCCCAAACAGGCTCCACACCCAGCATGGAGCCAGATGTGTGGTTCAACTTCACAAACTTTGAGATCATGATCTAAGCTGAAATCGAGTTGGATGCTTAACTGACTGAGCCACCCAGGTGCCCTTAAGGATTATTTTAAATATAAAAATATATTTACCTTTTTTTTAATGGAGTTTCACTTTTCTACGTTTTATGTTTGTTTTAAAAGAGTATTATTATTATAAAGGTTTATCACGCACTCAAACACACATTGTAAAGAGAATCCAAACATACTTTGGGGGATTGGGTCATTCAAATTCTTTTAAGGAATCTCTTTTTTTTTTTAATCCAGTGAATTTGGTACTTCCTGCCATCTAGGGAAGACACACTCCAAACTAAAGTGGAGTCAGGAGATTTCTTCCAATCTCCACTTATTGTTTGAGGCTGAAAAAATATCCCACAGCAATTGTTTTACAAACATGAGTCTGAGAAAAAAATGTTCCTGAACATAATAAGAACTGTGAAGCTCCAAGTGTACACTTTATGTTGTCCACTGTAACATTTTGGTTTATACTCTGCCTCATTCATAGTCATGTCCACAAACCTAAACTTAAGAAGAATCTAGAGGCTCAAAATGAACAGATCTAAAATAATTTCCGTAAGATTTGCAAAGGAGAAGGAATCAGCAGAATTGGAAGATTATCAGAGAAATTAAAGAGTTAAAATTAGCAGAATTTGATTCAGTTAATAATGTTGTAACAATGTTAATTTTTTAACTTTTAACAAATCTACCATAGTTATTTAAGATGTTAACATTAAGGGAAGGTGGATAAAATCTGTACTATCTTTGCAACAGCTAAAATTATTCCAAAATAAATTCTATTTAACACACACACACACACACAAGCAGCTGCATTGAATAAAAAAGTATACTTAAAGAGCTTCAACAAATCAATAACAGAAATAACCTAACCAAAAAAAGGGGGGGAGTAAATAAATAAACAGGCAAGTATACACCATTTTTGTCTACCAGCTGTTACACTGTATCATTACAACTTCTACCTTGTTATTAGTCACCACCCCTCACCCCCATGCTGCGCACTCACAAATCCCGCCCCCCCCCCACCCCCCAGATGGGCGCCTGTAGAAAACAGCGCACAGCCGGGCTCCTGGCCCCACACTTGCCCACAACAGGTGGAAGCTTCCGAGGACGAGGATGAGGGCAGAGGAGCGTGCAGGGTGCTCACAGGACGGTTCTCCAGCTCCACGTGCACAGCCGGGCACTTTTCTCCATGTGTGTGCACTGAGCACCAGTAAAATGGGGGGTTATGGAGAAAAATGTTTCTTTTATTTTTTAAGATTTTATTTATTTATTCATGAGAGACACAGAGAGAGAGGCAGAGACACAGGCAGAGGGAGAAGCGGCCTCCCATTGGCAGGAAGCCCGATATGGGACTCGATCCTGGGACCCCGGGGTCACGCCCCGAAAAAAAAAATCTAAAATCTAAAAGATAAGTAAATCTAAAAGATAAGTATTATCAAGGGTTCATATGGGTGGGGGGAAGAGGATAGGTTGATCTGGTATTTTTGGAGGGGTGGTAGATAGTATCAGTTTAAAAACATTATTTTAAAAAAAGTATATGGTTCAACCCAGAAAAATCCCCTTTTAGATGTCTTACCTAGAGAAATATTTCACATATGCACAAGAAGGCATAAATAAAGATTTTCACTTAAGCATTATAATATCAAAACCATCTTAAATTAGATAAATTATAGTATACCCATATTATGGACTACTAGACAGCCATTTTAAAATGATGATGTAGATTTTCATCGTTTGACATAATCTCCAAGACAAAAATATTAAGTGGGAAAAAAGTGCAAAAGTGAATATTGTTTATCATTTGTTTTTTAAAAAAACACCCTATATATTCCTGTATATCTACACACCCCTTCCTTCCTTTCTCTTTGTTTTCATATATATGTGTAAATAAATACACAAAACATGGTCTGGAAATACATACTCTGGTTCTGTTTAAATACTATTATTCCTGGGTAATAGGAATGGGAATGGTGGCATGTGGTCCAGTTGGACTTTTAAAAGTATCTATTGCTTCTTTCATAGAAGGAATGTATGCCTGCATGAGTTGTGAAATTAAGGTGAAAAAAAAAAAGAGTGCCAAAGGATTTGGGCATGCCTTGACAACAGAGAGACCTAGAGTTGAAAGAGAACTTCTGAGAAGCTTGTCACAAACTCATAGAATGTGATCTAGAGGGAGAGGTGGTCTCAGAGCTGCTGCCTATATAATTTATGGGGCCCAGTGAAAAATGAAAGTGTGGGGACCCTTTGTTCAAAAAGCAGAAGAAAGTACCATTAAAGGTACATATAATTATACCATTTATTTTTGTACTGAGCAGTGCCAGTTTTATTTTTTATTTTTTAATTTTTTAAAAAGATTTTTTTAAAGATTTTATTTATTTATTCATAGACACAGAGAGAGAGAGGCAGAGAACACAGGGAGAGGGAGAAGCAGGCTCCATGCAGGAAGCCCGACGTGGGACTCGATCCCGGGGTCTCCAGGATCACACCCCAGGCTGCAGGCGGCACCAAACCGCTGTGCCACCAGGGATGCCCAAGGTTTTGTTTTTTTATTCATGAGACACACACACACACACACACAGAGGCAAAGACACAGGCAGAGGGAGAAGCAGGCTCCATGCAGGGAGCCTGATGCAGGACTTGATCCTGGAACTCCAGGATCACGCCCCGGGCCAAAGACAGGCACCAAACCGCTGAGCCACCCGGGGATCCCAGTGCCAGGTTTAGAGCAAAGATCAGAATATTTAACTTGTATGAGCAATCACTTCAGTTACACAATTTGGAGTTTGTCCCATAAGCTGGCCAGAAGACACAGGCACAGACAGACTCAGAAAGGTAGGGAGGAGAGAGGACCCCATTCCTTAGGGGAGCACCCCTGGGCCTGGTAAAATTATAGCTAGTATAGACCCTCATAGGCCCTGGGGGTCCCACTTGCCCCCTGGGCCTACTGGGACACCTCCCGCCCCCCTGCCACACACAAGCCAACTGATCTAAGTGCCCAAGCTGAGGACAGGGCCTGGGGAAGTCAGGCTATAGGACTGCTGCTCCAACCGATACATAGCAGACGGGAACTACTAAGGATCTTTAAACTTCCACCCTGACAGCTTGGTACCCCAATGGGGATTAGGCTCACCTCCACCAAGATATGGCCTACTGTCATTCTGGGGCTCTTGCACAGCCCATGTGCTAAGGGCACACAGGCCTGACCCCAACCCTCTCCCAAATCTTTGTGAGGAACAGAGGGTGGCAGAGCAGGGAGGGAGAGTGCAGGTCCTTCAGGAGTAGTGGGAGCAGATAGCTGAGAACCCCTCCAGGGAGGCCAAAACAAACAGGACCCCGTGTGAGCTGAGAGCAGGGCATGCCCCATTGTCCCATCACCTTCACTTACAAAACACAAATCCAAAGCAAAAATTGTTAAGATTCAAGACAGTGCTGCAGAGCATTAAATCCAGTGTGGGGCCCTTCTGAGTACCTGGTTTTGTACAGCTGTGCTGACTGCATACTTGTGAAGGCAGCCTGGGTGGAGTCAAGAGTTGTCCCCTTGACCCTCACTCCCACCTCCCATTTTTAAGCGGAAGACCTGAGAGGAAGCTTGAATTCTGAGATGTAGAATCCTTTTGGCTGGGAGAGTATGAAGATGATGGTGAGACAGAACACAGCTAATAGGAGATGGATTCACAGCATAGGGATAGCAGAAGACAGAAGAAAAGCAGGTGCCCAGGGTAGGAATATCATTGTTCGGCTGGATGGAAAGGGAGTTTCCATTCCTTAATTTCTATTTTCTCTATGAATCACTGCTTGGGCTGGGGAGGAGGTCTTTGACAGATCATTAGGAGAGTACAGAAGATGGGAAATGGGCTGGAGAGAAGGGGAGGCAAACTACTCAGAGATGAGTTAGAGCCTTGGCTGGCCAGTCTGGCTGGAGTCGTGGATTCCGTGGAATTATGGAGCTAACAATCTGCCTGGTTGTATGACATTCAGGACCTTGCAAAGAGAAAGCTCCACCTTGCCTCTTCTTTTAGGACTGTTCTTTATTCTGACCTGAATAAAATATGACTTTTTAGTGTTTATATGTCCTTTTAAAAATGAAATGTTGGTGATAGTAACATTCTTTTGGTAAATTTTTTATTGTGGCAAAATATACATAATATAAAACCTACCATTTTACATCTTTAAGTATATTAGTGTTTTTAAATTTGCAAATTTGACTTTGTTTGCAAAGTCATTACTTTGCAAAATAAAATAAGTGAAAAAGTTGGTAATCATATACTGCACCCCTGAAGTGTTTTGTTTTGTTTAAAATTTTACTGGTCTGTGAAGTCTGGAAATTTCATGAGCCTTAGCAAGCTGTTCCTCATTTAATCTTGTTCTATGACTTTATTGGCAGAGGAAAACTCCGAAGCAATTTTTAGAATTTTAAAAGACATGGCATAGGAGTGAGGTTAGGATTACTTTTGTTGTTGTGGTTGTGGTTACAATGCTTTGATAACATTCTAATTCTAGGATTTTGTATATACTCTTTTGTGGCATTATCAAGGTTGTCTCATGTTCTACTACAGTGCCATAATAGTTCCCCTTTGCGTTTCATATGTAAACTCACAGGTCATACCAGAATAACAAATAGGCCTTTCTAAGGATAAAGTTTGTTGTAATGGAAACAAAATATATCTAGATAAAATGAGGCCATGGGTATAGCCATTCACTTGGTCATGGCTGTTTTAATAAATGGTCCTATCTAAGATTTAGAAAGATTTTGCACGGTTCTTTTTTTTCATTCTGAGCCGCAGACACCAAAAACCCCACAGGAAGTTCTCTTTGTGAGTGTTGTGGTTTTTCATTTCCTGTTCACTTTGCACTAGATGATTAGACATAAGACAATCTGTGCAATCGAAAGAGATTCTTGGTTAAAATTTGTTACTCTGAGAATCTCAAATTTGCTTGTATTTCTTCCCATGTGATGAATGAGTCTAGAGGAGGTGTAACCACCTCCATGCTCAGTTCATAGCTGAGCATTAAAGTTATGGTATAAATTTTGTTGTTCAGTAGATGAACTCTTCATTGTTACAGGGGCAACTATCTGAGATTATGCTCTATGCTTTCCACTTCTTATCAAAGCACTGCCCCCAAAATAAACCATTGGAATGGAGATATGTTTTTAAGACTTGACAAATATTTTACCCTTATTTTTACAAATGACAAAAACTTTCTCGTTTCTTTAGAGAAAAGGAAATATGTTATACATATATTATACAGTTTACTTCAGATATTACAAATACCATTAAAAAAATTTAAAGGGTACTATTGAGATATTTTTGCAAATGTAATTTTTAAAGTAAGGTATTCTCAAGGTAAACTTTGCTTGATTTCATGATGTTTAAACCATGGCTAAAGTAAAATAAAGTTGTAATCAGGTATATTAGATCTTTGACAAATCATTGTTGTAATCTAGCATTTAAATGATGTATGGAAGACTTGATGAAAAGTGACAAACGAGAAAAAAAATTTCTGTGCATTTTTAGGTATGTCTCTAGGTTTAGGTGCTATTAAAGACATGATGCCTAGTTTTAGGCAGGTCATGCTGATTGCACATCTTAATAAGATGGCAAAAGTAATAAATATATGAAAGGTCTTTTATTACTGTAAAAACTTTCATTACTTTAAAAACAGTGCTTGCTCCTAAGGACATTTTAATTACAATTCTTAAAAGAATAAATAATACTTTGACCAAAAACAACAACAAAAAAATTACACCGTAAGTTTAAAACAAAAGTGAATGTTATTTATTGTTACTTAGAATTTCTGACATTTGTGAAGAGATTTCTATTTTACCAAGTGTAGAATAATGAGGCCGGCAATAGTTTCTTACATACTCTGATGTTTAGCGAGGTGATCAGCCTTGTGGGAAGGGTATGCAGGGGCTGATTAAAGCCGGACCGTGGGTTGCAGGTCTTTAACCTTGTCTGCTCAGAGGAGAGCTGGAGAACTGCCCTTAGAAGTCCAAGGCAACCTGAGCCCTTTGCTCACCTCTGCGAATTTAGGCATCCTGGTTGCCGAAAAAGACTTCGAAGATCCCTGCCTACTGGGGTGGGAGAGACTTTGGCTGTGTCTTGAGGCCTCATGTGGGTGGGCCAAGACCTCGCAGTCCTCGTGGGTATTTCTCCCAGGAGTGCCCAAGACTGAGAGCAATCATTTGGGCCGGGTTCGGAGCGTCTTAAGGATGAAATAACTCATTCTGCTTTCAGTGGGGCGGCAAGGCCCAGGCATGGGGTGACAGCCGTGACCGTGGGTGTTTACCACGTGAAGGAAACTACTGTCAGGTGTTCGCTAGGCCCGCCTTTGCAGCCGCCCTTTGCAGCCGCCCTTCCGCGCGGGGCTGAGCCATCGTGGCTTGCGGAGGAACAAGCGGACAAGTCGAGAAAGCTTTGGTACAGAGGGGCTTTCTCCTCGGGGGGCGATTTCTGCCGGACCTTTGACTAAAACAAAAAACAAAACAAAACAAAAACAAACAGGAAGACTCGCATGCCAGCGGAAATTGCCCGGCGAGTACTTCGGGACTGGGCTTTTCCTTCCGCGCCTGGGGTCGGACCTCGGGAGGAAGCGGGCCCGGGGCCGCCCGCCCCGCCCCGCCCCGCCCCGCCTCGCAGAGGCCCCGCCCCCGCCGTGGCCCCGCCCCCGCCGTGGCCCCGCCCCCGCCCAGCCGGGCATGCTCAGTGGGCCGGGCCGGGCCGGGCCGGCAGGTTTGCGTGGCCTCCCGCAGTTGCCGGCGCCGGCTCAGGCTGTGGACGCTGGGTTCCCTACGCCGCGCCCGGTTCCAGGGAAGTTACGTGCGGAAGCCGGCGTCTGAGGGGCCAGCGGGCGGGCTGCGGGGACGGCCGGAGGCCCCCGGGCTGCCCAGCGGTGAGCGGGCGGGGCCGCTGCGTCCGGGCTGGGGGAGCTCCGCGAGGCCGAGCGAGTGGCCGCACTCGGAGGGAGGCGCCGGCCCGGCGCGCCCCGCGGAGAGGACCCGGGCGGGGCGGGCGGGCGCTTCCCGGACTTTTGTCCGAGTTGAGTCCCCTCCCCGTGGGCCGGGCCTGCGCGGCCGCCCCCGCCCCCAGCCCCGCTCGCTCCCGGGAGATGTTTATCTGGTCCGTGGCGTGAGGAGCCGGCGGGCCGGTGGCGCGGAGTTTCGGGTCCGAGGAGCCTCGCGCGGCGCTGGAGAGAGACAAGATGTCCGCCAGAGCCGCGGCCGCCAAGGTGAGCGCCTCCGCGGCCGCCAGGGCCGATCCCGAGCGAGCGCGGCCGCCTGCGGGCGTCGGGCCCCGCCCCGCCCGGCCGTCCTCCCCGCGGGCTGCTGCTGCCCCGGCGGGCCGCTGGCTGCGGCTCGGAGCCCCGCGGGCGGGGGCCCGGGCGGGGCGGCGGGCGCGCGGGGGTGCGGCCCGGGGCAGGTGCATCGCCGCCGGCGTCGGTGCCGGGCCCCGCTCGCTGCGGGCGGGGACGCGCAACAGGTCCGGGCCGGCGGACTCGGCTTCGGGAGCGGGTTCTGCGGGGCGGGCACCCAGGGCGAGCCCGCGGCGGGCGGGAGGTCGGGGTTCGGGGTGCCGCCTCCCCCGCCGGTAGCGCAGTCCTGAGCGGACTGGTTGGTCACGGCGAAACCGTGTAGTTTCGGTCTGATGTCACTCCCCGTGGTATGCGCGCGCCGGCGATAAGACGTCGAGGCAGCCGGGCGCTGCTCTGTGTGTAGTAGGTCGGCCTTCCCCCTCCGCACTGTGGAATCTACTCAAGGTGTAGCATTGAGAAAGTAACCGCTTCACACTTTTTTTAATAGTTTAATTTGAAATAAACTTTCAGGAGTAGGTAGCATAAAATACTACAGATGGACAAGGAGATGAAGTCTAAAAAATAGCATTAGGAAGGACTTGTGGGTGCAGCAGAAGAAATAACATTTTTTTTCCCTGTCATTTTTCATGTGCTTTGCAGTATTCAGGCATTTTTCTCAGTGCTGTGAAACCAACTTCTGTGTTACGTCGAAAAGCTCAAGTTGGTAAACTCAAAATCCGCCCTTCCTGTTTGCACATTTTAATCTTTCTCCTACAGTAGTGCCTGCTCTTTTTAGCAGTTACAGACACACAGAAATGCGAATTGTAAATCTCTCTGAAAATCAGTTCATTACTTCAAATAGTATCGAAGTACTTAAGATAGTGGTTTATGTGTTTATTTTTTCTTTTGGAAACGTTTGTTCATAGCATCTGGAATGGAAGTTTCTGAACTCAGGATTTTTTCTGGGAGGCAGAAGTCAGCGGTTACATTTAGTAGTGAATATATTTATACATGTATTTAAAGAATGTAATATTCTTTCTTTAAGAAACTTTAATTTGCACCTTTTTGACCTTATGTTGATGAAGAACAACCTAAAGATGAAACTTGAGCCAATGACTTAGAATAAAAAACGAAATTTTGCTTAGATTTTAAAATATTTATATTGTTCACCCTTTAGGGGTTTCCTAGGTGGAAGGGCCCTGTTTTCATATTACACATAATGTCACTTTGTTCCTGAGGTGGGATCTCTGATACTTGATATCCAAGACAACACACTTCATTTTTAAAAAATTACTATATTTATATAAATACTATGTATATATACTATATTTAGTATATTTTATGTACTATATATATAAAAACCTAGTAAGTATTTATTACTGTATTTCAATTCAGGCAGCGCTACATGAGGAAAATGCTACCTCACCAGACAACACACTTTAAAAGGGTTATTTCAAGTATGGAGAGAAAGAAGTTTTCAATGGCTTGTTACAGTAAAATGATTTAGAAGGAACAGCCCTTTTCCTCCTGAATTATGGGGTTGAGATTTATAGCATGTTGAAAAGCATCACTAGTTGAATATTACATTGTAGGAACATGTGTGTTTTTAAATATTTGTGAGTAAAGTGTAAGCTGAAAGCTTATTTATTTTAAATGCTGTATTATGAGCCTACCACAAAACCTTTTGTAGAACAAGGCAGGTAGGCTGTAAAAAATAGGCGAAATGAAAGAATATTTAGCCATTTCCCTAAATCGCATTTAATTTCTCGAGGTGACTAAAAATGCTTACTACAAGCCAGACTGTGTACTTAATACTATACACGTGATACTTTTGTTCCCCTACTCTAACCCTCAGTTTAAAAAACAAAAAGAAGACCTTAATTTTGCAGCTTGCTTTTTTGTTTTAATTTTTTTTTTTTTTTTTTAGTTTTTATTTACTTATGATAGTCACAGAGAGAGAGAGAGAGAGAGAGAGAGAGGCAGAGACACAGGCAGAGGGAGAAGCAGGCTCCATGCACCGGGAGCCCGACGTGGGATTCGATCCCGGGTCTCCAGGATCGCGCCCTGGGCCAAAGGCGGGCGCCAAACCGCTGCGCCACCCAGGGATCCCCTGCTTTTTTGTTTTAGCAGAGTAGTTTGTAGAACTCTTCTCTAAGCCAGTGCCTGTGGTTCTGTATCTTTTTGTAATAGCTTAATAGTCTGCTATCCTGAGAATATGCTGCAGATCATCATTATCTTATTGACAGACATTTAACTTGTGTTCAGGATTTTGCTTTTGTAATAAGTAGCTTTATATTTATATCTGTGTACTATTGTGTTAAGTTCTTAAAAATGGAATTTCTGGATCCAAGGGTATGTGCATTTAAAAATCTGGTAAATCCTACTAAGTTTTTCTCAGAGAAGAACATGCCTAGGGAATAAATGCAACACTTGTTGGTAAATTTTAAAGGACATAAAACCTGAGTGAATTAGATGTGAGGGAGTTGGGGAGAGTCAGTATTATAGAATATACTGATTACCCCAAGTCGATTTATGTATAAATGTAATAAAATTCCAATTAGAATTTCAGTGGCATTATAGAAAACTTGACATATTAATGAGAAAGTTTATCTGATAAAATGAATGAATGAAAGCCATGAAATTTTGGACAAAGAAGGCCCTACTAGGAAATCTAATGTGTTATAAATTTGGAGTAATATAAAGCTTCTGTCAGCTCAGGAATAGACAGTGGAACCACAGAATCCAGGAACAGTTTTGTATTTATGAGCTTTTGGTGATTATCATCATCAGCAATCAGCATTAAGGTATTGTCCTAAGTGCGTAACATGAATTAACTGATTTAATTCTTACAGTAACTCTATGAAATGAGCATTACTATTATCCCCACTTTATGATTGAGGAAATTGAAACAGAGATAAAGTAATTTGCCCAAATTCACTTAGCCAGCAAGAGCATAATGAAATAATGCTTATTTTATAGAGTTACTATACTACAAGAATATTGTAGATTACTGGGGAAAGGATGGGTTATTTATTCAGTAGGTTATGCTGGGACTGCTGGTTATCCTTTTTTTTTTTTTTAAATGGTAGTTTTCTGCTTTAAACCATAGACTCCCCCCAAATCCAGATGACATGTTTGAGTAAGAGCAAATAAAATAGATCATAAAAAAGTACACCTGAGTTAGAAAGGGCTTCTTTGTACGTGATGTTAAATAATAAAGGAAAAGGTTTTTATACATGTAGTATACATCTGAATTGCAAGCATAATTAATAGAGCGCCTTGATAATAAAATTATTCTAAAGTTGAAAATAAGGATTTGAGGGTGGTTCTCTGTCTCACCAAGGAGTTAATTATATAAGAAAATGGTGTGAATAATTATTAGGAGGAGGGTTTCCTATTGGTTGACTCACAGAAAGTGGCTGAAGGAAGTTACAGTGGCTTGTGGATTTTCAAGCTGTTTCACTTTGGAGGAAGCAATAAAATTTAAGGTTGCGCTATCATTTATGTTTATTACATTTTGGTGCTTAAACGTTTCCATTATGTTTAAGGGACAGTGTTTTTTTTCTTGTGGTTATTTCTAAAATTATAATGTATAAAAATCATTTACATCACTTAATTGATTTATTGTATCAAGTAAGGCACAGTGGACTTTTCTTATTTATTTATTCATTCCTTCATTCCTTCATTCAGAAATGCTGGGCATGAACTTGAATTCCAGGGCTTGAACTCACAACCCTGAGATTGTAACCTGAGCTGAAATCAAGAGTTGGACACTCAATTGACTAAGTCAGCCAGGTGCCCCTGGAATTTTCTTAATAGTGAACATTTGAAAGTTACGAACTGTAGAAAATTAGTCTTTACAGGTAGGAATTGTGTTCTGAGCAGCTGGTACAATGTAGTTTTAATTTTGGTACTTACTGATCAATGCATATTTGCTGCATATTACTTTAAAAGTAAAGGAGAAACTCACCGAACTTTATGAGAATTCGGTTGATTATGTCTGCCAACTTTTAATGAGCTTCACTGTAGTAATATTTTTCTAGATATGCCAAGTTTATGCATTACTTATTTTTCACTGGAAATATTTTAATAGTATTTAAGGCAAAAGGCTTTTATTTATGTTAGCATTTCATTTATGGTTAAAACTAATTCATGTTCTTTGTTGATCGTCTTGACTATATTTATGACTCAAGTTCATTTTTGGACGGCCCTGTACGACAGTGACTTTTCCAATCATACTGTGGCTTTTTTCTCAGGTTGTGTAATGGCACAAATTCCACTACACTGTTAGGAAAGACACACCCTCCCCCCCCCCCCCTTTTTTTTTTAAGATACAGATGTTTTCATGTTAGGATCTTACAACCTTTGTTTTATATTTAAGGACTCATGCTGGGGCACCTGGGTGGCTCAGGCAGTGGAGCATCTGACTCTTCATTTCGGCTTAGGTCGTGATTTCAGGGTCGTGCTCAGAAGGGAGTCCATTTGAGAGTGTCTCTCTACCCCTTCCTTTACTCCTCTTTTCCTCTAAAATAAATAAACTCTAAAAAAACACCAAAAAAACACCAAAAGACTCGTGATGCTCAGTGATTACTGTCAGTGAGTGATAGAGGAGTCAGCCATCCACAACCAACAAATAATGAATTTGAGACCAATCTGTGGCTTTGAGGGCTGTAATGCTGTGTAGATAGTACTGTTCCCTGTTTGGTTTGAAGGAAACAGATTACAGTAGTTCACTCATTTTTTCAATCCTGGAAACAATGTACTGGCTCTGACTTTTACTTGCTCTTTAATCTTTTTTCTATTTAGAGACCAAATGTAAACTCTGTACAGTTCTAAGAATAAAACAGTATAAATAAGAACATCATATCACCATGCTGTTAAGAAAAAGGTCTTAAAAAATAATTTTGGTGAAAATTTGGGAATGTAGTCCTGTTTCTCAACAAAACCATGACATGGTTCAGTCTATTGAAAGACCATGAGCCCAGCTATAAATTCGTGTGTGGGACCACCCATCCCTGACTGCTCAGTCATACCTCTTTTCAGGCTCCTGTGCACACATGTGCGCTTGGTATCTGGTCCTGACTAAGCATTGTGGCTGAAGACAGCCTAATGAAATGAGCAGGTATTTTTTATTAGGAGAGTTTCTGGTCAAATGTTAAATAAGATTAAGATATAGTTGTTGATGACTAGTATGATATTTCTGAAATACTGGACTGGAACTTGCTTTGCATCTTTGGATTTTGTAAGGCAGTCTTGAGAAACCTTTTGAGTTTAACAGCTTTTAATCTGGGAGGAAGAGAGCGACATTAGGATAGTTTACTGAGGGTTTTTTAGTTGTGTTTTTTTTTTTTTATTTTGTTTTGTTTTTACAGTTTACTGAGTTTCAAATTTCATCCAAAATTGATAGGCTTCAGAACTGTATTTCCAGTGCAAGGCAGTAATAAATATAGCCCTTTTGGTATCTCTGACCTAGAGTGCTTCTTTATTTATTTATTGTAGAGAAGAGTAGCTTCAGGTTGCTCCTTTATGGGTTAGCCAGGTGCTTTATTTCCATTCCTTCTGAAACAGATAAATTCTTAATAATGAGAAGTATGCCATGAGTAAATGAGTAGGGAGTTTCATTTTATAACTTAAAAATGAATGAAAAGAATAGACTCTTGAGTGATCGACTATGTCACAAAAACATTGCTTCAGAACAAGAGAAAACCTGTGTTGCCAAAATTTGAACCATAAAACATAGCATTTGAGACTTAATAACAAAGCCTTGACTGTTACATATGTAATGTTAAATATTGAGTCTCACATGGCCCTTAACTTTGGGATAGATCAAAAGATAAATTTCTATTCGTGTTGCAGGTATATATCAGAACCACCGAACTCTTTCGTGCTAGTGAAATTCTGGGAAGTTGACTGATAAATGACCTCAATCATTCTAGTTTATTGTGCCCAGAAGGGATGTGAAAACAGGAGCTAATATTACTTTATATGGATACTAATTAGGAACGTAAGGTTAGCATATGCCTCTTCTAATTAAAAATTTTTTTGATTTGCCAATTTTTTTTTTTAAATAGGATATATTCCCAAGGAGTGAAAGTTCTTTTTTTCTTCTTCTTCTTTTTTTTTAATCTTAGGATTTTTTTTTTTTTTTTTTTTTAGATTTTATTTATTCATTCATGAGAGACACAGAGAAACAGATACAGGCAGAAGGAGAAGCAGGCTCCACGCAGGGAGCCTGATGTGGGGCTCGATCCTGGGTCTCCAGGATCATGCCCTGGACCAAAGGCAGGCGCTAAACCGCTAAGCCACCCAAGGATCCCCAATCTTAGGAATTTTCACTTTTGAAATTGTCATTGGTAATCTTTGGGGTTTGTACAGTTTCTGATGACTGAATTAAACTTAATTACCTCTCAAGTTCATAATTATAAAATCCAGGAAGATTTTGGTAATTAATTTTTTGTTGTTGTTGTTAACCCAAGAAACATTCATTGAGCACATTTTGTTTTGGATCTCTGTCCTCTAGAAGCTTATAGTTTCCAGCCGCTTTATACTGTAATAATCAGTTGTGATGCGTGTTTTACATTTCAATTTTACATTATTTACTCATAAAAAAATATGAGCACACTTACAGTCATTTTATAATAATACAGCATTTTATGTGCCTTTTTTGTTTGGGGAAGGTGGTAGAGTCTTATCTAGAGCCTAGGCTTGCTCTAACACATGAGTTTCAGTATTTTTCTTTGTTAATTTTAAAAAAATGTTTAATTGAATCTGGACACAGCCATGTAATTGTGTGCATGTGTTTGGTGAACGTATCTCAAAAGGTGAAAAATGTTAAGAAAAAGGTTAAGAATTAATTAGAATTTATTTACATACCTAAAACTCCTTGAGAATACTAACATGGAAAATGCACAATATGCTAGCTGCTACTTTTTTTTTTTTTTTTTTTATGATAGTCACACAGAGAGAGAGAGAGAGAGAGGCAGAGACACAGGCAGAGGGAGAAGCAGGCTCCATGCACCGGGAGCCCGATGTGGGATTCGATCCCGGGTCTCCAGGATCGCGCCCTGGGCCAAAGGCAGGCGCCAAACCGTTGCGCCACCCAGGGATCCCGCTGCTACTATTATATTTAGGGTCTGACAAGCTGTGAAATACGGAATAATTTGAGTTTTTGAAATTTTACTTTACATTCAACAGATACTTATCGGGAACTTAGCACGTGCCGGGCCCTGTTGTAGATGCTAGAGATGGAACAGTGAACATCTCTATACACATGGAGCATTTTAACAGTGAGCAGACAACAACAAATAAAATACTGTACATGATGATAAGTTCTAGAATTCCTAACATGCCATTTCTGGATCATATCCTCCTTCTCCCAAAGATTACAACTATCTTGTCTTCTGTGGTACTCATTTTCTAGCTTTTCTTTATAATTTTACCACTTAATTATGCATTCCGCGAACACAGTAGTTTTGCCTGTGAGATTTACACGCACAGAATCTTCCAGTGTGGATTCTGTTATGTATGGTTGCTTTTGCTCAGCATTGCTTTTGTGAGATGTGGGTAACTAGTTCATTAGTTTTCATTGTATTCATGGATCAAATTCATAGTAATCCATTGTATGAGGACTTCACTGCCAAATCTACTTTGGAAAAAAAAATAGTTTGAAGTAGACTTTTGTGGGTTTTGTTTTTGTTTTTTGTTTTTTTTTGTGAGAAAAAAATTGTATTCCTCAATTCTCCTTTGTATTGTATTCCTCTAAGGGGCAAGAATTAGATAAGCCTATTAGCTAGTCATTGGAGTATAACAGCTCTGTGAAATAAAGTAAGCTGCTTTTGGTGTTCATATGATGTCTGCCTTCAAAAGTCAAAACTGAAGTGTTTAGTTTTGAGGATAATTTTATGACTAGGGTCTTAAAATTCATCATCTTAAAGTATATTTTAGTAAGTACCCATTTACCTGACTCTGATCAGACCAATAAAAGCCACAATCAAGAAAGTACATGCTTTGGACAAAGCAAGTAAAAACAGGCCTGTGTTTCAAAGTATAATGTAGGAAATCTTTCTCGTGGTGTCATGTAAAGAAACTTTGGAAGATTTATATACTGGTTGTTGTTTTTAAGTGTTATGTGTTGAAGTATCTGATCAAATGTATAACAACCCATATTTTTCTGCTCTATTGTCTATAAAATCAGAAAACAGTGGCCGTGGCAAGTAGATTTACATGTGTTGTAAGTATGAGAAAAGCGTGTTGATAATAAGTAGCCCCCCAATACTGAGCATTGATTCTGTGACAAGTACTAAGGTATGTATTTTGTGTGCATTGTTTTATTTAATCTTAACAGCTCTGTATATAACAGCTCTGTTATGTACTAGTGTTATCTGTATTTTAAATGTGGGGTTGAATTTCCTTGCTGTAGCTAATTGCACACCTGTTTGTGTGCTTTATAGTTCGTACATGCACGTGCTTATACATTCATGCGTTCTAAAGGAGTGTCATGGAGATGAGTGTGGAATGGTGTTAGGTGACTTTTAGATCACATAGGTAGCATGAATCCTGAAAGCTGGGAAACACACGGTGCTGTGGCAGTCAGGGAGCACAGCTGATCTGAAGGAAGTAGCTGTTGCTCAGCTCCAGCTGATTGTTGGCATGGAGGAAGGCAGGCCAGATCTTCCGGTTTTTCAAACAGGTTGTAAATCTGGATTTTTATGTAAATTATCTTGACTTACACATTGTCAGATGACGTCCTTTTTGTGCCTTTTTATTGTGAAATACAATACCTGTATAAAAGTACTTAAAGAAGATGTAAATTATTATAAAATCAACACCCATATAAACACCACCCAAGTGAAGAAATAAAATATTGCCAGCTTCTCAGAAGCTTTTTGTCTTGCTTGTTCCTAATAATACTACCCTAGTTAGGTAGCCTCAGTCTTGACCATAAGATCCATATGTTGTGACCTTCCTAGATAACACCTTTACTCCCCTAAGGCAGTGTGGTGACTTTATGTTTTTAAGATTTGTATGTTGTGTATGAATTCATTCATCTGTATAGTGTTCTATTGCATGAATATTCTACAGTTTATTCAATCTGCTGTTGATGGACATTTGGGTTATTTCCTAATTTGGTCTGTTAAAAGTAATGCTTCCATAAACACTTGTACATTTCTTTTGGTGCACACACATATTTCTCTAAGATATGTATTTGGGGATGGAGTTGCTCCTGGATTGTTTAGTGTATCTTCAATTTTTGTAATTGAAATAGTGATTGAATAATGTGTTTTCCAAAGAGGTTGTACCAGTTTGCAGTCTTCATCATCAGTGAATGAGAGTTTCTTTTGCTCTGCATTTTCACCAGTACTTGGTGTTATTAGACACTTCAATTTTAGACCTTCTGATGGGTCTTTTAGTACGATTTCTTTGTAGTCTTAATTTACATTTCTTTGACTAGATGAGGTTGAGCAACTTTTCATGTATATAGCCTGCCCAAGTTTTTTGCCTGCTTTTTTGTGGGACTTTCTTTTCTTATTGATGTGCTTTACATTTTTTGGATAAAAGCCAGTTGATTTTATGTATTTTAGATATGTTTTCCAGCATGGTGGTACTCATCTTAATGGTCTTTTTATGAATGGCAGCTCTTGATTGGTATGTGGTTTGAGGGTAGTGGCACAGGGAAAGGCCAGCCAAAAAAGAGTTTCAAGAGAGACCTCTCAGCTGGCCAGGTCCTGCACAGAGAGAGATCAAGTAAACTAAGGACTGGAAAGGTTATCATTGAATAGCCCTAAGTTTTCATTGCTTTACTATATGAATTTAGATTATGGAATCTGAATCTTGAATCTTTTTTCTTTGTAACATACAGCCACTTAATAGCTGTTCTCTCATCCGTGAAACACAGATAATATTGACAGTACCCACCTCAGGGTGGTTGTGCACTCAGCACAATGTTCAGCACGTTGTGAGCTGTTATGTTAAGCTCTATCTTTTAAAACCATTTTAAGTGAAGTTCATTTTAATGTTAGAGAAGAGGCACGTAGGAATTAGGTTTCTTTTGCATGTGTGCATCCTAGTATGAACATTTATGTGTTTATGTATGTACATATTTGCTTATTTGATACTGCACAAAGGTTGGCCTGTAGGTTAAGAGCCCAGCAAGATGTGCTATGGTTTCAGAGAAGTCTTTGGGCTCTGAGATTTTTTTTTTTTTTTTTTAAGATTTTACTTATTTATTCGTGAGACACAGAGGGGAGAGCAAGAGAAGCAGAGACATAGGCAGAAGGAGAAGCAGGCTCCACGCAAGGAGCCCGACATGGGACTCGATCCCGGGACCCCAGGATCATGTCCTGGGCCAAAGGCAGGCACTACACCACAAAGCCACCCAGGGATCCCGGCTCTGAGATATTTTTATTTTCTCTGAGATATTTTTGAAAAAATTTATTACAATAGCATTAAGTAAGAGACCTGCACTCTTTATTCTGATGGATTAGAGAATACTATTCCAAATCCAACACACAGCTGGAATATCTATCCAGTAAGATGAATGATTGATTAGCAAATTCTGTTCACTTTTTAACTCCTGAGCACTTAGTAGTTTCTGCTTCTTCCATCTGTACTTTGTAGCATCCCCTATACTTTCCCTCCTCTGCCCCAACACATGTATACATACATATATGTTATAGTCTCTCTGGATTCCTGTAATAGCTGCCTAAGTATAATATACCCCTTCTTTTTCCTTACTCTTTTCAAAATCCAAGTTTTACTAGCTTCCCACCCTCTTCCTAAAACTCCTAGACTTACTGCCTTTAGAAGACCAAAATCCATACTATGGTCAGTAAGCTTCTGGATTATTTGACCCCTGCCTATCCCTCTGGCCTCATTTTGCATCTTTCTCCTCCTTGCTGTGTTCTCAAACTATGCTGTCCTCTTTTTGGTTCTTTGTGGCTGTTACACTTCCTGCCAAGTTTCTCCTCTCGTAGCACTGTTTTTCTTTCTTTGAAGTACTCATTTAAGCCTGTGATTATATATTTAGTTGTGAATTTTTTTTTCTTCTTCTAGATTGTAAGCTCCATGTGAAGAAAGATCAGTACTGATGGTGTCCTAGTCACAGAACTTAACACGGTGTCTGGCATAGAGTAAACTCTCAAATATTATTTGAATTAGTGAAAGGACTTTCCTGCCCTAGGGGGTTCTTGCGTGTACTGTTTTTCTACCTGGAGAACTTCCCTACCTTTACCCTTTATTCACCAAGCACCTGTCTCAAGAATCACATGTCCTGAGCCCAAAAAATAGGTCAAAACTCTCCTTTAAGATCTCTATATGGGCAGCCCCTGTGGCTCAGTGGTTTAGCACTGCCTTCAGTCCAGGGCGTGATCCTGGAGACCCGGGATCAAGTCCCACATCAAGCTCCCTGCATGGAGCCTGTATCTCCCTCTGCCTGTGTCTCTGCTTCTCTCTCTCTCTCTCTCTCTCTCTCTGTCTCTCTGTCTCTCATGAATAAATAAACAAAATCTTAAAAAAAAAAATCTAAAAAAAAAAATCTGTATACTTTTTTCTTTGTAACATACAGCAGTTTGTGTTTACTTGTCTTCTGGTTATTTGATTAATATCTGATGTCTTTCCTAAACTTAGAGTGGCCTTTTTAATACTCTGTTACTCACTTGTAATAGACTAGGTTAAAGTCAGCCTAGAAACTCCTAGAAGGTGCTAACACATCTCTAGACCTAGCTGCATTTTTCTTTTCTGAAGAGAGAGAGCTGTTTAAGTAGCCATCCTATGGAAATTTATTTACTGGCCTGGCATCTTTGTAGCAGCATTCTTGATTTGAGTCTTCCCTAGATCAGTAATTAATTTCTGGCCCTCTCATTAAGGAGTGAACTTGTTGGATGAGCACTGGGTGTTGTATGAAGCGTTGAGTCACTGTGTTGTACATCTGAAACTGATACTACAATGTATGTTAACTAACTGGAATTTACATAAAAATTTAAAAACCAGGGAGATCCCTGGGTGGCTCAGCGGTTTGGCGCCTGCCTTCTGCCTAGGGTGTGATCCTGGAGTCCTGGGATCAAGTCCCACGTCGGTCGGGCTCCTTACATGGAGCCTGCTTCTCCCTCTGCCTGTGTCTCTGCCTCTCTCTCTGTGTGTGTCTCATGAATAAATGAATAAAATCTTTTTTAAAAAGTTAAAAAAAAAAACAACAGAGAAGACATACAGCTGACCAACAGATGCATGAAAAGATACTCAACATCATTAATCAGGGAAATGCAAATCAAAACCACAATGAGATATTACCTCAGACCTGTCAGAATGGCTAAAATCAAGAACACAAGAATCAAGTGCTGGCGAAGATGTGAAGAAAGGAGAACCCTCTTGTACTGTTGGTGGGAATGCAAAGTGGTGCAGCCACTCTAGAAAACAGTATGGAGGTTCCTCAGAAAGTGAAAAATAGAACTACCCTAAGATCCAGCAATTGCACTACTAGTTCTTTACTCAATACAAAAATAATAATTCATAGGGATACCTGCACCCCATTGTTTATAGCAGCATTATCAACAATAGCCAAATTATGGAAACAGCCCAAGTGTCTATCAACGGATAAAGATGTGGTGTTTGTGTGTGTGTTTGTGTGTGTGTGTGTGTATCACATATATATATAAAATGGAATATTATTTAGCCATCAAAAAGAACTCATTCTTGCCATTTGCAATGACATGGATGGAACTAGTGTAGAATGCTAAGTGAAATAAACCAGTCAGAGAAAGACAAATACCTGATTTCAACTCATGTGCAATTTAAGAAACAAAACAAACAAGCAGATGTGGGGAGAGGACGGAAACAAAGAAAGAGACTCTTAACTATAGAGAACAAACTGATGGTTAACAGAGGAGAAGGTCGGTGGTGATGGGGAATGAGTGATGAGCACTGGGTGTTGTATGGAAGTGTTAAATCGCTATATTGTACACCTGAAGCTAATATTACACAGCATGTTAACTGTATGGAATTTAAATAAAAACTCTGAAAAATTTTCTAGTCACCTCAAGTTAACCTTTCTTTTTTATTTTTTTAAGTGGTAGAATTTCATACCCATACAAAAGTAGGTGAACAATATAGAAAGTCCCCATATTACCATCACCAGGTACAGTTATCAAATTATGGCCAGTTTCATTGATACTTCTCAATGTATTGTATCTTCTCTCCCCCACTATTTTGAAGCAAGTACCAGACTTGTGTTTTTTATCTGTCAGTATTTGAGTATATATCTCTAAAAGATAAGAATTCTTTAAAAAAGAATGATATGACCATTAATAAAATTTAAAAATAACTTCCAAATTCAAAATCCAGTGTTTAGTCAATATAAAGTTTCCAGTTGTCTTAAATATGAGCTTTTATTTTTAAATGTAGTTTTTAAGAATTAGGATCTAAAGTTCTGTTTTGGTTGTTTGGTTTCTCCTAATTCTCTTAGACTATAAGGTTCTCCCAGGGCACCTGGCTTGCTCGGTTTGGTGGAGCATGCAACACTTGATGTTAGGATTGTGAGTTCGAGTCCCACATTGGGTGTAGAGATTGCTTAAAAATAAAATCTTGGGCAGCCCGGGTGGCCCAGCAATTTAATTTAGCGCTGCCTTTGGCCCAGGGTGTGATCCTGGAGACCCTGGGTTGAGTCCCACATCAGGCTCTCTGCATGGAGCCTGCTTCTCCCTCTCCCTGTGTCTCTGCGTCTCTCATGAATAAATAAATAAAATCTTTTTTAAAAAATAAAATCTTAAACAAAAAAGACTATAAGGTTCCTCCATCTCTCTTTTTTATCCTCTTTGTCTCCCTGTAGTTTTATTGGTGAGGAACGGGGTTGTTTGTCCTTATAATGTTTTGATGCTTGCTTTCCCGTGGTGGTTACTATGTTTTTCTGCCCTCTGTATTTACTCTTCTTTGGTCATTAGAGCCAAAGCACTTCTGATAGAAATATGTGAGTCGCACATGTAACTTAGAATGTTTATTAGCTACATCAAGAAGTTAAAATTAAACAAGTTAATTTTAACATTTTTATATAGTGCATATACCAAAAATACTACCATTTTAACTATGGCAGTTAACTATGACACTTTAGTTTCTCTATTTCCTTGTCTTTCACAACCTTGACACTTTGAGTGAACAGTGGTCAGTTGCTTTTTAGAATGTTCCAATTTGGGTTTGTGTGATGTTTCATGATTTGATTGACATTATGCATTTTTGATAAGACTACCACAGACATAATGGCTTGTGTTTCTCAGTGCATCATGTCAGGAGATGATGACATGATGATGATTCTCCATTTGTTAATTAGAATTTATCTGTAAGGAAGAGCTAACCCTTCTTTACTTATTTATTTGATTATTTATATCAGTATGCATTCACAGATAATTTATTCCATGGATTACAGTCTGTTAGTATTATTATTTATTTTGTTGCTCACATTGTTACAGCTTTGGCTATTGAAATCCTACTTAGAGCACTTTTTATTTTTTTGGTACAAGTGTTTAAGGTTCATTTTCCCTGCCCTAACCCTGGATTCACTCACTTGGCCAAGGAGACCTGATCCTTTTATTGGAGAATGGAATTTAGAAACCAGGATCTGTGTGCCCATTGGTACTGTGATGGTGATGTTCCCAGGCCCTTCCAGCAGTCACAGCTAGACAGGCACATAGGTTAATGTTTTCCCTATCCTCTTCAGTTGTGGTATTCCTTTGAAATAGTTTATTTGTTAAGTGTATTCTGTCTGGGGTCCCACCTCCAAGATCACCACCACCACCTATCTCATCCTGGTTGATATTCATTTATTTATTATTTTGGGGTATGTGGAACATTACTGTAGTTCAAAGCATATACAGAAATATATGCTCAGAAGTGTCAATTCTTCCTCGTTCCCAACACCCCCAAACCATTTTCTTTTCCTTTCTATTTCCTGCTTACCTTGTAATTTTTTAGTTTCTCATTTATTATTTCTGTATTTCTTCTGCACAGAGGAATGAATAGGTATATATAGCATACTGTAGATAGATTTATTCACTTAAAGGTATCTTACTTTTTTGTGATATTTTCCATTTTTATATTTTATTTTGGTGTATACTCCGAACAATAAATATTTTGTATTAGCTGATTGGTTTTCCTGGGTGCCCACTGGCTGTTCCTTTTCAGATTCCTTTGATTGTTCCTGTTTTCCTTTTTCCTCCTAAAATAAGGGTCATCTTAGTCCTTGGGTAATTGGATCTTTTCTCTTGGGTTCAATACTACTTTGTTGATTACTTCTAGATCCTTATCTACTCCAGATCTCAATCTTGATCTTCAGCCCTATATGCAGCTCCCTACTGCCTGTGTGTCTGCTTCAGTAACTTCATAGGCACCTTCAGTTTTGGATGTCTAAAACTAAATTTGTAATCTTTCCTTCGTCCTGCTTTTTCTAGCTGCCCAATTCAGAAACCTATCAGCCATCTTTAACTTTCCCCCCTTTTCACTTTAACTTTCTAACTGGTCTCCCTGCCTCAAATCCGTCTTCCGTGTAACAGCCTTCAGAATGAGGTCGGGCTGTGTCATGTGATTGCCTGAAATTCCTTAGTGTTTTCCCATTGAGTTTTAAGTCCTTAGCATTATATTACAAGGTCTGTTGTAATGACACTTTTGTAGCTTCTCTTTTTACCCTTTCCTCTTCCACAAATTGTAAAACTCAGCCATCTCAAAGCCAGCTTTATGTGCAACATCAACAACCTTGCTGATGCGACGTTTCCTCTGAAACTTCTCTCCACAATTTTTTTAACTGGTCAGTCTCCAAGCTTGAACTCAAACATTGCTTTCATGGGGACTCTGTCTCTGATCCTCACAGCAGACAGAATCCTCCTCTTCTACACCATTTATGTAGTGTTATACACTTTCTCCTTGGGCCCTTTAGGAGGAAGAGGGATCTATCTTTGGCCTCCACAATACTTAGGATATCTGGTAAATGTTTGTTGAGTGAATGAGTAAATAAGTGAATGGGTTGCTTTTAAAATTATAGCCGTAAGATCATAAAATTTAACTAGATTTTTACTCTTGGTTTATATCTAGATAATGTTTAGGGGCTAAGATTTTCCTTCATTTGTAGAACAGTTGCCTTATTTTATTCTGTTTTGGAGTTGGTTTTATTCCAATTACAGGTTCATCTTGTTTTGTCAGTTTTTGTGTCCTCCTGTCTTTCCCACATTTGATCTATAATCAGCCCTAAAGGACAGCAAAACTGCCTAGAATTGGGATCTGAAGTTTTGGCAGGAATCCTTTTAGAGTTGGTGATCTGAGTAGTGTCTTTGCCAGCTGGAGCTTAGAACAAAGAAACCAAACAAACTCTTGGCAGATTCTGAAATGCAGTTTTTTGCTTCTCCAGAAATTGTGATTCTAGTCAGTTGATGCTGATTTAGAAATGTATGTAGAACTGAGAATCCAGTAGTCATGAATTGCAGTCATTCTTGATGCCTTGCAGTACTTCACTAACTATTGAATATGTGACCTGTTTGAAATTGGAATTCTAATTGGACTACAATTAGAGAGATACAATCTAATAGAATTCTGGAGTTAGAAAGGACCTTTTACTTGAGATAATTTGATCCAGTTCTTTAATATTACAGGTGAGGAAAACTAAGGTAATTATCTAGTATGACACATTTGGGCTCTGATCTCTGTATTTATGGTTTAGTTCATTTTCTGTTTTTAATAGCATCTTTCCAGATTACTAGGGACTGATAGTGCTGGAATCCTGCTTTAAAGGACTAACGCTTTTTCCTGGGTCTCCCAGAAACTTAAATGCTCTGGGAAAGAGATTATAGATTTACCAGAAGATCCTTGTCCAATTTATGCAATTATGTATTATTTTTCTTTTAATAAGAAATGAGAAGCAATTTTAAAATAAGGATGTTGAGTTTTAACAGTCATTTATTTGAATAGGTAATAGATGAATTGATAAACACTACAAAAGGGGGGTCAGAGTGAAGATGTAAGGTATTCTTAGATATTCTTCCAAAGGAAACCCTCTGCTCCCCTTTTTCTCAAGTGTCAAAATTCTCATTCCTGACCATTTTTTGTTTGTAGTGCTTATGAAAATAGTGTTTAATTTACCAGTACAAAAACTTTTATATCAGTTTTAGTCTTCAATTTCTGAGTAATTTATTGTGATCACTTTTTAAGATTTGAGAGAGATGATGATTTTCAAACATTGCAAAGTTGAAAGAGTTTTACAATGGATACTTGAATACTGACAAATAAGAGTCTACCATTATATTTTGTTATATTTGCTTGTCACAGATCTGTTTGTTCATCTGTTCACTTCTCTCTTCATTCAGAACTCCTCATAAGGTCTGCCTAGTATCATACAAACAGCCATGAGACAGAATTTTGCTGCTTTTGCTACTGAAGGAAAACAAAAGCTATAGAGAGTAGAGAGAGGACATGCTTCATGATTTAACCTGCGACTACATTTTTGTTTTGTTTTGTGGTTTAAGTTGATAGGATTGGCAAGGCATAATAATATAGATTAAATCGATTTAATATGCTGGTCAAGAGCCTAACTAATCACCTTTTTATTTTATTTTATTATTTTATTTATTATTTAATTTATTTATTTAAAAATTTTTTTAATTTTTTAATTTATTTATGTTAGGCACACAGAGAGGGGGGCGGGCAGAGACATAGGCAGAGGGAGAAGCAGGCTCCATGCACCGGGAGCCCGGCGTGGGATTCGATCCTGGGTCTCCAGGATCGCGCCCTGGGCCAAAGGCAGGCGCCAAACCGCTGCACCACCCAGGGATCCCCTAATCACCTTTTTAATGTCTCATTCTCTGTTGTCTTCTTGTACTACATAGGTCTCCCTTGTGATAAATCAGACTAATAAGGCTGTTTGGCTTTAACAGAGAAGTGAGCTATTATATTGCCCTTTCTTGGGAAGGCATTGAATTAGTTGAGATGTGTGCTTTCTAATCTTCCAGCAAAGAAACATACTCATTTTGATTGGAATGCCTAGAACAGTTGTTTTAGCATTTTTAGTTTTTCCCTTACCCAAAGAAAATAAATTTCTCTTTTTGTACTTCTCTTGAAGCTTGTATATTGAGACCTTAATATTTACATTATCTACATTTACCAACAGTAGAATAAATATTTTTTATAATTAACTGTAAAACAAAATAATCTTCTTAAATACTGTTTGTTTCCCTAAAACAAAGTTAATAATAGATATTTGAAGTTTCAAAGGAGATTTGGTGAATGTGGTTTGAAATACCTTAGCAGTTTATTCTGATTAGGAGTGAAGAAAGGAAAACAAAGGGATAAAATAACTAATGAAAAAATGTAACTCCTAATCCCTTCTCTCTGAAGATGATCATTGTTAACATTTTGTCTCCTTTTAGCCTTCCTGTTACTACTCATGTTTAAGCATAATTAGGATAACAATATATAAGCTGTTTCATAACCTGTTTTTCCCTCCTTAACGTTAATCTCCTTGTTTGATTAACATTGTTTTACAAAATAGAAAAATCTGAGGTCATTAAAATCATATGGAGGATGATAAACTGCTTCATACCAAAGAAAGTGTTATCACAGTACTTGCTTGTTGTCAGATCACTTTTCCTTTGCACTGATAGGAAAGAGATTAAAAAGGCAGTGGAGCAATGCTACTGGTTAAAGTGGATCAAGAAAAGATGAGCTTAGAGCTATGCAAGCAGTTCTCATTTTTAATAAGTCAGCTAAGATTGGACAAACTGGCAATTGTTGCAGATATTTTTATCACGTATATTTCAGTAGGACTCTCAGTGTTTAGCAGAATTACTCGTATCATCATTGCTTTACATTAATGGAGGAATTTTGTTTTTAATACATTAAATCCTGGTCAATTTCTGTGAAAAAACAGAACAGCTTTGTTTCTAGCAGAAGTCCCATTAAAGGGAGGTTTTGCTGCATTTGATTGGAAGATTGAAACAAAACCTTGGTAAGGTTGGTAGTTTTTATCTATGGGAGTGAACAGAGAGATCCTTTCTCTCCCTGTCCTATTCATCTGGCAGGAAAGTTAATCTAGTTGCTTTGAATTTAGGGAAGCAGGCTTTCTTTATAGGGATTCATTTTCTAAAGTGGTATTAATCTTTGATTAAAGATGCTGTGGGAAAGGAGAAATGGGTCCATGACACCTTGATGGGAATATTCTCACAATGCTAATGACAGTGTAATAGAAAACAGATCTCACTTGTGAAATTGGCATTTATAACAGTGGGTAATCCGTGATGTTCTGAGAATATCATACTCAGCATTCTCCCCTTCTACCCTGCCTTTTGTTAATTCTGGAAAGGCCTTAAAATTTTTTTTTGTTTATAAATATATTTTTAATAGCGCCAGTTCCATGAAATGATAATAGTAAAAGAGACTGAATTACTTAGGCCTCCAAAAGCAATTAACCCAATTTCTAAGAAATTTTTTTCTGAATTTTTTAGTGTCAATGCCTTAGATAAGATAGTAACTTACTTCCCTCTCTCATAAGACGTTCTTGACAGGAGGCAAACCTGAACTACACAGTGGTTTGAGTAATCCCTGAATTGGAGCTGATGTTTCAACTCTATGATGATTCTTGGGGTATTTTGTAGTTGCTTGTTTTTCTTTCTTTCTTTCTTTCTTTCTTTCTTTCTTTCGTTCGTTCGTTCGTTCTTTCTTTCTTTCTTTCTTTCTTTCATTAGCATTAATTCATTTTTTTAATTTAAATTCAATTTTCCAGCATACAGTATAACAACACCCAGTGCTCATCACATCACTTTCCCTCCTTAATGCCCATCACTGCGTTACCCCATTCTCCCACCCACCTCCCCTGCTGTTTTTTATTTGTTTGTTTCGCATGTGTGTGCATGATACATAAATTAGAAAAACTTTTTTTCCTTAGGGTTATAAACAAAGCTTGAGAAGATAGTTTGTAGCAAAACTGAAACTAAGTGGAGCAGTAGTGTTTAATTGTGTGATTTTTTTAAAGCACCAATGTCCAAATCTATGTAGTGGTCTTATCTGGTTTCCTGTAACATGTATATTTACAATTACGGAGTTAAGAGGTATTTGACTTTTCCTTCCTTTGTACAACGTAAGGAATGCTTTTTAAAATGTTTTGTGTGTCATCAGATATTTTAAAATAGTACTATTTCAACTTTCATTCTTTTTCTATCTGATGTTAAGTATAAAGTTACAGAATTAGCTGCCATGAATGAATATAGAGCAGCATCTGTGCAGATTAAGTTAAAAACAAAGGAAGTTCCTGCGTGTAGTTTCCTATCTATTACAACAAAAATAAAAGAAACAAAAAAGCCTTCCATAATTATTTCAGAATATCAAATACTAATAGTATGAGATTCCAGTGTGCAAATTGCTGGATGTTCTCACTTTATTAATGACATTTTCTTAAAAGATAATTTGTTTTTCTTTTCCTTTATCAGAACACAGCAATGGAGGAAACAGCTATATGGGAACAACACACAGTGACGCTTCACAGGGTAAGTTTCTGTTGCAGTAAATAATCTGTGTATAACTCAGGATACTGGCAGCTTTTGAAAACAATAGAGAAAAGCCAGATGTCAGGAAGTCAGAAGAAAGGGAAAAAACTTTTCTATATTCCTTTGTTTAAAATTAGAGTTGCAATAAATTCTTTATTAAGGTTAAAAGTGAACATGATTACTTTTTCGTATGTCCTTTTGGTGGTGGTTAGCTTTTTTTTTATTCCTGATGTAAGAAATTACAAAAATTTTTAAAAATTTGAGCCATCAGATAAAAGACATTGTATGATGGTATAAATTATAAACTGCTTCAGCCTTTCTGATTAGGTGTGCTTGTATTGTAGGCTTGGGATTTAAAATCAAACCAAGTTGTGAGTAATAAAATCCTAAAAGATATTCTTGATTTGAAATACATAGACCCAAGCTATTGCTTATGCAATTTCAGGTGGACAGAGAGCAAATAACAGTAAGCGATAAGAGTAAGAGCTCTCTCTGAAGTGAGACTGTCCTGAATATGAATTCTAGTGCTGCCTCCTTTCCTTTAGAAATGGGCAAGTGATCTAACCCTATGCTAAAGCCTGGGTTTTTACAGGCTTAAAATGGGACTAATGGCAGCTCTTCATGCTTAACCTGAAGTGAGCACCTCCCATAACTCTCCCCTATTCTGCCTTTGAAGAGAGCTAACTCTTCTGATTACTCTTGCCCTTAAAGAATGAATAGAGGAAATTAGATAATTTGAGGGGGGGGAGGCAAAGGGAGAAGGAGAGAGAGAATCTTTTTTAAAATTTATTTGAGAGAGTGAAAAAGAGAGAGAGTAGGCACAGTGGGAAGGGGAGAACTCGCATGCTCCCCGCTGAACAGGGAGCCCAACGTGGGGCTCAATCCCAGGACCCAGAGATCACAACCTGAGCTGAAGGCACAACTGAGCCACCCAGGCACCTCAGGAGACAGAGAATCTTAAGTAGGATCCATACTTAGTGCAGAGCCAGGCACAGGGCTCCATCCCACAACCCTGAGATTGTGACCTGAGCCAAATCAGGAGTCAGCTGCTTAACCAACTGAGCCCCACCAGGCACCCCAAGATCAGAGATTAAATACTTCATAGTACTGTTTTCTACCAACTGTGTCCATTGTTAGGAAAATGGCAAGGTGTAGGTAAATCATATTCCTGAACTCTGCCCATGATTATTTTGTGAATGTTTGAATCTTCACATAATAAATAATGGGTAAATTAATTATTAAAAAACAGTGATTTCAGGGATCTCTGAGTGGCTCAGCAGTTTAGTGCCTGCCTTCGTCCCAGGACGTGATCTCGGAGTCCCGGGATTGAGTCCCACATCAGGTTCCCTGCATGGAGCCTGCTTCTTCCTCTGCCTGTGTCTCTGACACTAGCGTGTGCTCTCTCTCTCTCTCTCTCATGAATAAACAGATCAACTCTTTAAAAAAATAAACACAGTGATTTCAGATAGTTGACTTTTTTATGCCTCCCTAAATGGAAAAAGAAATCATTAAGTAATAATGACCTTAACTTTTAATTTTTAAGGCTAAAATATGGACAATTCTGAAATGTGCTAATAGATAGCAAAATATTTAAATCAGATTAAACGTTGTAAAATAGCTTCATACCTTGTAATTATTAGATTGTTGTGATGTAATTTGGTATTGTGTATGTCACCACATTACATTTATTTTAATACCTTTATTGCTTTTGTTGGTATAATTTGCATATAGGAAATTTGTCCTTAGTGTACAGTTCTGAGTTTGATAAATTGACATAGTCTTGTAACCACCAGCACAACCAAAATATCGAACGGTCCTATCACCTGAAATTTTCTCTTGTACCCATTTGTAGTCAACTTCGTTCCCTCACTCTAGCACTTGGAAGTCACTGATGTGTTTTATGTTCTCTACTTTACCTTTTTCACAGGGTCATATAAGTGAACTCATATAGTGTGTGTGTGTGTATTTATACACCCCCCCCCACATGCACGCAGTATATATGTATATATGTAGCCTTTTTATTTTTTTTTATTTTTGTGATATGTAGCCTTTTTAGATTGGCTTCTTTTAGCTATTTAAGATTTCTCTAGGATGTTGCTTGCATCAGTAGTTTATGTTGCTGTTATTTTTAGGTCCTTCTTATTGCTTGAGTACCATTCCATTGTATGAATGTAGAATAATTTGGGTTGTTTGCAGTTTTTGGTGATTATAAATAATTCTCTAGTGTATAGGTTTTTGCATGAACTTAACTTTTCATTTCTCCTGGTTAAATACTTAGGAATGGACTTGGTCTGGGTCTTAGGGTAAGTTAATGTTTAACTTTGTAAGAAACCGCCAAACTGTCCATACCATTTTGCATCTCAGAGTTCTTTTGCTTTGGTATCCTTATCAGCACTGAAATTATCAGGGTGGGGGGGGGGGAGTTCCTGCCCTAATTTTAGTCATTCTAATAGGTGTGTAGTCATTGTGATTTTGCTTTGCAATTGTTTGAAGACTGATGGTAATATATATCTGTGTGCTTTTCATCCATGTATCTTCTTCGGTAAAATATATTTAAATCTTTTGCCCACTTTTAATTGTGTTGTTGGTTTTCTTTTTATTGAGGTTTTTTTTTTTTTTTTAAGTTGTGGTAAAATACATATGAAATTACTATCTGTTCAAGTCCTTTGCCATTTTTTAAATTGGGTTGTTTTTAGTTATTGAGTTTTAGGGATTCTTTATATGTTCTGAATATTGACCACTTAGCAGATATATGACTTGTAAATATTTTTTGTCATTTTGTGGATGGCCTTTCATTCTGTTGATTGTGTCCTTTGGTGCACAATCATTGTTACTGTGTTTGAGAATTCTTTATATATTCAAGATACAGATTCTTTATCAGGTATTGCTTTACAAATATTTCCCCCTGCCTGGAGCTTGCTTTTTTCCTTCTCTTGAGAGTCTTTTGCGGAGAAGTGTCAAATTTTGATAAAGTCCACTTTGTTAGTTTTTCCTTTTATCAATCATGCTTTTGAGATGTCTTTGCCAAGCCCGAGGTCTCAGGTTTTTTTCTGGATGTTTTATTTGAGTTAAATTGTGTATATGTTATATGAGTTGAGGGGGCAGAAATTTTTTTTTTTAATATGGATGTCTACAAAATTTTGAGCAACCATTAGTAAAAGGATTATCCTTTCTTCTTTAAATGTTTTCTACTTTGGTCAAAAATAGGTCTTTCCCTAGTCTGTTTTGTTGCTCTAAGTGTCTGTCCCTTCTGCCAGTTACTTCTGCCTTTGTTACTGTAGTTTTATTTTAAAAGAGAAATCAGGTGGTGTGGATCCTGCAGATTTCTTTTTTTTTTTAATTGTTTGACCATTTTAGTTCTCTTGTGTTTCTACATAAATTTTAGAATAAGTTTATCAAATAAAATCTGAGATTTTTATTGGGATTGCATCTACAGAGTAATTCAGGGAGAATTGACAGCAATATTGAATCAAACTTTGAATGTGATGTATCTTCCTCTTCTTTTATTTTGTTAATACTGTTTTGTAGTTTTATTTCTTCTTTTTGATCTATATACAGTTCATTTCTTTCTCGTGCCTTATTGCACCTGCTGTGTTGTTGAATAGGAATGGTGAGCAGACATCCTTTCCTTATTCCTATTTATTTATTTATGAGAGAGAGAGAGAGAATGAGAGAGAGAGAGAGAGAGAGAACACGTATGAACGAGCAGAGGGGGAGAGAAAAGCAGGCTTCCTGAGGAGCAGGGAGCCCAGTGCAGGGCTTGATGCTAGACTCAGTCTCGGGACCCTGGCATCATGACCTGAGCCAAAGGCAGACACTTAACTGAGCCACCTAGGCACCCCAAAAGAAGACACTTAAATTAACTAGAGTTTGTTTCTCTTTTCTACTATTTTGCTTGCTTTAGTTAGGATTTTAAGCATAGGGCAGTGTTAAGTGCTTTTGCTAATGATCTTTATCTCATTAGCTTAGGTAAAGTTGGGAAAGATCTTGAATATTGAGAAAACAGTCCAATTTTCTGAATGTGCAAGAAGTGTCCTACCAACTCATGGTAGATGTAATAGGCAACTCTGAGTTTTCTATTTAGAAGATTAGTGTAAGTTTTGTTCTGTAGCTGGCTTCTTGTGCTTTAGTTTTCTTTTTTCATGGAAAGGTACCAGCCTAGGAAAATGTCATCAGAAGTTACATAGAGATGAGTATATAATTCATAAATCTTTGGTTATTAAACATGTTAACTGTTGAGCTGGGAACTTAGACCTGTGTTGCTTCTGGGCCTCATTAAAGAGACTGTGATAGAATAGAAGTTCTCAATGACCATCCCTCCAGGAATTTTTTTTTTTGTTGTTATTGTTTTTTTTTTTTTCAGGAATTTTTTTTTGAAGGTTTTTAAAAATAGCACTGTCAGTACAAGTTGAGAGACGTATGCCAAAGCATAATTCAGTTGACTTCATTCTCTGAGGCTGCAGAACAGTACTTTCAAATATATCAGTCTTTTGGTGTTCCACGTTGATCCAGAATAAAATTTAGACTATTAAGAGCATTATCAGAAAAATTTGGTGTGACAAGCGGATGATAAATAAACATTTTACATCTTGCAGATCATAAATTTGTCACAACTACTCAACTCTGCAGTTGTATTGCAGAAGCTACCACAGACAATAGGTAGACAGATAGGTATGGCTGTGTTCCACTAAAACTTTACTTATTTATTTGGCTTGAAGGCCATAGTTTGCTGACCGCGAATCTAGAGCAGTGGCTCCCTGGGCTTATTGTAAAGAGAAATCAAGTAAGTCATCCCCCAACTAACAGAGATTCTGATTCATTTGGTTTGGAATGGGGCCCCTAATATGTGATTTTAAAATGTTCCAGTTTGAAATAGAGGGCCATGGCCTCTGGCATCACGTTTTTAAAAAACATTGACAGAGGAATGGAGAAAGTCATTCTCCTTGAGGTGAGCTGGTGGGCTTTTGGCAGTAGTAAAAAGTTAAGGTGATAATTTGAGGCTATATTCTTTTGGCAGAACCTTGGAGTATTGCCAAATAAAAGCCAAATCATAGTCTTTGACATCTGGTAGTCCGTGATAAAAAAGGATAGAAGTAGCTTCTTTTAAAAGAAGAAAATTCCTGTAGATTAAAACTAACATTTTTCTCCTGTTTATTGTCAAGAATAATATGGTATGCTTTTGAATTTGCCTCATTCTTCTATTTGCATTCTCAGAGGAAGCTTTCTTCACTTGAGAATACTAGAAGCCATTGAAATCCTATTATTCCTCAAGGCTAAGTAATTTTTTGGTGCTCCACGGTATGATAAGCACTATTGTAGTCCTTGGAATTAGAGAATAAAAACAGGCAGAACTCTTTTCTTCCTGGATTCTGGTCTCCCTATTGGTCCTCAATGACAGATGAATATATTCCTCAGGTTGTTGTCTACCCCACCTTCTACTGCATTATAATTTTCCTAAGGATAGGAAATCCTAATTTTATATCCCCTTGATGTTTAGTACTTGGTTATGCCCAATAAAATATAATTATGTAGAAGGCCAGTCTATTCAGCAAGGTCACCCTTAGGAGGTCTGTCATAGCAGCATTGTCCAATACCAGTACAATACAAAAGCAAACCACATATGTAATGTAAAATTTTTTAATCTTTACATTAAAAAATATAAAATACAGGTGAAGCGAATTTTATAATCTTATTTAACTTAATATGTTTAAAATACCGTTTTCTGTATGTACTCAATATTCAAAAATTGATATATTTTTTCATACTGAGTCTTACAAAACCAATGTACCTTTTATAATTTCAGCATATTTCAGTTAATACTAGCCACATTTTAAGTGCTCAGTAATCATGTGTCTAATAGCTATCATATTGGCAGGTGCAGGTCTATAGCTTGAGATGATAATTCAGAAGGTCCTATGTTCCATCTTTCTTGCCACTGTGACACAATCCCACTTTCTTTAGTTTCAGATATGCTTTCTTAGAAAGTGAATATACATTTTTATAATCCTTTGAGAAATGAAGTAAATTCTCAGGAATTTAAAAGAATGAGTTGGTCATCTTTTTTTTATTTTCTGAAAAAGCATTGTAAAAAAGATTAAATGAGTATATACTACACAATTAAAGGGTGAAAGTTGAATGCAAGGAACCTAGTTAGGAGATAGTCTGAGGGTGAACAGTCAAATGTTTCAGCCTGGGAGGTGATGGAATAAGTAAACTTGGAAGAAGGTGCCAAGACAATAAAGTAGGGGAAGGTAGTCTCTGTAAGTAATGGTGCTGGAACATCACCCAGCAAAAGAGTGAATTTGGATTTCTACTTCACATCAGGTGCAAAATTAACTTAAAATGGAGCATAGACTTAAATGTTTAAGGGTTAAAACTATAAAATTCTTAGAAGAAAATTCTTGAAGTAAATCTTTGTGACCTTGACTTAGGCAGTGGTTTCTTAGATATGATGTTAAAAACACAAACAACAAAAGAGAAAGAAAACAGATAAATTGGACCACATCAAAGTGAAAAGCTTGTATTCCAAAGGACACCCTAAAGAAAGTGAAAGGATAACCCACAGAATGGAAGAAAATATTTGCAAATATATATCTGATAAGGGACTTCTATCCAGAATATTTAAAACCTCTTATTAACAACAATAAAAAGGCAAATAATTCAATTGAAAATGGACAAAGGATTTGAGTTGACATTTCTCTAAAGAAGATATAGAAATATCCAATTAACTCATGAAAAGATGCTTAATATCATTAGCCATCAGGGAAATACATGTTAAAAGTCACAATGAGATACCCTAGCAACCCACTAGAATGGCTGTTATCACTGGCAGACTGTAACAAGTGTTAGCAAGGATGTGGATATTGGCTGGTAGAAATGTAAAATGGGGTAGCCATGATGGGAAACAAGGAGTTCCTCAAAAGTTAAGTATAGACTTACCATGTGACCCAACAATTCCACTGCTAGGTATACACCTAACAGAAATGGAAAAAAATTTTCACACAATAACTTTTACATGAGTGTTCATAGCAGCATTACTCATAATAGGAAGTGGAAATAAGCTCTAATTGTCCACCACCTGATGAATAACGAATAGGCAAAATATGGAGTATATCCATAGAAGAGAATATTATTTAGTAATAAAAAGAAATGTACTACAATATGGATAAATGTTTAAAACATTTCACTAACATTTACTAACATTTGAAGCCAGTCAGAGGACCGTATGATTCCATGATTCCATGTATATGAAATGGTTAGAACAGGTGAATAGACAGAAAGTAGACTAGTGGTCACTTAGGGTTGGGGGTCATTAAGGGATGATGGCTGAAGAGTAAGGGATTTCTTTTTAGGGTGATGAAAATACTATTAAATTGTTTATGGTGATGGTTGTACACCTCTGTGAATGTACAAAAACATTTAATTGTACAGTTTAAAGAGTGAATTTTATGATATGTGAATTATATCTCATTCAGCCTGTTCCAAGAAGGGGAGGGGGAACCCCCTACATATCTGTTGAGTAGTACCAAACTGGTATAAGATATAATGTAAGCATTTACACTGAAGTAAGCATGTAAGCTAAGGTAGGCTTGTTTTAGCTGTTGGAAACCATTGTTTACCTTGATAGAGTGCACTATGAATGTTTTGAACTATTTAATGTTCTGTGAAGTAAGTGTTAATAACCACACAGAATGAGTGTCAGGTCTATCTACTCAAATACTGCAAAAGAGCTATAACTTGAACCCAGGTCGTTGGACTCTGCATATAATGCTTTTTCCATTTGTATGTCAAATTAATTTTAAATTTAAAAAATGTTTATGGAATATAATTTCTGAAATTCAGAACTTATATAATTATATTACATAAACTCCTTCACATGCAATAAACAAAATTGGTAAGTTTGGTAAGGAAGGAGCCAAAGTTTGGGTCTTGGCCCCCCCCCCCCCCCCCCCCATTTTAGAACATAGGTAGTGAGGTCAGTTTTGTGGAGAAAGTGACAGTTTTGGAGAATAGCAATTGGTAGTGTACTATAAGAAGCTGGGAAAAAGAAAATAGAATAGGAATTAGAAATGCAAGCTACAAATTAGGAATCAGAACTGTAAGTGAGGCAGAGTGTAAGAATAAGTGGGGACACATACAATTTGAATAGCCCGCAGACTGTTTAAGGATACAGAGATAAAAAGGAACCAGTCTGACATTCAAGATAATTTCAATAATGTTCTGGGAAACTACCAAGATAATGTAGAAAAATTGTAGGGGTCTTGTGACTTCTTTTTTTTTTTTTTTTTTTTTTTTGTTCTTGTGACTTCTGATCTAGTTTGGGTTTACCACTAATTTTGAATAGGCAAGTGTATCAGAGTTAATAAAATCCTAATCCTGTTTATTCAAGTCAGGGAACTCAAGTCCACAGAGGTCCAATATAAGTCATAATTTGAAAGTGGTAGAGGCACACATAGGATCCTAGGCCTCTGCTTTCATTTGTAAAAAGGAAGCTGAATCAGATGATTGCTGAGGATCCATTTGGTTTTAAAATTCAGTGATCCCAGGGTCCATTGCAAAAACAAACAGCTGGAATAAGTACCATAGGATGTTGAGTGTTGATAGGAGGAATTAAATGAAGAGGAAAATTATGATTGGTGAAAAAAGTTAGGATTAAGGTGGCTGATTTGTAAAAATGTTGCATATGGAAAACCAGAATTAAAAATAGAAGGCAACCAGGAGAAAAAATAGAAGGCAACTAGGGAAAATCTGTAAGTAGAGAATTGAGCATCTTTGAAAGAATAGAGAAGAATGTTTGGAAAAGAGGTTATCCAGATATTTCTGCAACTGAATCAACTTTCAGAAACGACTTTTTTCCTTTTCTTTTTTCTTTTTTTTTTTTTTTTTTTTTAAGGAATCAGAAATGCTTTAACACATGGAGTGGGCAAACACAGGAATGGGCAAACCTTTCTATAAAGGATCAGATAGTAAATTGGTTCAGCTTTATGGGCCATAGATAGTGTCTCCTTATCTATGTTGCAATTACTCAAGGCAAAAGCTGTCATAATGGTATGTAAAGGAATGGGTGTGGCTAGTGTCCAGTAAAACTGGACAAATAACTGGACAGATCTCAGGCCATAAATTCTGTTTCCCTACCAGGCAAAGACATAAACATTTAAGTTCTTGCTGCTCGTGGCTATTTATGGTCTCAAAAGGATAAAATATGGTGAAAGTAAGATTCTTTGATGCTCTTCCACTCAAAAGCTATAACCACATATGTGTGTGCACAAACAAATAAATGAGACCATATTATACTGCTTTAAATCACCTCCTCCACCATCATAAAAATTTTTTTAAAAACCCATTATCTTGGACATTTTCTCATGTATATATATATAAAAGTCAACTATCTTTTGGAACACCTACCAATGTTTAATTTACATTTCTTTAGAAAGTGCCTCAGGAAGGCAACCATGTTAGTCTTTTTAGTAAGTCTAGTACTGATCATACCAGTTGTCTAGAATAGTAATAATTCTGCCACTATCAATTTTAATTGCTGGAAACAATACTAAAAATTTTTATGCATGCTATCCTACTCCTCTCCCCATTAAAAAACAATTATTTATGTATTCATGAGACACAGAGAGAGAGAGAAAGGCAGAGACACAGGCAGAGGGAGAAGCAAGGCTCCACACAGGGAGCCTGATGTGGGACTCGATCCTGGGTCCCCAGGATCATGCCGTGGGCTGAAGGTGGTGCTAAACCCTGAGCCTCCTCTCCCCATTTTGAAGCATGGTTTTTTACTCTATCTAAATCATATTGGTATCACATAATTTGATCCTTTCACTCTTTAACCTAATTTAATCTTAGTATTCTAAGTAAGTATATATTTAGTGTTTATCACCAGTCGTGTGTTTCTTGTCATTTTGATTGTCAGAAAGTCATTCTCCATTAGACTCTTTAAGAAGAGATCATGAAAATAATATTCTCTGGTTTTGCATGTTTATTAGCTTATCTTTGCCTTTTATACCTGAAGGTCTGTTCTACTGGATATAAAATCCTTGGCTTACTGTTTTGAGTATTTTAACTATGTTATTTTTTGCATAACATGTTGCTATCCCAAGTGTGATTGGTAATCTAAGTTTCTTTGTAAGTTTTGAGATCTTTTTACCTAGATACCAAAGAACATTTTTCCTTAAATCTAGTCATTTTATTGGAGTCAATTTTGGTGTTGGTGTCTCTGAATTGATACTCTCAGATAACTCATATCTATAGTGATATGTATCCTTTGGGTATGTAGTTTCAATTAAAAAATAATAAAGTTTTGTTTTCATTTTTGTTTTTTTACAGTTTTTACTGTTCTTTCCCCTTGTTTTAGTTTTTTAGAGACTCTTGCTATATATATGTTGTATCTCTATTTCCTGTCTCCCAATATTTGTAATTTTTCTCTGACATCTTTTAAAAAAAATCTTAGGTATCATTTCTTTGTTTTTAAAAAGATTTCTCCTTTCACTTTCTTTTATAGTATTATTTATTAGTCTTATGATCCTGTCAAAAATGACCTTTTAAAATTTATGATTAGCTCTTGAACTCTGTCAACTCATTTTTGAGTTTTTCTAATTCTTATTTATGTTCTTTCATGTCTTACATATTTTCTTATGCCTTCTAGTTTGTTTTGTAATAATAGTTTTGATCCTTTTTTTTTCTTTGAGCACTCTTTCTGGCATGCTTCCATTTTCTATAGGAATATTATTTTGCTACTCACTATATTTATAGTAATTTTGTAAGGGATTTTATCCTGTTATTTTCTTTGCTCATTTTATGTAAAATTAGTGAGTTTTTTTTAGAAATTGGCTTCATTTTCCTGTGTGTGTGTGTGTGTGTGTGTATGTACACGTACATGTGTGTATGTCTGCCAAAAAACATAACTGCTGCGTTTGGACATTTGCTTTTTGCACACTTTTATCTGGACCTTCTCTTTTGTCTCTGTTGTTCCTGTCCCACCAAATTTTGATTTCCACTGCCAACAATTTCTCCATATTGTGTGGCCTTATCCTAGAAAGGCCTTGAAAGATCAGTGTTTAGAATTCCTACGGGTTACTCTGCTCCAGCTGGTTAAGGCTCTACTGCCAGGCTCCTTGCTCTCACCCACTATTGGAAGCAGGCGAAATGCCTTCCAATTTCAGCTGCCGCTCTCAAATTGACCTGCCATTCTTTCCAGTGAATATCTATCGGTTACTTGGGGGTTCCTCAGATCTTGGACGCTGTATGTATGGCTTTTCTTCCATATAAGTGTTGGGGACACCCAAGTCTCATAGTTGCTCCTCCCTGACTGCTTGTGTTTTGTACTGTGAGGGGATACGTTGGTTACTGGGATTTGTTTAAAAGTCCATGGGTGTTTTGTTTATTGTGTAGTTGCCCTGCTTGTTTTTACTTGAGAATTTTGGAAGGTTCAAAATCTGTGGTACTACCATGGACGTTAATTTTTCCAGAAATCTGAGCTTCTAGTGCTCAAGTTAGTGCTTGTTTAAAAAAACAAAAAACAAAACCAAAAAACAACTTTCTATAAATGGGAACTTAACTATTGTTAACAAACCACTCTGTGTTAGGCTCTTACAGAGTTATACTTAGCTGGAATATGTAGATGAGTATGTGCATTCCTCCTTGATTGGGACACCTGGGTGGCTCAGTGGTTGAGCATCCACCTTTGGCTCAAGGTGTGATCCCAGAGCCGTGGGGAGCCTGCTTCTCCCTCTGCCTATGTCTGCCTCTCTCTCTCTCTGTATGTCTTGTGAATTGAAAAAAAAAAAAATTGGGCCTTGATACCCGGGTTACTTACACTGCCATGTGTTAGGGAGCAGAAGTGTGTACCTCTTCTACAGTGGAAAAGTAGAGTGGTTTTATGAATGAGATGACATTAAACTTGGATTTTGAAGAATGAGCTGAAGCTTGCAAGACTGATGAGGTTCTAAAGAATGTAGAGAGGAGATGCAAAAGCATAGCATTTGCTAATACTTGGCATGCTTAAGCAGGGATCCGTATCACCGTGTTTAGAGCAAATACTAGAGTGCTGGGAAGCAAGTTGTCTTTGTATTTCACGATGCTTCATACTAAGGAATTTGGACCTATGGGCAGTGGAACGACAGGATCAGGTTACCAGGTTTGTTTTAGAATGATAACCTTTCAAACATTGGAGGGAGGGTAAATTCTAACCTGGTGGAGGTAAGAAATCTATTGAGAAGGCCAAATACGATAATGGTGAAGGTAGAGGGAAAGGGAAGTGAAGAATAGTTGTAACCTTTGAAATTTTCGATTGCCACCCTGGTCTGAAGTTCACAAACCATTTAAGGCTGAGGTGGTCAGCACCTGCTGCTCATTAGAATCACTTTTTAAAAAGTGCCTACTATCTATCTCCCCTCTCCCAGTTTTATTTAATCGGTATGAGGTGGGGGTTATACATCAGCAAGCACGTTTGAAACTTCCCAAGTGATTCTCATCCCCAGCTGGATTTGAGGGAATCACAGACTTCTGGGTCGTCATTAAATGAACTGTAGCAAGCACTGATCCAGGATTTACATGCCTTATTAAGTGCCAGAGCTGCATAGAAGCAGTGGTCCAAGCCAGATTTTCGACCCTGACTCACTGTAGCCAAAAACTATGCTTAGATTTTTTCACAAGTAAATCTTGAGGAAAATATCTTATCTCTTTCTTATTGAAAGTTCCTGACATTTTCAGCATTTCTTTATATTTTTGTTTTATTTTAAAATTTTTAAATAAAAGAATTACCAAGCAAGATGCAAATGAGCAATATAAAAGTATATAGAATAAAAGATTAGTCTGAGTCTCCTCCAACGAAGGAAGGAAAAAAGCAAAAGAATAATCCCCCCTCTTATACCACTCCCCCCCCCCATAGGTATTTCTTGGGCATTAGATTTTTCCCAGTATTTGCAATCAACAAACAGTCTTCAAGGAATAGCTGTGTATGTATTTTCATATTGTTGGAGATGTATATGTATCTTCAGGGAACATTCTTAGAATCTGGTTTGCTCTGTCAAAAGATTATTTTTTTGTGGGCAGCCTGGGTGGCTCAGAGGTTTAGCGCCGCCTTCAGCCCAGGGCGTGATCCTGGAGACCCGGGATGGAGTCCCATGTCGGGCTCCCTGCGTGGAACTTTCTTCTCCTTCTGCTTGTGTGTCTGCCTCTCTCTCTGTGTCTCTCATGAGTAAATAAATAAAATGTTTTTTAAAAAAAAGATTAGTTTTTTGTGATTTTTGTCAAGTATTAAGAAATTCCTGAAGAATATTATAGAGTTTACATATCCATCAGCATTGTGTTTCTCTACAGCCTTCTCAACAAAATAGTTGTCATACTTTGTTTTACCATTCACTGCGTGGTGTTAGTTTGCAGTTCTCATTACTTGAGTTTTAACATCTTAATATATTTTTTGCAAATGATGTATTTCATTGTTTTTTGTTGTTATTGTTTTTGTGCTTTCTTCCCTCTCTTCCCTATTTTTTAGTATCTCCTAATACCAGTGTTTTCAAAAGATGGTCTGAGGACCCTAAAAGGTCTCTGAAATCCTTTTAGGCTCTAGGGAAAATTATTTTTATAATGGTATGAAAATCTTGTCTTTCTCACTATATTGATATTTGCAATAAAGATCCAGAAGCAGCGGTGGATAAAATTGGCCACCACAGCCCAAATCAAGGCAGTGGCACCAAACCTTACTAATAGTGCCACACACTCAAGAGTTTAAAGAACAATTCTGTGTTTGTTTCAGAATGACTTGAAGCAGTAAAATGATTAGTTTTATGGCATCTCAGCTTTTGAGTATAGTTTTAAAATTATGCACTGAAATGGGAAATATGCATAAGGTACTTAATACTGAAGTAGTTGTGTGATTGTTTGAATTGGAAACAATTTGTGTGTATGTCTGTGTATACAACATACTTTTACTTGAAGGAATGTATGATTATCCAGACTTGAATATTTGACAGACATTTTTCTCGAATGAGTACCTGATGCTTCAGAAAACAATTCTGATGTATTTCATTATTTGCCAATAAAGAAAATTGAATTTAAAACAAAAACTAAACCCTTGGACAGCTTTTACCTACTACCATGAGCCAGTAGCTTTTCAGTACTTAGCAGATTTTGATGAGATTGGTGATATTAATACATAATTTTTATCTTATTTTTATTTCATTTCATTTATTTGAGAGAGAGTACTCAAGCATGAGCAGGGATAGGGGCAGAGGGACAAGCAGACACTGTGCTGAGCTTAGAGCCTGATGGAGGGTTCAGTTCCAGGACCCTGAGATCATGACCTGAGCCAAAGTTAGACATTTGACTGAGCCACCTAAGCACCCCAATACACAATTTAAAAAAAATATACAGTGAAATGTGTCACCATTGGAAAGATTTGCCTAAGTATTTTTCGAATGATTAAGGCATGCTGTTATAAAACCATGATGGAGGGGATCCCTGGGTGGTGTAGCGGTTTAGCGCCTGCCTTTGGCCCAGGGCACGATCCTGGAGACCCGGGATCGAATCCCACGTCGGGCTCCCAGTGCATGGAGCCTGCTTCTCCCTCAGCCTATGTCTCTGCCTCTCTCTCTCTCTCTCTCTCTGTGTGTGTGTGTGACTATCATAAATAAATTTTTTAAGAAAATTAAAGAAAAAAAACCATGATAGACAGAATATCCATTCAAAGTGCAAAGCTGGCCAATGGGTATTTATGTAACAATACAAAAGTCCATTGATACATCTTAGATTATACATTGCAAGTGTTAAGAAACTCACACCAAGTTTGGGTGTAAATGAAACTTGGATATCCATAATCACCTAAAAGGGCTACTAAAATAACTTCCCTTTTTTAACTGCATATGTGTGTGAAGCTGGATTTTTTTCATGTACTTTAATAAAAAGCAGCTATTTTAAGAGATTGAACATACCTTCTTGAACTTTATTTACTAGTGACTATTGAATTTTGTCAAATGCCTTTTTAAGGTCTGTGGATAGAATCATAGAATTTTTTTCCTTTAGACTTAATAATAGGATACCAGTGAATTTCCTTGCATTCCTGTAATAAATCTCTTTGTCATGAGTATTTGTAGGAAGTTGCCCTCTGCTCCTTTTTTTGCTTAATACTTTTTGTATAGAGATATTTAAATCATTTTGGGCTTTAATATTTGGAGTGGGACTCTGTCTTTATGGACAGTCACTATCATTTAGATGTCAATAATATAATTGTTTTATAAAAACTTTACAAGCTTTCCTTCATTTTTAGCATCTGGAGCAATTTATGGAGCTTTGAGGCTACATGGGCAATGATGATTTGGTAGAATTCTCCTATGAAATCATCTGTGGCTGGTGCTTTTTTTGTGGGATGTTTTTCTCTATTTCATGTCCAGAAATTGTGTTTTTAATTTCTGATAGAGTCAGTATTTCCCTAGGGAAATTACCTAGTTCTGGGTTTTCAAATGTATTTAAAATTGTTACGTAGTTTCTTGTATTTCCTGTTTATTTGCTAACAGTTGGTTCTTTCCCATCATTTATTTTTTTAGTTTTAGGCCTCTTCCTAATTTTTGAAATGGGTATTGTCTGTCTTTGAGTTATATTAAGGGAATGATTTTGTGTAGTGATTTATTCTTGAAGTATTATTTTGGGAGGATATAAAGGTAGATTCATACAGATGCCATTGTTTTTGGCTACTCAGATGTTTTCCTATTTTTTGCAACATAACCTTTTGTTTACATGGACTTTATTGCAATATAATTCGTATACCATGCAATTTGCCCTTTAGAGCATACAATTCAGTGGTTCTTAGTATATTTACATAGGGGTATGACCATCACCAGTCATAAATATTTTCATTACTGCAAAAAGAAATACTGTACCATAAGCTATTACTCCCTAGTCTCTCCATCCTTTTCCACTCCTTGCTTTAGACAACTGCCACTTTATAGATTTGCCTGTATTTATAAATTTGTCTTTTCTGAACATTGCTTATAAATAGAATATTTGTATTCTATAAGACCACTATATGTGGTCTTTTGTGATTGGCTTCTCTTGTAGCATGTGTTAGTGCTGTTTCATTTCTTTTTATTGCAAATAATATTCCATTGTATAGATATACCACATTTTTGTTTTTCCATTCATCAGTTGATGGACATTTGGGTTGTTTTCCCTTTCTTGGCTATTATAAATGATGCTGTTGTGCACATTTGGGTTTAAGTCTTTGTGTGGACATATGTTTTCATTTTGGGGGGTGTATATACCTACAAGAAGAATTACTGGTGTTTATTTTTAAGAAGTTTTTCTATTTTCTTTTGCTACTTTAGTAGGCTTCAGGGTAGGAGGGGAGGTCATGACATTTACCTAGTCTGTGGTGAATGTGATCTCCTCTGTTGTGGACTGGACAGACTATATCATCAGATGGTTTGGATAGTAGTGCGTAGTATAATACAATTTATATGAAAACACACTTGTCTGCTTTAGTGATTCTGGAACACTAGGAAAATATTTTATGTTTCTTTAGACTACTCTGAATACTATACTTCATTTCCTTTCAAGGGAATGGTGTAGATATTTTTGAGATTAGGTAATTTTTAATAACTTGGAAATATTTTGCATTTTCTTGTATTGGTCTGCCCTTTGTTATTGTGATTAAGATTTTCAGCTCATTTAGAGGTATATTGTTTTCTATTTAATTAATGTATTTTAAAAGTTTTGATATGGTTCTGCTTTCTGTTATATGCAGTGTGCATATAAGACATTATTATAATGTACTACTTCTAAAGAGACTTTTATCATAATTGAAGGTAGTTGAAATAACGTATTTGATTTTAGTAGCTGTTGATATTTTATTATACAAAATGGCACCAGATGTTTATGGCACTAGATGTTTAAGTGTTCATTCTATAAATTAGTTGTCACTGTTTGTGATGATCACACTAATGCACTGCCAGTACCTTCAGGAGCCCTTCTGATAATCAAAAATAAATGCAGAATTTCAGTGTTCAGAATTTTTAAATATATTTTAGTACTTAAAAAGCATTCATGTAGTTAGCAATTTTTGATATTTTTGTATGTCCTGCATTTAATTTATTAGAACATTCATTACCATACTAGGATAGATCATTTCAGTATGTATCCACACAAGCAAGTGTTTGGATCACAGATGTAATAAGATTGTAATTTTTATATTTAAGCTTTTTTAGATTGTAGAGTACGATATAATGAACAATTATTTTTTGTAATAGCAGTGTTTTTCTGTAATCATTACTTTAGGCACCTGGATTTGGATTTGGAATTGCAATATCTGGTGGAAGAGATAACCCTCATTTTCAGAGTGGAGAAACTTCCATAGTAATTTCAGATGTGCTGAAAGGGGGACCTGCTGAAGGACAGCTACAGTAAGCACATTTCTTCTTTTGGGTGCCTGTGTTACGAGCACTATTCCTATCCTCAGTCACTGGCATACTGTTTAGTGACTTCTTTAACGTACATTTATACTTCTGTTTATCATAAATGAAAAGCCTAGTATCCCTTACCTTAAGTAGGTGGTCACTGTAAAAATAAAGATAGTGAAGAGAAAACTTGTTCAGTTTAAGATGGAATTTAGCCTTCAGGAACCTCTCACCCTTAATCTTGTCCTTATTGTTCAGTTAAGGTAAGCAAGATAGAGAGAGGCAAAATATATACTAGCTAGCAAAAAAGTGAGTGTATAGTCAGAGGCATTGAAAGAAAACTGGAAGGAGAAACGCTTTATTTTTTAAAAAGGGAGTAATTTTTTCCAGCCATGTAATATAATATCATTTAATGCTCTCTAATTGTACCACCAAAAATCATTTTTTGTATTGTGGTACCTGTTCACTCTTTTGTAAGAACATTGTATTAATGATATAAAAATATTAATGGCCTGTGGTCAGTTACTAAACATAGGAGATCGGAAAGTAAATTGTTTGACATTATTGTATCATTGTTCTGAAAACAAATAGATTAACTAGTGTATAATTAAAATACTTTTATGGAAGTACTCATTGTGAAAATATAGTCATAAACTTGTTTGTATGTTTTTTCTAACTTGTTATTTTGGTGACCTTTTTTTACTTAGGGAAAATGACCGAGTTGCAATGGTTAATGGAGTTTCAATGGATAATGTTGAACATGCTTTTGCTGTTCAGCAACTAAGGAAAAGTGGGAAGAATGCAAAAATTGTAAGTATCTTTTACCTTTAATTTAATAAAAGTATCAACCTTATGGTTGATATGTTTTTGGTTTTTGAATTCATCTTAACTCTTTAAGAAAATGAAAACTGGATCAGTAGTTCTAAAGTTAGCTTACAGGAGTGCTTCTTCTAATACTGGTGGTATGTTTTATCACTGTGTATATATTTTCTCAAAGTTTAGATACGAGGATTTTTTTTTTATTGAAGGGGAAAGGAAGGGTGATTAAATGGTCACCTCTTTATGACTTAATGTTTCCTTCTCTTTTAAGTACTTATTAGACTGAAACTTGGCATGTAGTCCATTTGAAGTATTTATTAGCCCTGTTTTCTGTTACAGGGTTTGTTTAGTGGGCAAGTTTTACATTGTCCCTTAAACATATACATCAATAACCACTTTCCTTGTTACTGTGATACAGTTTGAGGAGAAAGTGGTAAGATTTTCTTTATAGGATTGTTCGGGGTGCATTTTAATGTTACTGTTTTAGTACATAGCTGAAATCTGTCCTCTATTTCATTATTTCTCTTAAGAAGTCTTTTTTTTTTTTTTTCTATAAGTAAAGGGAAAGAAATTCAGTTAACTCTTGATAACTGGCCTCAAATCACAGGTAAAACTAAACAAATGTGGCACAGGGATGCCTGGATGACTCAGCAATTGAGTGCCTGTCTTTGGCTCAGGGCATAATCCTGGGGTTCCAGGATTGGGTCTGCATTGGGCTCCCTGTGGGGAGCCTGCTTCTCCCTCTCCCTGTATCTCTGCCTCTCTGTCTCTCATGAGTAAATAAATAAAATATTTTTTTTAAATAAATAAAATCTTAAATAAATAAACAAATACGGCACAGAATGGATTTAATGTAAAAGTCCTATGTAAAATTATGTCCACATTTTGGAACATGTCTGCTATTTCTTAACCCACTTTATCCCCCCCGCACCCCTCCTTTCTGCCCATCTAGCCTCTGAAAGGACTGATTAAGACACTGCTTTGAGGCCTTAATTCAGATATAAAGAGCAGGAACAAGAGATTGCATAGGCAGCTAGGTCGTTTGCCCTGCCTTGTCTATTGAGAACTTTTCTACTTTCTAGCAGACACTCAGAACCATGGTGGACACAATGGAGAGGGAGGGAGAGGGGCTGGAGTGAGGGGAGGGGCCTGCATTGTGTTTTGACCTTGGTGGTTGGGTGAGAGCTAGTAGGTGTATTCCCTGAGATTTTGCGCCCCACAGTTGCGAGGTCCTTTTTCCTTGTGTAGGCTGCTGCCATATGGTTTATTTCTACACCAGTGTTCTTGCTGGTGGGTGAGAGCTCTTTCAGATTGCGGTAGGTCTGTGTTGAGTTATTGCATTCCAGATGACCAACACCTTTTTCTTTTTAATTTTATTTTAAAAAATTAATAAAGATTTTAAATAAAAACACACAAACACACACACACACACACACACACAAAGCCCAAGCAGGGGGAACAGTGGGAGTGAGGGAGAAGCAGACAGACTCCTTGCTGAGCAGGGAGCCCAACCTGAGACTTGATCCCAGGACTCTGGGATCATGACCTGAGCTGAAGACAGACGCTTAACCAATGGTGGTTCATTGGAACCACCACCCAGGTGCTCCAACATTTTCTTTTGAGTATATATTTTCACAACTTCATTATAACCATATTTTTACAACTATAATGTTTTTTTTATTTTTTTATTTTTTTAAATTATTTATTTATTCATGAGAGACAGAGAGAGAGAGAGGCAGAGACACAGGCAGAGGGAGAAGCAGGCTCCATGCCAGGAGTCCGATGCGGGACCCAATCCCGGTACTCCAGGATTACGCACTGGGCCAAAGTGCGTAATTGCTAAACCGCTGAGCCACCCAGGGATCCCCTATCATGTTATTTTTAAATCACAGTTCATACACATGCTGGCTAGTGGGTGGTAGAGTTTTTAAACGGTTTAGTTTAGTTGTTTTGTTTTGGTTTTTTTTTTCAGTTCTGAATAAGTAGCTCATCTTCCTCCCATCCCCAATCTACCAATCTCTTTTCTTCCCTATGCTCTTATGTTGGGGTATTTGGTTGTTTATATGATTATCTTTCCATAAGCTAAGAGCTCGTTGGGTAGTAAGCAAATAAATTATTTCTTTTTTGTTGAACTAAAATGTTAGAACTCTTTTGATAGTAGAACTACCACAAGTAGGCTTAAATTTGCTTTAACAATAAGTGAAGGGAAGTTAGAAATAGTTTATCACACAGCGAGCATGTAAGTCTTTACTAAAAAAATTAGTAAATTTTTACTGAAATCCTGAATATCCTAAAAAAGTATTATGAAGTAAATGATTGGGCAGAAACCCTTCTTAGAAATGACATCTGTGAGCACTTCAGTGTATCTCCACATGGCCTTTTATTGTCATGCTTACCTAGCCCATTTATTGGTGGGCATTTCAGTTCCAGTTTCCACAAATAATAAAAAAAAATTACTGTGTTGAAGATTATTGTGTTTCTATTTATTCAGTTACTGTTTAGGAATAACTTCTTAGTGGCTTTTTAGTTAGAAGGCATTAATGACTTTATATATATATTGCCATTGCCCTTCGGAAAGCCAGTAGGGTATTGAGAGTCCAATTTTATCAACGATGTTTAAATCTTTGCCAAACAGACTGAACATAGTATTTCAAATGAAATATTTTACAATATGAGTTTGATCATCTCATAGTGTATATATTGCCTATTTATGTTTCTTTTTTGCTTATTCCTTTGCATTTCTGTGGTGATGATTATTGTATTAGAGTATTGTATGTATTAGGATTGTTAGCCTTCTGTCATATATACTACATATTTTGTTTGCTTTGTGAGTGTAAGTTGTTTATGGTGATTGAGGAAGGTTGTTTTTGTATGATTTTAACATTGAAATGCTTTCATTTTTTATGTTATGTCTGTCAGATGTTCACTCGATTGGTTCTGCCTTTGGTGTCAGGCTTACAAAAGTCTTTACCTTATCAGAGTTATAAAAGCATATATCCTATATTTTATTCTAATATTTGTAATAGTATTTTGTTGTTTTATTTTATTTGAATCTTTAATTCATCTAAGATTTGAAGTTGGCATTTCCCCCCAAATTTCTCTTTCAAAATTTTCAGTGTTAAAACCAAGCATAATTGTCAAACATGTTAAATATCTTCTTGTAGGTTTATAGCCATTAACTATAATACACATAGAGAATTATAATAGGATTGAATATTTTTCAGTAAGTTAAACACTTACTGGTTGCAAATACTTCATTATATTAAGTATAATTAAATGCATGGCAAGGATCTTCTCCAAGGATCTTGAATCTTAATAGGTTAGATGAGTATACACAGTCATAACCATAGTGCACATCTGAGATTGAAAGTAATTTGAAGTACAGTAAATTTCCAAACAGATGGCAGGTACTCTTGCAGAAGACATGGAAAGAAAGCTCCCAGTCCTCATCTAGTCACTTTGTTTTTGTTTGCATATTGCTAGGGAGGAATTGAAGATTTAAAGTAATACTGCAAACATATTGCAGTGCAATATGCAGGAGATTGAAATAGAGATGAGACTAAAATGCAGAGTCCATTAAGATTGCTTTACAGTAAATGTTACTTGTAAGGGCCTGAGCTGTGGGGCACAGAGGGTAGAAAGATAGGCAGTCTTCTCTCAGTTCATAACAGGGCATTAGCTGGCTGTCCTTTTCATATATTGATGTCTTGCTTCCTTAGCTTCAAGTGTTGTTTCCTCGGAAGGGACTTCTCTGATCACTCTTGTAGAAGCAAACAGCAAGCAGTATTAAATGTGGAGTAGCCGTTTGAAGAAAATTAGCCACAAAGGGAGGAAATAGGATAACTTGGAAATGAGTAGAAAGAGGAATAGAAGATTAATTAGCAGATTAGTAATAGGCAGAAGACTAATTTGAGGGAGAGATTAAAGTTTTAAGTGCCTTGAGGGGTATTATTGATGAAGAGGGTGGAGGTCATATGGGAGGATTCCATTCATACAGGAAGAAGATCAACTTAGCCTTTGAGCCCTGAAGGAAGGAAAACTAAATAAATGAGATACTGAAAAAATGTAGGAGTATTGGGAAAGTAAAGTGGCATTGATCTCTGTGAGTCTGGCTCAGTGATTGGGATCTTGGAGAATGGTTTTGGAATACCTGTGTTAGCAAATTCCTTAGAGAGGCAGGAGGTACAGGAAAGGATTACTGAGCAAGTAAAATGAATTTATGGAGGGCCTACTCAGCAAAGTGTGGAAATGTAGCCATCTGAAGGTAAAGATAATACAGGACTGGAGTTTGTTGTGGCAGGTGATTGAGGTGTCAGGAGAAGATGATTTAGGGCAGCCCGGGTGGCTCAGTGGTTTAGTGCCGCCTTTGGCCCAGGGCCTGATCCTGGAGACCTGGGATTGAGTCCTACATCAGGCTCCCTGCTTGGAGCCTGCTTCTCCCTCTGCCCCCACACCCCGCCCCGTCTTTCATGAATGAATGAATGAATGATTGAATAGATAAGATCTTAAAAAAAGAGAGAGAAGATGATTTAAATATCACAGCATGTTATCTCATGCTTGGGAGCAAGGCATGTGAAACCAGGAAGGAATTGATGGACTGAGAGAATAGAAGAGAATGGAGGAATCGGAAAGAAGATGGGCATAGGAAAGTTTCAGTAGATCAAAATGTCAAAAGTAGAAGACAAGGAGTGTTACCCAAGAAGATCTTACAGATCTCTAATGAGATGGAGAGTATATCAGGTGAGAAGGCAAGGTGCATGCAGTCCAGGGATTAAGAGGCCACTCAATCAGAAGGTAATGCTTACAGATCTTGAACCTATAGAAAGGTGAAAGAAATAAATGAACAGGGAAAATAGAACCACTTATCAGAGTCATTGAGGAGAGAAAGTCAGAAGAAGGATTTTTACCAAGATGAAAAATTACAGATTAGAGAACTACAGAAACCGAAAGCAGTTTGTACTGGTGAAGTATAACGGAGTTACTAGCCCTAGCTTACTAAGTTGAATGTTAGTGTGCAAGTACAGTAAATTTAGCTGTTAAGAATTTCAGTAGGACAATTGTGGGCCTTGATACTGTGATGGATTCTTGAAAATATCAAGGAGTCAAATTGGGCTTGCAAGTTTGCTTGGTAGCAACTACAGTATATTTGATGGTATTAGAGTACAGTGCCCCATCCTTTATTCCAGCCACCAGCAATTATTACTTTTTCTTTAAGCTTGTGATTATTACTTTTAGAAAAATCTTTCAAATTAAGTAACTAAGGACTTCATTAGGCTCACTATTCCAAATGTGGTTCTTAACCAGATGTCTGTCAAGGGAGCAGAAAACACAACCATTATGGAATGTATTCCCTAGTAATTTGTTATAAATTTTTGTGTATTATGTCTCTCTGATTCATAATTAGTTAATTGATATGAGACCAGAAAATCATAATTTTCCTTCCTCTTAGGAACTGAAAGTATACATATGAAAATTAGTAAGCTTTTTTGTATAATCTTTATTTGTAGACCATTCGGAGAAAGAAGAAAGTTCAGATACCAGTTAGTCGTCCTGATCCTGAACCAGTGTCTGAGAATGAAGATAGTTATGATGAGGAAGTCCATGACCCAAGAAGCAGCCGTGGTGGTCTGGTCAGTAGAAGGAGTGAGAAGAGTTGGGCAAGGGACAGGAGTGCAAGCAGAGAGAGGAGTTTGTCTCCACGGTCTGATAGGCGATCTGTGGCCTCCAGTCAACCTCCCAAACCTACCAAAGTCACATTGGTGAAATCCCGGAAAAATGAAGGTATTTTCTTCCAACTCATTTATCATTTTCACATGAAAATATTAACACTAATTGTGATAAGTAAAATTGCCATCCCTTCCTATCTTTGCTTTGTTGTCTATTGTTTTATCTTCATTGTTATGTCCTATTTGCAGGTATCTTCTCTTGAATTATTTGTTATAGCAGATAATCCTTCAAGTAAATTGTCCAGTAGTTGGATTTTGGATTTCTTATTGTGATTAGAGTAACCAAATACAAATTACACTAACAAATGTCATACCATTCATACCAAGCTGAAATTTAGTGTTTTTACCTAGCTGTTAGGATCAGTAGTAGCATAGCCATGGGCTTGGGGGTCGAGGTTGGGCAGAATACTTTTTAAATGAAGAGATTAAGGGGAAGGAGCTCCTAATAGGGCATGCATCTCTTTATAAGGCAGGACATTTTTTTTAACTTAAGATTTTCTTTATTTATCTGAGAGAGAGCATCAGCAGAGTGGGAAGGGCAGAAGGAGAAGCAGACTCCTCGCTGAGCAGGGAGCCCAATGCAGGACTTGATCCCAGGATCCTGAGATCATGACCTGAGCGGAAGGCAGTTGTTTAACCACCTGAGCCGCCCAGGTGCCCTTATAATGTAGGACATCTTTAAAATTTTTGAAACTGAAGCTGCCTCCCCTCACTTACTCATATTTCTACGTGTGGCATCCTCCTGCAGTGGACATGTCTCTCAAATGCAAGAAAGCCTCTATGAAAAAAAAAAAAAAAAAAAAAGAAAGCCTCTATGACTGGTCATTTTGGTACAAAGGTGTTATACTAAGAATATGATGCAGGCTCATTTTGATCTACTCTACCAGCATCTGAAAGACCTTTTTCTAGTTCTTGTTCCCCACTCTACTCTGTAGTAGACTTCTCAAACTGTCTACCATTGCTATTTCTACTTCATTTTACTACTCATTCTTCAATCCTCTCTGGCCTGGTATCTTTTCACCTTGTTCTCCAAACCGTTCACATTAAATCCAGTAAAAGTTTTTAGTCTCTATCTTACTTGCCTTTTTAGTACCATTTTGCATAGCATTACCCACTTCCTATATTTTGAAATAATGTCTTCTCTTGACTACAAGAGAATGGTAATACTGTGTCCTTCTGGGGTCCCCCATCCCCTTTCTGTATCCTTTGCAAGTTCTTCTCCTCATCCTACTCTTATTAAGTAGATTTCTGTTCCAGAATCTCTTTTTTTTCTTCAACATAACCTCTTTAGGCAGTCTGATTTGACTCATCACTTCAGTTATCTGCTGCTGATGGCAAAATTTGCTTCTCCAGTCTGTGCCTGTGTCTCTTGGGTGCTGGGTAACCACTAGGCATATTAACTGTGGTGTTCCCCGTAGCTCCCTCAAACTCAACACATCTCAGATGAAACTGACATCTTCCTCTTAAAATTTTGTTTCTTACGAAGTCACTCATTAGATATATTCTCATCTACCAGTTTCTCATGCCAGTTATGGATGCCATGTGTTTATCGCTAATTTCTCTCATACATTTAAGGTGTAAACATGATGGCTTGATATACATATATATATTATAAAATGGTCATAAACAGATTTATCACAGTCATCATTTATACGATACCTTAGTTACCTCACATCCTCTAATAGTTACTTTCGGTGGGGGGGGGGGTCTGGTGAGCAACTGTCACCTCTTTTTTTTAAATTTATTTATTCATGAGAGACAGAGAGAGAGAGAGAAAGGCAGAGACACAGGCAGAGGGAGAAGCAGGCTCCATGCATGGAGCCTGATGTGGTACTTGATCCTGGATCCCCAGGATCACACCCTGGGCCCGAAGGCCGCACCAAACTGCTGAGCCATCCGGACCTAATGAATCTCGAAAACTGGTTTCTGGATCCCTTCCTGTCAGTTCTGGAGCCACCTTCACAGGGTTAGAGGATCCTCTGGACGTTTCTCTCTGTTATTTTTTTGCTTCTTAGTTCTCAGTCCCTGCTGCCCTACTGTTACAGCTTCAGCGAACCTGCCAAGTCTTTATACATATTGATGCATTTGTTTTTAACCATTGTGTCTCTACCCACCCACCCCCAATCTCACATACACATGCATACACGTACCCTCATCCTTCTAGTTGAGTAGTGTTTCCACTTCAGTATTTCTTCTTCAGGGAGGCCTCCTCTGATTCCACACTGGACACGGAACCCTGTATTGCCTCGTCTCATGTTTATATTTGCCCCTGCTGTGTGTGTGAGTTGTTGAAGTGCAGGGACTACCTCTCATTTGCTGCTATTTATCCATAGTGCCTGGTGCATAGTTAATACTTACCTAAGGAAACACTTGGAGTAATTGAATATATGAGGATTATTTTGAGGTCATTTCTGTATTGGTCATTTTTCAGCTTTTCATCTTAAATAAGGAAAGGCTTGTCATCTATTGATATTTTTCTGTGATATAACAACCATTTCTTAAAGTACATATACTTGACTGCCTAGATCCCCTAAAAAGTCATTTTATTTTTTTACCCTATTTTTCCCACTTGTGAGCACTCTTTGTGTATTTGCCTTAAGTTAAGCTGCAACTTTGATACAATTTTTAGAAGCTTGAGTTAGACCTGCTACTCATCCCATATTAAAAACAAAAAACCACGTCTTGGGTTTTTCTTCTTTAATGCAGAAAGGCACAGTTCTTTTCTCTCTCCTGACAGACCCAGGGAGCAGTGCTTTTCCTCTTGATGTCACGTTGTCATCATTGTTCTAATATACAAATAGACAAAATTCTATAGTCTTGCAGGTCCCTGGACAGTTTTCTCTCCCAGTGCCTTCTTCAACTCTAACCATTTCCTCACCCACAGATTCCTTTGCTTTCACATTGACATGCACACTTTTTTTGATGATTAGAGGAAATGGCATTTTTGCAGGGTAACCAAGAATAATTACTTGTTATTGATTGTACTTCAAAAAATGTGATTATTTTTTATATTTTTATTTTTTATTTATTTTTTTTTTTATTTTTTATATTTTTAAAACTCCATTTAAGTGTCATAGCATTCTACACTAAAGATATTTAAATATATTATTTCAGAATATGGTCTTCGATTGGCCAGCCATATATTTGTAAAGGAAATTTCACAAGATAGTTTGGCAGCAAGAGATGGCAATATTCAAGAAGGCGATGTTGTATTAAAGGTATAGTCCTATTCTTACCTTTTAATGAACTGAAATAGAAAACAAATTCTAGTGTAACTATACAGCTTTCTCATGTTCAAAACAATTTTACCAAAAAATTAAAAATCACTGGGGCACTGGATGGTTTGCCATTTATAATGGACAAAAATGGTTTGTCCATTATTACATGTCAACACTGATGTTTTTCTTTAGGCATGGAGTCATCCTCAGCGAACTAATCACTACAAATCAATAGCATTCCCTGGTAGGAGCTACTTTGTAGGTAGTATGTCTAGTCTTATACAATAAGTGGTTTTGATAACTGCTCTAAGTATTATTGAAATGTTTGTTAGTTTGCTTGTAAGTCATAGAAAGTGACAGGCTTTTGGAGATAGGCTTGGGGATACTAATTTGGGTTTTCTGACAAAGCAACAATATGGTAAAGATTTTATTATTTCAGTAAAAAAAAAGACTACTTTGAAATACAGGAAGGTGTAAAGGGAATATTTTGGTTCTTAAAGCAAGCTGAGGAGTAATTTAAATATTCCTGTTTCATAACAATATTTGTAATTTTGTCATTTACGTTCAACCTAGTTTCTTTTTTGTTGCAGATAAATGGTACTGTGACAGAAAATATGTCACTGACAGATGCAAAGACTTTGATAGAAAGATCTAAAGGCAAGTTAAAAATGGTAGTTCAAAGGGATGAACGGGCTACCCTATTGAATGTCCCTGATCTTTCTGACAGTATCCACTCTGCTAATGCTTCTGAGAGAGATGGTAAGTATAATTCTGTTTAGAAAGTCCCTTTAGTTTCCTATTAAAGTAGTAGGAAGGTTTGATATGTTTGAGTGAAATCACTTTCTACAAACCAGATACCATCAAAATCTAAGAATTTTATATATATATATATATATATATATATATATATATATATATGGTGGAGGATTTACTTTTAATTACAATTTTTTCTAGTTTTATTAAGAAAAAAATTGACATACATCAGTGTGGAAGTTTAAGGTACATAGCATGATGGTTCGATTCCCATATATTGTGAAATGATTACCATAGTATGTTGGTTAATGTCCATGATCTTCTCCTATAGATAAAAAGAAGAAAGTTCTCCTTGTGATAAGAATTCTTAGGATCTAGTCTCTTACAGTACTGTTAACTATAGTCATCGTGTTGTATATTACATCCCTGGTATTTTGTAACTGAAAGTTTGCACCTTCCTCTAATTCTCCTTCCTTTTCCCCTCCCTGGGCCCTTCCTGGTAACCACAAATCTGGTATCTTTTTCTGTGAGTTTGGTGGTTGTGTGGGGTTTTATTTTTTGCGGTTGGTTGTTTTGTTTTTGTCTTTCTCTGACTTATTTCAATTAGCATATGCCTTTAAAGTCCATTGAGGTCCATCGATGTTGTCACTATTTTTTTTTTGTAGACAGCTCACCATCGTTTATCAGTGGTTGATGAAGTTAATGCTTAAATCAGCAATTTTATATGAAATTATATTTAGTAGCATATATACATTATCATTGGAATACCTTACATTTTACTCTAGTCATTTCATGGGAAAATAAATAGCACCGTGTTACTTAACAGATATTTCAGAAATTCAGTCACTGGCATCAGATCATTCTGGTCGATCACATGATAGACCTCCCCGCCACAGCCGGTCACGGTCACCTGACCAACGATCAGAGCCTTCTGATCATTCCAGACACTCTCCACAGCAGCCCAGCAGTGGCAGGTAAATTCTACTCTATTGTTAATATAGTATGTGCTTGATACATAATATTGGTTACAAATAAAACTAGAAGATAGATTTTGTTTTGGTTATCAAGTTTAGGTCAGGGTTTGTGTGTGTGTTTCTGTTGTTTTTTTTTTTTTTTTTTAATCAATTTAGGGATTATCTAAAAAACAGGTCAGTGAAACTTGTAAAGAGCAAAAAAGTAAGTATCTTAGATACGCAAGCTACATAGCTTCTTGTCACTACGGTGTAGCACAGAAGTATAACTGTAGACGGTATGAGAACAGGCAGAGAGTGGTATTCCAATGAAACTTTTTATAAAAACAGTTGGCCTTAAGCTGCAGTTTGCTGATCCACTGCATTAGAAGATGCTACCCAGTTTATAGAGTCTGTTGCTTGGGAAAGTTAACTATTCTATCAATACTTTCCTAGACAGTGTTACCTGGACTTTGTTTTCCCTTTTAAAAATACACTTTATGGTATTTATGCCAAAGATTCTGGTATACTAGTAGTATATGATTTACGTGAGTTTATATGATCTTTGGGGTTGCAAATACTTTTGAGAAACTGAAAACTATGACCCTTATCCCTAGGAAAGTACACATGTACATATACATGTATCATTTTACAACAAATTTGTGGACACCCTGAGGGCTCTAGGCCACCAATTGATCTATGATTTTTAACAATAATCCATATGGAGATCTTGAGGAGGCACTTGAAAATTTAAGCAGAACAGTTTAGGATTAGAGATGGTGATTTGATTTATTTGCTGGGGGTGTTAGCTCAAGCCATATAAGTTGCTAAATTTGCTAAGAAAAACAAACGTGGAAAGGCCAAGAACTGGACCGTGGGAAATACATTCTGTGAGGAAGCAAGGAAGACGTAAGCAGAAAAAGGAGGAGTATCTAGCCAGAAGAAAGCTTTTTAAAAGATGTTAAAAGCCAGCTGGTTTTAGATATTTTTGAAGCTGATTCTTTATAAATTTCAAATATTTAGATTTATAAATTATATTAACTCTGAACTTATTTTAAGATTGTAATGATTTTTTAAAAAGGTATATTAATGTTACATGCCATCCTGGTTTATCTTATAACTGATTATTATTTTTAACTGCTGCAAGTTAATATATTAGTTCTTAAAATTTTCCTGACACAGCAGGGATGTTACCTGGAAAAGGACTGCTACCACAACACATACACAGTGGTATAACTAACACCCTTGGGTGATTCATGGGAGCAGCTATAATTTTAACACATTTCTCTCACCTACAAATGGTACTGGTATCAAACAATTTGGACATGATATCTTAAAAAAAAAAATCATCCAGATATTAGCCATTAGTTTTTATTGTGAGCAGATTTGAAATCTTAGAAAGTTTTTTTGATGTCCTGTTTTTCTTTCCCTACTTAGATTTCATTTACACTTGGCATCTGTAACTTACAAGTTGCGGGGTTTTTTTGTTTTGTTTTGTTTTTTAAGAAAAGATTTTTTTATATTACATTTGGGGTGTTTTAATTGGGAACCTCAGGTATTCTCATGGGTAACGCCAGTTATCATGAGATCTTTTAAAAATACAGAATTCTGGACCCTGTTCTTAGGTAGAGGAATACTGTTTTTTTTATTGTTGTTTTTAAATTCCTGGTATCATTCTCTTCCGTGCACCACCAGATTTAGGAACTTTTGGTTAGAACATGCAGCATATACTAAAGAAAAAATAATGCTTCGACTACAGAAGACCCAAAGTACTAAGATTATTTCCAAATTTTTGTGCTGAGAATTTAATTCCTGAGTACTCTGAGACCTGCCCATAGGCAAGATATACAGAGTACCAGTTCTTAAAGGTTTTGTTTCTTCCCCTAAAGTTCATGTTAAAAGTAACTATGGAGTTGTAGAGATTATCTTGTTTTTAGAAATAATTTAGATGTTCTTTGAGAGTAAAATCCTAATATTAAAAAACACCATGGGTCCTACACAGCATTCCATCATCAATACAACCTACTTAATTCTTCTACATGACGTTCTTTTCTGAGAGAGTAAATGTTACATGGACAGACCTCTTGAAAAAAACATATGAGCCTGTTAATTCATTATAACTAGGTGAGCAACATATCCTCACTGTTTTCTAGAACAGGGGTTGGCAGACTACAACGTATGGACCAAATAAGCCTGTTGCCTGATTTTGCAAATAAAGTTTTATTGGAACCCATCCTGTAATGGTGTATTTGAGTGATTGCAACAGAATATATATGGTCACAGAGCCACATCAGGAAAATGTTAGCCAGTTCCTGGTCGAGAATGCTAAAATAATCTGTTTTTAAAATAAAAAACAGGTATGCCTGGGTGGCTCAATAGTCTGCCTTTGGCCCAGGGTGTAATCCCGGAGTCCTGCATCAGGGTCCCTGCATGGAGCCTGTTTCTCCTCCCTCTACCTGTGTCTCTGCTTTTCTCTCTCTCTCTGTGTGTGTCTCTGGTGAATAAATAAATAAAATATATTTTTAAAAAACCTAAAAAACAATACATGTATAGAGATAATTATTACAGTGATTTTCTTATGTCTGATACTCGTTGCCAGGTTTGTATTGTATTTTATTCAGGGTGTTTCAAGCCCACTTTGGGCCAAGACTTGTGCTCTAGGAGCTAGGGATACTGAGGGAGTCTAAAGCTGGTGGCACTGCTTCATGATGATTACCAAGTAGCTTTCACTGAGAAGATTCTTCACTGATTGCACTGTGATCCCTGCATATCTAGAGAGTATTTGATTTGCAGGCTATGTTCTAAACTTTTGCTTAGTTACAGTTTACTCTCCCTACTACTTAGCATTTAATTTAACATATCTGTTTTATGGCTTCTCCCCCTAGAGTGACAGCATATGTTTACCTTTTTTATTCTGTCCTATAAACTGTTATATAAAGGTGACTGTTATGCTACTGATTATCATAGGCAGGTGCAAAGAAAAAATTCTATTGCAGTGAAAGCTCAGATGGAACTCAGATGAATTTGGATTATAAAAATTATGCTTTATATTACTTATACCCAGTTATTCCATAAACTGACAAAGTTTACTTAAGGCCTAAGTTGTTGTCTGAAGTCATTAAGGAATGGATATTAACAAATAGAAAAGGTTTAATTTATATTTAGCATATCTGTTTAATAAAAATGGTTGCTTTTGAAGTACTTGAAAGCAATGTTTTAAGAAGATTGAAACTTTGTAAAATTTTTAAATATTCTCTTTACTCATTGTTTCTCCTGAGAGAGGATGCTTCTACTAAATTCTTAAGTTAGTGTTATCAGTATTGATGTAGTTTATGATATAGCAAATGCATAATAGTAAAATTAAATTTTACAAATGAGAAATATCTAGACTAAATCCAACTAGTCTAGAAATATCTAGACTAAATCCAACAGTTGAGCCCATTTAAGCTGATATATTTGAGATCAAACCTTTTACCTATATGGTCCACTTTTTACTATCAGTATTTTACTATACAAGTTGAATTTAGCTCATGATCTTGTTCTCCAAGAGTACTAGATAAATCCCAATACCTATGCATATAGGGCGTATTATGTATCTGCTTAAATGGCTTAGAGAAGTCTTGGCTTTTAGATTAAAGAACATTTTTTTAATTTGCACGCTTTACATTTTCTTTTACCTTCCATAATTGTTTTCTTAGGTATTAGAGAACCAAATATTCTTTAATTCTACTATATGTAGTTTCTGTCAGATACTGCTTGGTTCTTGCTGGAACTTTGCCAATAGGCTAAAAATTTGAGATGTTTATATGTATCAGTTGTACATTTCTTTTTACTATTTTAAAATGTGTGGGGTCCCTGAGTGGCTCAGTGGTTTGACGTCTGCCTTCGGCCCAGGGCATAATCCTGGAGTCCCACATCGAGCTCCCTGCATGGGGCCTGCTTCTCCCTCTGCCTGTGTCTCTGCCTCTCTCTCTCTCTCTCTCTCTCTCTCTCTCTCCCCCTCTGTCTCTGTCTCTGTCTCTGTCTCTCTCTCTCTGTCTCTCTCAAATAAATAAATAAATAAATAAATAAATAAATAAATAAATAAATAGAAGTGCCTATCTTCTGACTGATGAATTTCAAATTTTGTTTTCTGATTTTGGTTTTAGTTCTTTATCTTAAAAATAGTTTTATTACTTCCAATTTAATAGATAGATGCCTTATTCAGAACAAGATTTACATGTGATAATGTTGGTAATTAATTTGGTGTAGGTATATACTGCTACATTTTCTTTTTTCATGCTATGAAGTCCCTCAGGTTGTTTGTTTTTGGTTTCTTCTTCATCTGTGAAAGAAAGAGCCAGGTAAAAAATAATTTTTGAAGTGTCTCAATGGAATCATTAATGGATTAATGAATTCTTCCCCATGGCTCATATGTCTTATAGTCAGACTAAGGCAGTAGGTGGTGAGTTGATGCAGCACAGTGAAGGTTCAATATAAACCAGTTCAATATAAACCAGTTATATTGACAGTATCCTGCTAATCCTTTTTTTTTTTTTTCCTTAAGATTTTATTTATTCATTCATGGGAGATACAGAGAGAGAGAGAGGCAGAGGGAGAAGAAGGCTCCACATAGGGAGCCCGACATGGGACTCCATCCCAGGACTCCAGGATCATGTGCTGGGCTTAAGGTGGCGCTAAACCGCTAAGCCACCCGGGCTGCCCTATCCTGCTAATTCTTACTAAATATTTATTGATGTCATATATGTGTTATACATCACGTCCTGAACAATCTAGGCAAGATTCCTGCTGTCATAGAACTTTGAGGCTTATATCCAGGTGAAGAAAACAGGTACATTTGAAATATGCAAAAGTAATTTCCTTTAGTGATAAGTAGTATAAAGAAAATCAGGGTAGTATGATAGTGAAGGCCAAGGGGACAATATTAGATAACCTGATCAGAGAAGAAGGCTCCTCTAGAGTGACTTCTTGAAATGAGTAAGAAAGAGCTCTCTAGGTGAAGATAATTACAGAATAAGATCTAGCATGCACCGTTTCTCAACTTGTTGAAATAACAGCAAGATAACCTATGTAGCAGCATCACAAGAGCAAAGGAGAGAGTGATTGGAGTTCTAAGAAATATTTTCTTCTGTTTTGGAAAAAATTGTTTCTTTAGGAAAAATGTGGAAGTTGTTTTTTTTTTTTTTTTTTTTAAGTTGTTTATTGGGACACCCGGGTGGCTCAGCAGTTGACTGTCTGCTTTTGGCTCAGGGTATGATCCTGGAGTCCCGGATCGAGTCCCACATCAGGCTCCCTACATGGAGCCTACTTCTCCCTCTGCCTGTGTCTTTGCCTCTCTCTCTCTCTCTCTCTCTCATGAATAAATAAATAAAATCTTTGGGGGAAAAAAGTTGTTTATTAATTTAATTGGGATTTTGTTGTTGTTGTTAGATTCTTCGTCTAACATTTCAAAAGGAGTAGAATATTAATGACCCATCCTGAACTTTTGTTACTTAGATGAGAGCCAACTTGTTTTCAGTCCTTGGTAATTTTAGGTTACCAGGTTAAAATTCTAAGCTGAGGCTTTGTTTTTCATATGCTTTCTAAGGAGCCAGGCTGAGGGAACACTGTAGTTGGTGCACTTCTCTACTAATTAACTTGAAACCCAAGTGTAATAATATGTGTGTTCATCGAGTGCTATCAGCCTTAACTTCTAAGGGAGGACTATGGATCTAATGGCAGAAAAACAAACAAATATTCTACTTTATAGCCACAATTTAAACAGTAAAAGTATGAATTTTATTTAATTCATTAGCTTTCATATAGGTACAATAGAAAACATAAAATATGATATTTAAAAATGGACTACCCACTTGGTAACATGTTAAGAATAGTAAATGTATGAAAACTCTTATTTCCAGATTTAAATAACATAGAACAGTCTTCTCTTGTCTTTTTGAGAACCTTTTAAAAAACGAGGGGAGTGTTGCAACATTGGTCTCTTGTAAAATCAACCAAACATACCACTCAGTCAAAAGGTTGTTTTACTCTAGGGGTGCCTGGGTGGATCATTCCATTGAGCATCTGACTCTTGGTTTTAGCTTGGATCATGATTTCAGGGTCACAGAATGGATCCCTGAGTCTGGCTCTGTGCTCAGTGGGGAATTGGGTTCTCTCTCTTTCCTCCTCTGTTTCTCCCCTACTCACATATGTGTTCTCTCTCTGTCTCTGTCTCTGTCTCTCAAATCTTTAAAAAAAAAATTGATTTTCCTCCAGGTATTAAACTAAGTACCTGGTAATCATTGCACCACCAATGAAGGCTTAAGTATGCTATCCTCAAATTAAAAAAAGTCTTCCTCAGTGCTTCTCATTATTGAAAATTATGCATTCCTACAAAAATCATAGTTTGAACAAGAGATCTGTTTTCCTTCTAAATCAGATGGACTAGGTTAGTCATCACTATCATAAATAAGCATGTGAGATGAGAAGCTCTGTACAAAATGATAAACTTCATAAAAGTTTGTATCTGTGTTACTGCCTGAAAGACATTTGCCAAAATGAGCAGTCTAAGATACTCAAATTTTTTCAAAAGCATACACACACACGTGTGTGTATTTCTAGAAAGTAGGTTACAGTGTGTAAAGAATAAACTTAAACTGTAGGAATTTAGCTTGTAAATTCGCAAAATAAGTACAATTATTCCTTGCCTTCTCAGCATACCACACTTCACTTCTGTGTCCACATACCAGCTTAGTATCTTTGCATGTCTGCCTTTGTCATCCCTAGAATTTTGTTTGTGCCATGCAGAGATTGTTAATTTTTTTTATTGCTATTAAGGAGGAACTACAATGTATAAATATCTTTGTTTCCATATAAGATTTAGAAGATGTAGCAGTGATTGCAACATTCCTTATTTATTTATTTAAGATTTTATTTATTTATTCATGAGAGAGACGGAGGCAAAGACACATGCAGAGGGAAAAGCAGGCTCCCTATGGGTAGCCTGATGTGGGACTCAGTCCCAGGACCCCAGGGTCACGACCTGAGCCAAAGGCAGATGCTCAACCACTGAGCCAGGTGCTCTGGTCGTAACATTCTAAATAGCCAGATTTGAGTGTGCCTTTAGTTTTTCTTTCTCTTATTTTCTAGCTCTCCCGGCTGAACTCTCCTGTTGGTGGAGTATGGTTAAGCTAATTCCTAAACATATCTTTATTATTCATTATGCTGTGATAGCCCAATAATCTTTAAAGGAATTAGTATCTAGTTTTTGGTTGCATCCTAGGTTCTGTAGATCTTGCCTCCCTTTATGCAATAAATGAGTTTCTGAAAAGAAAGTATAAATCTGTTTTTTAGGATAAGACATTTGGTATGTAATTAGGAATTTGAAGTTGGTTTTATAAAAGAATGTTTTACTGGAGTGAATGTTCAGCCTCAAGTTTATTTTCTGTATTAAGGACATTTTTAAAATAAGGCATGACCGACCAGTCACTTGAGAAGGTGTTTGGGAGCCAGAAGCATGAGAGAATGCTTCATAAATGGACAGTCTGGCATGTTTTGTCAGACAAGGTCCAGTCAAGACAGGAAGGTGAGTGCGGAGTGAGCCTAGCACGTTTAATGTAAAGAGATTAAATTTAACAGAATTGGAGTAACAAAGATTTCGCTAGTAAGAAGTAAAGGGAACTCTAAAGAATATAAGGAGCAGCCACTCCCCCTGGTGCTGAGAGGGGATGCCAAAGGAAGAGGCTCCCCCACCTAGCTAGGGCTCAGAGCCAGCCTTGTTGGACTTTTCCAATCCCCATGGCTCACTGAATGGCAGAGAATTCAGCTGTGGTGTGTCGCCAGAAGAAATATTTCCTCTAAAGTGCTTAGTAGGGGATCCCTGAGTGGCTCAGCCATTTGGCGCCTGCCTTTGGCCCAGGGCGCAATCCTGGAGTCCCGGGATCGAGTCCTGCATCGGGCTCCTGGCATGGAGCCTGCTTGTCCCTCTGCCTGTGTCTCTGTCTCTGTCTCTATCATAAATAATTAAGTAAGTAAGTAAGTAAGTAAATAAGTAAGTAAGTAAGTAAAAAAAAAAAATAAAGTGCTTAGTAAAGGAGTTTCCTGGACAAGCGTCTTGTTGGAGACCTTGTACTACAAAACTGTCGTAGGGAGTCACCAGGGAAAACTGCTAACTGCCTGTAGTGTGCTGCAGGGGCCTGCTGAGGGAGCATACACCAGAACTCAGAGACTCCCTGACCAAGCTGCCTGCCCTCTGCATATAGGCCCAGAAACACTCATGATTTTAATTACACCTAAAGTTTGTCACTTAAAACAATTTGTTACTCCTTACTGATCTGATGAGTATATGTTTATGTTGCTGTTACCCAATTTACACAGTTAATTGGATAAGACTTAAAGAAGGCTGTTTACAATGAGTTCATTTATGTGAATTGTAAAAACTCTGCAGAGACTTTTTACCCCTTCTTTAACAGCTGTCTTCAACAGAGTTTTTAACCAGATGAGAGTTTTTTTAGGTAAATGGATCACTGCCATTAGCTTGACATATAAATGAAAAATCCGGAAAATAAACCCTGTCTTCTGCCCTCCAGGAGAAAAACAGATGACCTTAAGAGGATCTTGAGGTCCTTGAGAATGTCTGAAACCACTGTCACCACTACTCAGAGCCAGAGTCTGTAGATAAACATGAGTCTTGACTCGGAATAGAAGTGGTTTTTGTATAAAAGTAAGCCTTCGTCTTACAGCAAAAATTACTTTTTGTTTGTTTGTTAAACTTAGATATTATTTCAGAGGCAGTCAAGTAGATCATGTACAGAAGAGTTGAGGAGAGTATGTTTTCTTTTCATTGTCATAGCCTCACCAGCTTTTTTCAATAAGTGCCACTGATTGTAGACTGATTTCCTATGTCCAAATTCAGTTGTTGTCTTGTAATAGACATAATGGTCACATTTGCTCTTAATGGAGTTAACTGTAGATCTATATTGCCCAACATCGTTGCTACCAGCCATCTGTGGCTACCGAGTGTTTGAAATGTGGCCAGTCCAAATTGAGATGTATTTTAAGTGTGAAATAACACATTGAATTTTGATGACTGAGCACACCAAAAAAGATGTAAATTACCTCATTAATAATTTATAGTTTACTTAATGAAATAATATTTTGAATATAATAGGTTAAATAAAATGTATTCACTGATTTTTACCTCATTTCATTTAATACATATTCTAGAAAGTTTACAGTTACATAGATGACTTGCTTCATAATCCTTTATAACAGCACTGCTCCCAATTTACATGTATTTTTGAATAATGCCTCCATCTTTTGGTAGATAGCAGAAATGCACTAAAAAGAGCAGTGATACTCCAAATATTAGTTGTATGAAAAATTTCATAGAATGGTATGAGTTCCATTTACCTGAAGTGTTAAGTCATAACAATTAAGAATGTTTGGCAATACAATACGAAAATTAACCAATGGTGAAAATACTAGCAGTTTTATGTGATGGAGCAGGAGCCGTATTACACAACAATTGACCCATTGGTTATCATTATGGAGGATGTTTACATTATTGTATTGATTCTAAGTTACAAGATGGTAGTTATCATTAATGTCAGTCATTTTAAATCTAGAACGTTTAAGTTATAAGAAAGGAAATCAATTGCAAATATTTATCTTAAGATCTTTTTAAAGTTTGTTGCAGAGCAATAGATCTCTAGAACTATTAAAGTTATGCATTCTTTAATCTTATTCTCTTTCTTTGAAATGTTCATATTTATAATATGTCATTTGCAATTTTTAATGCGAAGAATGTAAGGAGATCTTCTATTTTGTACTGCCTTTTGTACTTGAGGTGCCTAGAACAGTTTGGGGATAAAGCTTAATTGTATTTATTTATTCTTGAGCTAATTGTACCTGAGATTATATTACATAAGCAATGGCTAAACACTTTATTTTTTATGTTTTAAAAATAGTTCATTCTGGTTTGATTCAGAAAAAACTTCGGCTTTTAGTTCTTCCTAAAAGACTATTTTATATACATGCAGCTCATATTAATATTTATATAACTTAAAACAGGAGTACATCCCCATTGAATAGTTAAGTGAATATGAAAATAGAAACTACGAAAAGTACTTATGTTTTATCCTTTCAGGAGAGTAACGGAAGAAACTTTTTCTTGATAAGAGACTTGTAAGCATTAATCAAACCAAATTCTTTGTTTAAAGTTAGACTTAATTCCATTTAAAAACAATAAACATTATTTTGCAATGAACATTGTTTTAAAATATTTTAAAACATTTCAATCTTTACTCAGTAAGTAGTGTATATGTATTTTTTGTTGTAAAAATTGAAATAGTAGAGATAAATCTATTCCACTTGGGTACAATTTTGTCTACTCTGGGGGTGGGGGGAACACTGGTGCCTGATTGGTTACACCCATCTAGCTCTTTCTCCATGTATGCATGTGCACGTACGTCTATTTGTAGAGCTATGGAGACCCCTCATCCTGTCACACCATATACATCCTGCAGTTTGTGCTTCACATTTTGTTTCAGTTGTTCTTGTGTTTCTACACATAGCTCCCTTTCATTGTAACTTATTTTAATGTTAATTTTTATTTTCAATTATAAAAGCAAGAGACGCTTATTAGAACAAGTAAAATAAAAAAAAAAATTAAAAAAAAAAAAAAGAACAAGTAAAATAGGTCAATTCCACCTTACCCCATCTCCCACTCCTCTTGAATTAAGCCTTTCTCCATACTTACGCACATTTTTATTTGGCATCACGTGTAGAGTTTGTGTGTGTTTTTAGTAACTGAAAAGGTTAGACTCTGCACATTTTTCAGCTAGCTAATTTTACTTAGTGCAAGGTGAACATCCTTCTGGCTTGTTCTTTTGATAAGAAACTTTACATATTATGGAAATTCTGTTTCTAAGTCTTTGCCTGTGCAATCAGTGTTGTGTAAGTATCTTTGTCCATAAGTTCATATAATGACTCTTGTTATTTCTGAAGTCATTAAAGAGTATATTGGTATTATTTAAGATTTTCGCAGATGATGCCGTATTTTCCAAAAGTAACATTTGAGACTACCCTTGTTTCTCAGAATTCTGTGTTTACCAGTCTGATGATTGCAAATTGATAACTCCTTTATTTTCAACTGATGGTTTCCTGATTACTAGTGGAGCTGAGCATCTTTTTATGAGATTATTGACCATAGTGTTGCTTCCTCAGTGGATTACCAGATTCATTTCTGTTGATCATTTTTCTGTTGTTCTTCATTTCATCAGTCAGTAGTAGCTCTTTTGGGGAGTGTGCTGCAAATATAAGACTTTATAATATCTTTTCCTATGTAATTAAACATTTTTAAGAGTGAAATATATTCATCTTTATGGCTTCTGGATATTTATCTTATTTGGAGATATCGCCCCCAATGCAAGATTGTACAGATTCTCTCCAGGCATTTTATAGTTTCTGATACTCTTGTTGCTGGCATTTTTTTCCCTTTTCGTTTTCTTTTGATTATAGAGGACGTTGAGGAAAATCAGTTGAGTTTTTTTTAAATGTAGTTATAATTTTCTTTATATAATTTTAGTATTCTTTATTCTCACTAAAATTCTCCCAGTATTTCAAGCATATTATCTTATGATTATACCATCTGAGTCTTCAAAATAGTGGTAAATAACTGTAGTATTGGCAAGTATCACTATGTTGTTACTGATATTAGTGTAAATACAGTCAGAACTTCCCTGTTTAATATGGTGTTAGCTCTTGGTTTTGAAAAATAGTCTCCTATATATTTTTGGTTTATTTGTGATTTTTATTAGGAATGGCTGTTGAATTTTTTTTTCACATGCCTGTTTGATATTTTTTTCTTATATTTGGGTGTAATAATGAATTATGTGAATAGCTTCCTAATGTTAAGCCAGCCATATACTTGTAAAATAACCCTGCTGTGCTCATTGTATAATAAATTTTTAATACATTACTGTATTCCTTTAGCTAGCATTTTATTTAGAATTTCTTCCTTCATTTATAGTTTAAAATATTTGTTTTCTCTGTTTGTTCTATCATTGTCAAAGTTTTTAGTGTTAAGGTACTGTTAGCCTCAGATTGAATTGCTGATAGAGCGTTTGAAAACTTTTTGAAATACATGAGATTTTTATAATACTATTTCTATGTATTACTATGTGTTTGGAATTTACCATAACAAAAGGTTTGAAAGAAAATGCATTCTTGAACATGTATTTATTTCTCTAGGATAAGCCTAGAAATGGATAGGTTTTATTCATGTTTGCCTTTTTTGTTTCAGTAAGTAACTCCCATTTTGCCCTCAAGTAGTTTTGCTTATTTACACTTATTTTACCCTCCCTGTACAAGTGTCTGTTTCTCCATGTCCTTCCCTATGGTTGATGTTATCGTGTTAGAGTTCTCATGAATGATGAGGTAATTTGAAGTTATTTTATTGTGCGTTTTCCTATTTACCAGGGAGGGTGAACATATTTCCTGTTTATTGTTACTTGTATATTTTTGGTGAATTGAATTGTCTCTTCCTAATACTCATTTTTCTCTTTGAGTTGTCTCTTTTAAACTCTTTTATAGTTCCTTATATGCTCTCAATATCAAATTCTTGTATGTGTTGTTAAGCCAACATATAAATTGGTCAATATATAAATATTAAGGTATTAAACTCACTATATATGTTAGGTCAAATTATATGAAATTGCTCATATTCAGCTGTTTGACCTAAAAAACTCCATTTCATTTGGTTTAACCAAAAGCAGTATAGATTTTTTTAATTGCTTGCATGTTTTGTAAATTTTTATGGAATCACTGTTGGCGTATGAGGGATTTTGGGCCTTGAGTCTTGCTTTATTAGCCCTCTTTTTTTTTTTTTCTTAAGATTTTGTTTATTTATGCATGAGAGACGTGGGGAGAGAGAAAAAGTCAGAGACACAGGCAGAGGGAGAAGCAGGCTCCATGCAGAGAGCCTGATGTGAGACTCAATCCCAGGTCTCCAGGATCACTCCCTGTCCTGAAGGCGGTACGAAACTGCTAGCCACCCAGGCTGCCCAATAGTCCTCTATTTTTGCTGATACAAATTTTTAAAATATATATTACGATTTGGACTTAATTCCATCTGAAATTGTTTTTTGTCATTAATATGCATAGAGATCTATCTAATCTTTCTCAATTTGTGAACATTTGTCCTAACATCATTTATTAAATAAATAGCATATTCTTTTTTGACAGTTTTGAACTGCCACTTCCATAATAAATTTTGCTACTGTGGATAGATTAATCCATTTTCTATTTTGATACTTTGATCTGTTTTTCTGTTTCTGTGGCAATACCACTCAAGTTTTAATTACTTGGTTTTTATAATATTTTGATAGCTGTTAGAGCAAACCCTTGTCATCATTTTTCAAGGTTTGCTTGACTATTCTTAGACTGTTTTCTTACAAATGGTTTTCACATTCATCTCTATGCTCATAATTTTTTAAATTTTAATAATGTGTAGTCTCCGGAGCAGAGAGGAAGAGAGAATTTCTAAACCTGGGGCTGTCTCAACTCCTGTAAAGCACGCAGATGATCATACACATAAAACAGTAGAAGAAGTTGTAGTTGAGAGAAATGAGAAACAAGCACCCAGTCTTCCAGGTAAGCCTAGCAAAAAACTATGTTGGGAAAACATTTGTAATCAGATTAAATAAAATAATTGTCAGAATTTACTGACAACTTGAAGATCCTTTAATGATTATGATTTTTTTTTTTTGTACTTGGCTTCTAGCATATTCCTTATGGGTATGAGATTGACATGGATCAGTAGCTTTCATGAATTTTTAAAAATTTTTTCTGGATAGATAATTATTCATAGTTAACAGCTATTCACAGTGAGTAAAATTGTTCTCCAGCACTGCTCATTTAGGAGATATATTATATTGGCTTAAGAAATTTTAAGTTATTTTTCCTATTGAAAGTGTTTTCATAAACACTGTTATACACCATAGAGATGTATATACCAGACCTAAGAATCTGCAAGTCTCCAAGATCCATTTGCTTGAAAGGCCAGGAGATTTGGATTCTAATGTCTTAGTTCCTTCTATCAAATCTTTTTGCTCTGCTTGTTTAGTGGCAAGAATGTGGATATTTAAAAACAAATTTTATCACAGTGAAGAGGTCTGCTTTGATTGTCTTAGAGAAATGTAGGGATTCTCCCTCCTTCCCTCTGTTCCTCACTATAGGGATATATATTAGAATTTGTAACTTTAAAATACATAACACATGTTCCTTATCAGATTCTCTGAGCTTATATTTTTGCTGATGAATTTTATATAAATTTTGTGGACTTCTTATTGTTTGGTTATTTTCCTAGTTGTTTACATTATTATTCCAGTTTTTAATAAAGTGATTCCTGTACAGTTTTTAATTTTTTCTTTCTTATAGAACCAAAGCCTGTGTATGCTCAAGTTGGACAACCAGATGTGGATTTACCCGTCAGTCCATCTGATGGCGTCCTACCTAATTCAACTCATGAAGATGGGATTCTCCGGTAATGTGATTTTAGACTTGTGTTGTCTTCTTTGTCCATTATTTAGTGTTATTTAAAGTGAGAATTTAATTGGAAACTATATTGTATATCCTTTTTAAAAGAGCATATACCGCTTAATGCTATGATTAAGGTTTTATTTCACATTATTTATGTGATAGAGATTAGAGAACAAAAAAGAAAGTTTTTGGATGTTGACTTTATTACCACAGTCACCTACCTAGTTTTCAGATCGGGAATTACAAAAATTAAAAGTTGTTTTCTGCTTGCTTAGATATCAGAATTTTCATGAGTTTTCTAATGCCCTGGCATTTGAAAAAACAGGAAACACCAGTGTTTCTCCATTTTCACACTATTGACATTTTGGGTCAGGTGCTTGTTGATTGTGGTGGACTGCCCTTCACATTGTGGATGTTGAGCCACATCCCTGACCACTAGCTGCTAGTAGCACCTCCCAGTTACGACAACCAAAAATGTCTCTAGACACTGCCAAATGTTCTTGGGGACAAAATCACCCTTGTTTGAGAACCTGTTGTAGATGAGTTAGCAACTCAAAAGTAAGTTTTTTATATTCCACACCTTTTATTGCTCTGTTCTATACATGATGAGATTGAGATGTAAATTTTTAAACCATATTTCAAACCATCATGATAATCAATTTAGTCTTTGTTGCCTCTATGGTGAAAGGAACAGGATGTGAGTAATTGAAAAATAACCAAACTCAAGTGAATTTGATCTAGATCCCTGCTCTTACCTGTTTTCTTTGCTAAAGAAAATTGGGTCGTTACTGCAAGACCTACCTAGATAGAAAGAACTCCTGAAATAGAAGGGTAGGACACAGTATTAAAATTGTATATTGTTAATATCAGATAACTGATAATTCAACATTTTAATAAATTATGAAGGAATTAGTTTCCTTCTTTTTCTTTCTTCAGAATTGCTTGAAAGCTTTTATAACTCTTTAAGGTTTAAGAAAACTCTAATGATTAATTCCAGAGACCTGTTTCCCAAGAGAGCCCTGAGGAACAGATACCAAAGAGGATTGAGGTTGTGGGTAGGATTGTACCTGAGCCAGGAAACCTTCAGTTACTCATTCAAATCCACTGGCTGGATTTGGGGCAGAAGTAGTTAATGGGTTTACTTTTAGTTACTGCAAGTAGTTGATGTAACACAGAGTAGAAAATGTCGGTCATCCTCGGATACATGATACTGTGATTGAACCTAAAGCTGTCTTTCAAAAAGACAGAGTTTACTAAGGGATATAGACTACAATCAACGATTTTTACTTTTTGAGATACACTAGATCAGCGCATGTTATGAAAGAACTATCAGGGACCTGGAGTCTCAAGGACTTTGAGGAAGTATTTCAAAAAGCTCTCTGTACTAACTGGTTTGAGAGAGGAGTCTGTGAGCAGGCTCTGGACTTACCTAGAAAAGTAGGACACTGCCACAGCTAAGCAATTCACATATTCCATGATAACACTGGCCCATACTTTCATGGAAGGACCAAGGGTGCCACCAACCCTGGCAGTGAGTGACCTCATTTAACCTATAGGCTCTTATGCTTACATCTAGTAAATGTTCGCTCCAGGGACGGAAATGGGACAAGTGTGAATACCTTATAAGATCTAAAAACTTAAGGTGGTCTTTAGTTGATTTAAAAGAATTAGACACCCCCCCCTTTCCTCAACTCATTTATTCATTTGATTTGTGTTTTATGCTTTCTTTTGTCTTCTAATCATTTTTCATTGTTACTTAGTGAATTAAGAGGAAAGGGACTTTTTCTGCGCTGCATGTCAGAATAGGTAATAGAATTGTGTGTCTTCTAGACTAGAAAAATGGGAGAGTTCTAGAAATCTAGATGGGTAATTTGTAATCATGTAGGTAATTTGTAATTAATTACCATAAAGGGTAGTTTGTAATTATGATCCGTTTCTGCCTACCCATTCTTCCAAGACGTCCTTTAGTTTTTATGTCAAGACCAGCACAAGGTTTTAGCACTACAATGATTATAAAAGAATGTGCATATATTAATTCCTTCCTATTCTCTCTCTAGTAAAAGAAGGGCAGAGATTGAATGTGGGACTAATCCAGAAAGGCTGAATGCTGATAAGTTTTTTATTTAAAATTCAAGGGGGCTGCAAAGTAAGTGACTTGTGTCAGAGTGCACCAACCGCCAAGTTTAAAAATGACTATCTCAAAAAAATAAAACAAAAAACAAAACAAAACAAAAAAAACCGACTATCTCTTGGATCACAATGCTTAGAGCCTCATTTTAATTCCCTGGTATCAGGAAAATTTGTCAGTTTATGCTTCAATTTCTACCCATGTAAAATAGTACATCTCAGTTATTCCATTGAGATGATATGGTATGAATTGGGATGGAAAAAATGGAAGATGTTTTTAACCATTGCAAATGCCCCGAATGCATCTAAAACGCTAAGAGTTGGGAAAAGAATGTTTTCATAAAGTAGTTTTATAAATTAGTTGTAAAGCAGTAATAAAAGAAAGTACCAGTAAAGCTGATTTGGAATTGTGTAATATGAAATTATATTCAGTAAATTAGTGGTATGAGGGGAATTTCTGAGATGATGGTCCTTTGTTTCATTCTGAGTGTGGTTTTCATTGTAGCAGTTTACTATTAACTTCAAGCTTCTCTTAACCATTTCAAATGAAATATTTGTTTTAACAGGCCCAGCATGAAATTGGTAAAATTCAGAAAAGGAGATAGTGTGGGCCTGCGCCTGGCTGGTGGAAATGATGTTGGAATATTTGTAGCTGGTGTTCTAGAAGATAGCCCTGCAGCCAAAGAAGGCTTAGAAGAGGGTGATCAAATTCTCAGGGTATGTCAGTATATCAGAGATGCGGTTTGAAAGTACTTAGATCTTTAGAGAAAGACATCAAACACAGCAAACCTAATATTATAATTCAAATATAATCTTAGGTCACAGTCTCTTGAACCAAATAACCATTCAGATGAGGAATCCATCCAGTCTTTATTATACTAGCCTTGTCCCTTCACATTTCTGCATTTGCTCTCATTTACTGCTGTGATTATGTGTTACTACAGAGTGTGATCCTCTGATTTCATTTTAATCTCTGGTGTTTGTAGAACTTAATAAAAAAAAAAAAAGAAGTCTTAGATATTATAATATCGACCAAGTAGTCTTTTTAAGTTCAACTAGACATTTAGGCTGGCAAGACTGTCATGGGCCACAGCTTGCCATCCCAGGGGAGTGGTCCTTGCAGCAGTTCACATAGCCCATGTGCAAGGAATTGGGGTGTCCATCGGGCAAATGTGTCAGCTGCCTTGGCTCCAAAGCTTCATACCCCACAAGAGGTAGGACTAGTTACAGGAGTCAGGAAGTCCAGCTTAGGTGTGGTCTCTTTTCTTTTGCTGTTGATTTTCTGTCTATGCCATAAGCGATGCTGTCTACTCATATAGTGCCATCTTTATCTGTCTCCTTAAAACATCCAAACCTTTTGGCAGATAAACTATGTCCCTTTTTAACCAGAAGATCACATGTATTAAATGTGAGTTCCTATTTGCTCCACCTCTCCAGCTCAGACTGTCATTGTCACCTCTAGTCTGGTCTTCCTGCATTTGGTAACTCCTCCATGTCCTGGATTCAGTCTACTGCTCAGAATCTTGTTGTTTTTTCATGTTTTTCTCTTTCCCTTTCCTCTGGATCTTCATCTGTCCTCCACTGTTTTATTTTTTTATTTTATTTCATTTTATTTTTATTTATTTTTATTGGAGTTCAATTTGCCAACATATAACATATCACCCAGTGCTCATCCTGTCAAGTGCCCCCCTCAGTGCCTGTCACCCAGTCACCCCAACCCCCCGCTCACCTCCCTTTCCACTACCCCTTGTTTGTTTCCTAGAGTTCGGAGTCTCTCTTGTTCTGTCACCCTTACTGATACTTCCACTCAATTTCTCTCTTTTCCCCTTTATTCCCTTTCACTATTTTTTATATTCCCCAAATGAATGAGACCATATAATGTTTGTCCTTCTCTGATGGACTTATTTCACTCAGCATAATACCCTCCAGTTCCATCCACGTCAAAGCAAATGGTGGGTATTTGTCATTTCTAATCGCTGAGTAATATTCCATTGTATACACAGACCACATCTTCTTTATCCATTCATCTGTCAGTGGACACCGAGGCTCCTTCCACAGTTTGGCTATTGTGGACATTGCTGCTATAAACATTGGGGTGCAGGTGTCCAGCTGTTTCACTGCATCTGTATCTTTGGGGTAAATCCCCAGCAGTGCAATTGCTGGGTCATAGGGCAGGTCTATTTTTAACTCTTTGAGGAACCTCCACACAGTTTTCCAGAGTGGCTGCACCAATTCACATTCCCACCAACAGTGCAGGAGGGTTCCCCTTTCTCCACATCCTCTCCAACATTTGTTTCCTGTCTTGTGAATTTTCACCTTTCTCACTGGTATGAAGTGGTATCTCATTGTGGTTCTGATTTGTATTTCCCTGATGGCCAGTGATGCGGAGCATTCTCTCAGGTGCTTGTTGGGTAATGTCTATGTCTTTCTCTGTGAAATTTCTGTTCATGTCTTTTGCCCATTTCATGATTGGATTCTTTGTTTCTTTGGTGTTGAGTTTAAGAAGTTCTTTATAGATCTTGGATACTAGCCCGTTATCTGATATGTCATTTGCAAGTATCTTCTCCCATTCTGTAGGTTGTCTTTTAGTTTTGTTGACTGTTTCTTTTGCTGTGAGAGGCTTTTTATCTTGATGAAGTCCCAATAATTCATTTTTGCTTTTGTTTCCCTTGCCTTCATAGATGTATCTTGCAAGAAGTTGTTGTGGCCAAGTTCAAAAAGGGTATTGCCTGTGTTCTCCTCTAGGATTTTGATGGATTCTTGTCTCACATTTAGATCTTTCATCCTTTTTTAGTTTATGTTTGTGTATAGTGTAAGAGAATGGTCTAGTTTCATTCTTCTGCATGTGGATATCCAATTTTCCCAGCACCATTTATTGAAGAGACTGTCTTTTTTTCCAGTGAATAGTCTTTCCTGCTTTGTCGAGTATTAGTGGACCATAGAGTTGAGGGTCCATTTCTGGATTCTCTATTCTGTTCCATTGATCTATGTGTCTGTTTCTGTGCCAGTACCACACTGTCTTGATGATCACAGCTTTGTAGTACAACCTGAAATCTGGCATTGTGATGTCCCCAGCTCTGGTTTTCTTTTTTATTTTTATTTTTTTTTTAATTTATTTTATTTTATTTATGATAGTCACAGAGAGAGAGAGAGAGAGAGAGGCAGAGACACAGGCAGAGGGAGAAGCAGGCTCCATGTACCGGAAGCCCGACGTGGGATTCGATCCCGGGTCTCCAGGATCACGCTCTGGGCCAAAGGCAGGCGCCAAACCACTGCGCCACCCAGGGATCCCTGGTTTTCTTTTTTAATATTTATTCAGGATCTTTTCTGATTCCACACAGATCTTAAGATGATTTGTTCCGACTCTCTGAAGAGAGTCCATGGTATTTTGATAGGGATTTCACTAAATGTGTAAATTTCCCTGGGTAGTAACATTGACATCTTCGCAATATTAATTCTTCCAATCCATGAGCATGGAATATTTTTCCATCTCTTTGTGTCTTCCTCAGTTTCTTTCAGAAGTGTTCTGTGGTTTTTAGGGTATAGATCCTTTACCTCTTTGGTTAGGTTTATTCCTAGGTGTCTTATTCTTTTGGGTGCAATTGTAAATGGGATTAAGTCCTTAATTTCTCTTTCTTCTGTCTCATGGTTAGTGTGTAGAAATGCCACTGATTTCTGGGATCCCCACCAATACCAAGGAAATACAGACGATTTTAAAAACATATTATGAGCAGCTACATATACCAATAAATTAGGCAATCTAGAAGAAATGGACGCATTTCTGGAAAATCACAAACTACCAAAACTGGAACAGGAAGAAATAGAAAACCTAAACAGGCCGATAACCAGGGAGGAAATTGAAGCAGTCATCAAAAACCTCCCAAGACACAAAAGTACAGGGCCAGATGGCTTCCCAGGGGAAGATTCTATCAAACATTTAAAGAAGAAACAACACCTATTCTACTAAAGCTGATCAGAAAGATAGAAAGCTATGGAATACTTCCAAACTCTATGAGGCCAGCATCACCTTAATTCCAAAACCAGACAAAGATCCTACCAAAAAAAGGAGAATTATAGACCAATATCCCTGATGAACACAGATGCAAAAATTCTCAACAAGATACTAGCCAGTAGGATCCAACAGTACATTAAAAAGATTATTCACCATGACAAGTGGGATTTATCCCTGGGATGCAAGGCTGGTTCAACAAAGCAATCAGTGTGATAGAGCATATCAACGAGAGAAAAAACAAGAACCATATGATCCTCTCAATAGATGCAGAGAAAGCATTTGAAAAAATACAGCATCCATTAATGATCAAAACTCTGATTCAGAGTGTAGGGATAGAGGGAACATTCCTCAGCATCTTAAAAGCCATCTACAAAAAGCCCACAACAAATATCATTCTCAGTGGGGAAACACTGAGAGCCTTTCCCCGAAGATCAGGAACACAACAGAGATGTCCACTCTTACCACTTTTATCCAACTTAGTACTAGAAGTCCTAGCCTCAGCAATCAGGCAACAAAAAGAAATAAAAGGCATTCAAATTGGCAAAGAAGAAGTCAAACTCTCCCTCTTCGCAGATGACTTGATACTGTACATAGAAAACCCAAAAGACTCCACCCCAAGATTGCTAGCACTCATACAGCAGTCCTCCGCTGTTTTCTTTCTTTCCTTTTGCTGTTGAAATTGTCAGTATGGTGGAGTCCCTTCCCTTACTCCTTTTCAGTCATCACCGTCATAAAGTTTTATAGTCTGACTTCTACTATAACCACTACTGAATCTGACGTTTTATAAGCCATCACTGACCTAATGGGACCTTCAGCCCTCATTTCCCTTTCTTCCTTAGCCGTGTTTTGACTGTCTTAAGTAATCTTTCTTGAAGTGCTTTCTTCTTTGGATTCTATAACACTGTTATTCTGGTACTCCTTTAGTCTTTTAGATTCTTTTCCAGCCTTTCCTCAATGGTTCATCTAAGGCTTGGATAATGTCAGCAGTCCCCTGCTTCTCTCTTGCTGTATAGTCTCCATCTTGGCTTTGAGGGCTCATGTCAGTAGCCCACCATCAGAAACTTCATTTGGAGCTCCTGTCTTGAGCACCCCCTCCTGCTTTGTCAGCTGCCTGTGGGCGTTTCCCTCCTCCTGTCCTTACCCTTTAGACCTTCTATAAAAGTCAAGGCGTCATCTTTGCCTTACTGGATTCCATCTGGCACTACTTTGATTCCTCCCAGTGATGTTATATTGTTCTCAGACACAACATGGAGAATGATGTTCATTGTAGTAAAGAAATGAAACCGACCTATCTCTTACCCACCTCATATGCTACTTGAAGTAATTAGGGCATACATACATTTGATTTTATTTTTTTAAAAGCTCTTACTTTCTTTTTTAAGTAAAGCGCTACTCCCAACAATGGGATTCAGACTCACAACCCTGAGATCAAAAGTCACTTGCTCTTATCAACTGAGCCAGGCAGGCATCCCTTATGTACATCATTTAAAAATTGTTTCTTAATAATTTGCTTTTGTTTTGTATCATAAAAGTAGTGCGTGTTAATTTTTTTAATGTGGAAAATTTTTGAAAGGTAAACAGTTCTATCTGTAATCCTGTATATAGTCATCAGTAACATTTTAAGTTTCCTTTGGCCTTTAAGAGCTTCTGATATAAGTATATCCTGACTTGGCAGACGTTGAGCCTACATCAAACAGATGATCTTACAGAGATGGGACAATGCATATACTGTTTTTTTGTTTGTTTGTTTGTTTGTTTGTTTTTTTAATTCATAGACACAGAGAGAGAGAGGCAGAGACACAGGCAGAGGGAGAAGCAGGCTCCATGCAGGGAGCCCGATATGGGACTCAATCCCGGGTCTCCAGGATCACACCGCAGGCTGCAGGCGGCACCAAACTGCTGTGCCACCGGGGCTGCCCTACTGTTTCTTTTTATCTCATTTCCTTCTGATTCCTTTTTCAGAGACTAGTAGAATATAAAATCTTTTTTCTAATTGAAATATATTGGTATACAATATTATTACTTTAAAGTTACATTTGTGGGATTTATAATTTTCAAAATTTAAAGCCAGACCGTTTATAAATAACAAATATTTGGAATTAGGAATAGTCTTTTTTGGTTTAAATGGTTTATATTTTGCAGTACATGATCTTTAATGTCAGGATGCATTGTGGCTACTCTTAAATTTATACCATCACTCAATTTATTTGGTTTCTACTTATTTTAAATTAGAGTATATTATTTTTCTCCAAAGGAAAGTCCATTTTTTCCCTCTTAAAGATGTGATATTTTCAGATTAGGTAAAGTCTGAGAGTCTTTGTTTTCTGTGTTAGATAAGTAATTTCATCATCTTAAAATATGGCCAAGAGCAATTTGTGAAATATATTTTAACAGGTAAACAATGTAGATTTCACAAACATCATAAGAGAAGAAGCCGTCCTTTTCCTACTCGACCTCCCTAAAGGAGAAGAAGTGACCATATTGGCTCAGAAGAAGAAAGATGGTGAGATACTGTCAGTAGAATGGAGAAAATCTGTAGAATTCTGAGAACTTAAATAGCAATTTTAATTTCCAATTTTTAATAAATCATTCAAAGTTGAGTGATAAATGAATTTGTTCATCTCAGAGGGAGTTTAAATCACTTAGAGGCACAGTCTTACACATGGCTTATTAGAAAGCACGATAATAGAACCAATCTTTATAGCATTTTAGTTTAAGAGGAATGCCATCCAGCCCTCACAAGGCATAGAAAGATCCTAGTTATTAGTTATCAGAACCATACAAAAGTATATGGTTAGCTTCCAAAGTTTTTACTGAAGTTGTCTAAAGAATATATTTTTGTTAGCATTAGTTAAAGAAAATGCCTAATTTTCTTTGATAAGACTGATAAGCTTTTCATTTAGAACACGGTTTCTCACCGTCAGTACTGTTGTCGTTTTGAGCCAAATAATTTTTTGTAGGGCTGACCCATGTATTGTCAGGGTGCTTAGAAACATCCCTGGCCTCTACCCACTAGATGCCAGTAGCATATATACCAGATATTGGTATATGTCTCTAGATATTGCCAAATGTCCCTTGGTGAGCAAAATTACCCTCATTTGAGAACCACTTATATAGAAAATGGGAATATCTGTAATATTTGCAGCAAAACTAAGATGATATAAATACCACCATGAATGGTTTTGAACAAGTTGCTTGATCTGTTTCTGCAGTACTTTCCTCATCTGCAAAATGGAGGTGCTAAGCATTCCTGTTTTGAGGTAATGGTGCTGTATATGAGATAGAATGCCTAATGCATTACTTCACACAGAGGAAGGATTCAACATACATTGAATACTGTTGGTTTTGTTATTACCACAGCATCTTCACATAATCTCTTCAGATTAATTTCTTATCTTATTAGCTATTGATAATGTTTTTGTTTTGATTCCTTTTAGTTTATCGTCGCATTGTAGAATCAGATGTGGGAGATTCTTTCTATATTAGAACCCACTTTGAATATGAAAAGGAATCTCCCTACGGACTTAGTTTTAACAAAGGAGAGGTGTTTCGTGTTGTGGATACCTTGTACAATGGGAAACTAGGCTCTTGGCTCGCTATTCGAATTGGCAAAAATCATAAAGAAGTAGAACGAGGCATCATCCCTAATAAGAACAGGTATGAATATTTGGATACTTCTATAGAACAAGTTAAGTAAATGATGATGGAAGACTTGAATCCCCCTCGGAAATTTTGGCAATGTAAAGAATTAGTTTTCATTGTAGTCACCATATCTATGACTGACTTAGTTGTATAATATAAACTCCTTTAATTTAATTAATTATATTTTATTATTTCTGTATTTATTTATTTACTTGAAGTGGGCTCCATGTGGAGACCAACTTGGGGCTTGAGCTCACGACCTGCAGATCACGACCTAAATCAAGATCAAGAGACGGATGCTTAACTGAGTCCCCCAGATGCTGTGAAACTTTTTATTTTAGTTTAGCCATTAAGATTTAATCTGCATGTGAAGTTCTGTCCAGTATTTTGACATTTTGTTTCATCTATGGGTCTTTTTCCATTTTATTTTTTTTAAATATATTTTAAATATATTTATCCATCTTCTATTCTCTATTTTATCCTTCCTTGTCCAGGGCTGAGCAGTTAGCCAGTGTACAGTACACACTTCCAAAAACAGCTGGGGGAGACCGTGCTGACTTCTGGAGATTCCGGGGTCTTCGCAGCTCCAAGAGAAATCTTCGAAAGAGTAGAGAGGATTTGTCAGCTCAGCCAGTTCAAACAAAGTTTCCAGCCTATGAAAGAGTTGTTCTTCGAGAAGGTAGTTTATTTTTTACGGATTAATCTTCATACACTTTAATGTCAATATGCTTAGGAAAGAAAAAGTATAAACTATGTTATTTTTTCTTTGAATTTCTCCCCAGCTGGATTTCTGAGGCCTGTAACTATCTTTGGACCCATAGCTGATGTTGCCAGAGAAAAGCTGGCAAGAGAAGAACCAGATATTTATCAGATTGCAAGTAAGTAGCCTTAAGACTAACTTAGATGAAGTTGAGGGTGTTAACCTTATTAGGTACTCCTCCAAAAGATGGGTCTGATCCATTCACTTAATAGAATTAAAACTTTCTATAAGTGAAAATTTGCAGTTTATCCATTTTGAGTGATTGTGTCCTAGTTCTTCAGTTCCCTTTAATAGTTAAAATTATTACCATTTACAAAGCTCTGGGCTTCATATGAAAATTGCACATCATCTTGTTTAATAAATTCTGTGACAATATCACAATGCTGTAAATAGTAGAGTATTGATGCTGACGTTGAGCAGCTTGAGTCTTAGGTGGTCAGGACCGTCACCAACCAACCTCTTTAAACTTTCCTTATGACACCCAGCTAATGAATCCCAAAACTCCAATATGAACCCATCCCTTACTGACTCCAATCCAGTGCTTTCAGTCACTGAGCTGACAGAAATACCCAAGTGTATAAAAAGGATAATAAAAGCATGATTCATGCCATCAGTTATTATTTAGGCATTTACAGTAAGTTAGTGTTAAATATAAATATTGAAGATGTAGTGCCGTAAATGCCTAAGAGATTTTGCTTGCAGATTCTTTTATTATTTATTTAACTTAGCTGTTGTGGTACTTTAAATATACAGACTTAGTTATGACCACTTTGGTTTGCTTTAAGCTATATGTAAAAACTTACACTCTCCCCCACAATTATAGAAATAGTGTCTATTTGGAAAGCTTAGAAAATTAATTTTGACATATATTATCATTGTCATCCTAATCTTACCCTGTCGTATTTTCTTCCACCCTACCACCCTTTGTAAGCAAACTTTTGTGTGGAGCTTTATTTATTGTTTTCCTTCTTAACAGATAATACCTTATTTTTTTTATTACCCATTCTGCAACCAGATTTTAGATGATTAGCCTCTGTTTACATAGGTTTTCAGTTTTATATTTTCATAAAGGATGCAGAAATCTATTTATTTGCTTGTTTCTGCTATGCTTTGTTTCTCAAAGTATTTAAATCCTTAGGAGTATAGCTTTTCCTGTATTTATGGTAATTTTTTTTAGAATTCCCAAATATAGGCAGGAATGAACCATAGGACATGAGCATTTTCTGATTACTGCTATGTGTGATCGCTCATGCTTTCTGAAGGGTTGTGCCTTCATAGCTGTCGTTCCTACTGTCGCTAGATGAGACCCTCATTAACATAAGTTTTAATTTTAAAAATCAGAGCATTACCTTTTTATTATATTGCTTTAGGTTGTTGGTGAAGTTGAATGAGGATATTTATTTCATGAAACTGAGAAAATCTGCAGACAAATGATAGTAAAATTTGAGCAAGTTTAGAAAATGTTTATTTCTGATTCCTCATTCAGTTTATTTTTTTCAGAAGAGGTTTTTGGGTCATCATTTGTAGGTAACATTTCGCCTGAAGAAGTTGCTGGTAACCCCACCCATAACCAAACTTAGGATTTTTAAATTTAGGGAAAATAAGTGTGAAGATTTGTAAAGCTCTACCTGAGGGAGTAATTGATTGCTTTAATTGGGTTTATTCTATGTTTAAGCCAGGCTTTTATTTTTTTTATTTTTTAAAGGAATCCAACTTGGTTTCCTATTTTATTATTATTATTATTATTATTATTATTATTATTATTATTATTATTGCAGAGAGAGAGAGAGAGAGAGAGAGAGAGAGAGAGGCAGAGACATAGGCAGAGAGAAGCAGGCTCCATGCACCGGGAGCCCGATGTGGGATTCGATCCAGGATCGCGCCCTGGGCCAAAGGTAGGCGCCAAACCGCTGCGCCACCCAGGGATCCCAAGCCAGGCTTTTAAAAAGAGGATTCAGATAGGTTAGTTATGTACCCTTTCTGAGTCCAACGAGAGTCTTTTTTTTTTTTTTTTTGTATATTTTTTTGTATTGAAGTTCGATTGAGAGTCTTTTTTGTTAAAGAATTAGTAGTATTTTCTCCAACCAGAACTCCTGGTTAATCCCTCTCTCTAATTTCTCTGTTCACCAGATTTGAAATTCTGCCATGTTTGCTCGTGGAGCTTTATCTTATGATAGTCTCGTTCTCTAGAGTCATTCAGCTTGTCCTTCAGTGTAACCTTTGTTCTTCCAAATCTCTGATTTTTGTCTGATCAGAAACACCAGAGCCCCTCTTTGTCTTTCAAGCTTTCCTTGTGACCGGAGTCGGAAACAGTGATGTGCCTTTTTAGTGAAGAACTTCATGTAAGGGAACCCTGGGTGGCACAGCGGTTTGGCGCCTGCCTTTGGCCCAGGACGCGATCCTGGAGACCCAGCATCGAATCCCACGTCGGGCTCCCGGTGCATGGAGCCTGCTTCTCCCTCTGCCTGTGTCTCTGCCTCTCTCTCTCTCTGTGACTATCATAAATAAATAAAAAAATTTAAAAAAAATTTAAAGAACTTCATGTAAATTGGACCTCTGAGATTTTTGGTTTAGTAACTGGCTCAAGCTCCATTTGGCATATTATACACCAGTAGGCAGGGACAGGTTGCCAGTATGAAACCACAGGCTGTCTGTTACAAATTGACAGCCTTCTCTGCTGCCAGGTTCCCCTTGTATTCCTATAAAAAAAAGGCCTCTAACTTAGAACTCCCCAGCCAGGCTGCTAGAGCATTGTTGCTGATGGGCTGTGGACCTGCCCAGGTATTGATTTCATCAGTCCCCAGTGGCTGAATGGGACAGCACTCAGAAGAGGCCTCCTCAGTGTATCTCTATTAGCTGTACAAGTAATGCCATTTTTGTTGCGTGTCATGATGTGTAAAACATTTGGAAATAGTGCCATGCCAAACCATACTAGAACATTAGGCAAAACAAAAAATGTCCACACATATATCTTTTTACATCTTTTTTAACGTCTTTTTCTAGAACATTGAAGTAGTTAGAAGAGAATATAAAAAAATATGTGTATTAAAACTTACATTATTGCAAGTTTAAAAATTTATACCAAAATAGAATTTATAATTTTATTTTCCTTTAATGAAAGCAAGCTTATCAGTATTATTTCTAAATCTTCTTTTTAAAATCTTTTTCATTTGAAAGAATTGCCATATTTAACAATTTTTCTTGACCAAGTGACAGTCTTAAATAATTTTTACTCTTCACTTACTGATTCTATTTAAAATCTTGGTATTTTTTTTATTGTAGATTATTAATTTTGATCTTTCAAACATAATGTAGCAAAGTATTACTTGACTGCTGAGTATTTTTGGCACCCCACTGAATACTGCTCCTGAAGTGAGCATCTCATTTGCCTTCTCTAATCCCAGAATTGTGGGGCAGCCTTAATCTAACCCAGTGGCACTCAGCCAGGGGTAGTTCTACCCCATCCAGGGTACTGGCCAGTCCTGGAGACATTTTTATTGGGCACAATGTGGACAAAAGGCATGTAGCAGGAGGAGGCTAGAAATGCTGCTGAACAGGCCATAGTGCACAGGATAAATCCTATAACTGTTATAGAGCCCAACGTGTCAGTAGTGCCCAGTGGTTGAGAAACTGTGGTCTAACCAATGGAAATTTGATGTTTTGTTTTTGTCCTGATACCATGAATAGAAAGTGAACCACGAGATGCTGGAACTGATCAACGTAGCTCTGGTATTATTCGTCTTCATACAATAAAACAAATAATAGATCAGGTAAGTTATTAAAAATAGACCTGTTTCATTATAAACTGTGAATGTTGTGTTTTTGAGTGCTATGGACTTCAGTTAATTTAGAATTAGAGAAGTAGCATTTCTAAAATTATTACTCGTCTACCATAAGAAGATAAAGCCCCTATTGAAGGGCATTGCAATAACAACTTTCAAGGAAACAATATTACATGCATTAAAGGACATTTATATTGATAGGGAATATGTTGTTACTCCACAAGATCATATCAGGAACATTAAATTCGTATGCTCTTTTTCACTTTACAGAACACAGATAATGCTGTCAACTTGCAAGTATTGGGGCTATCTTAAAGTGAGCTAATGAGGTTGTTTTGTTTTGTTTTGTTTTTAATTGGGCTAGAAATTGTATTGAATTATCTTCTGGTTACAAGTTTTTCTAACATGTACTCTTGAGATGTTTTGGAGCCCAATTAGAGGTCCATTACCATTGGAACGTAGTCTAGGCTGTGACTTTCTTGGAAGGTGATGATTCTTAATTGTTATCTTGTGTCCTTGTTTATTTTTTTCTCTGTGTCTCCAGGACAAACATGCTTTATTAGATGTAACACCAAATGCAGTTGATCGTCTGAATTATGCCCAGTGGTATCCAATTGTAGTATTCCTTAACCCTGATTCTAAGCAAGGTGTGAAAACTATGAGGATGAGGCTATGCCCAGAATCTCGAAAAAGTGCCAGGAAATTATATGAACGGTCTCATAAACTTCGTAAAAATAATCACCATCTTTTTACAAGTGAGTATATTAAAGACCTTCATTTAGTTTAAAATGCCTGGGCAACAATATGTAGACAAAAATACTGTGGTGTTCAAATGCCAAAAGCTATTTATAACCTTTGCCTTGGAAAACCTCCTATTATGTTAACCACTGATGTTTGAGTGGAAGAAAATGTACAGCGCCAAAATAGAAATTTCAAAGGTGTGTGTCTTCAGACATTATCTTTCAAATAACTAAGAAATGATTGTTGAGCTGATGCATGCTGGATTGAATTCTGGCTTTGACAGTGTTCTAATCGTAAAACAATGCTATTAATTTATTTTCAGCTACAATTAACTTAAATTCAATGAATGATGGTTGGTATGGTGCATTGAAAGAAGCAATTCAGCAGCAACAGAACCAGTTGGTATGGGTTTCTGAGGGAAAGGTAAGAAACTTCCTGTTTAATGCTTTTAATAGATGATATGACTAATCTGAGATGCCTTTGAGTTAACCATTGTTTTCTAACTAGATCAACATATTAGAGTACTTTGGGGAGAGTTAACTTTTAAATTTTTATAATTTGTAGGGATCGTGAAAGTTGTTTTTGATAGTAAAAGGTTCTGAAATTTCCCCACCTATTTAACTACCACTTCAGGTGTGCTCTCTCTGAGTTCTCCAATGCTAACTAAAAGAGTAAGGTTGAGTTCTGGCTCTGTCCCTCCTTGTCTGACTGAGGAATGACTTAGACCCTGGCTTCAGTTTCCTCCTCTGAAAATGAGGAGAGTTGAGTGAGCTAGGTCCTTGTTTCCTAGAGTGCTGTCCTCTGCACACAAGATTCAGGACTTGGTCTGAAAGAACAAGGCATTCTAAAGGCAAGTAATGGCTGGGAAATACTCTACAGAGGGGCAGCACTGTATCCACCAGCATAGGAAGGGCTTTGAGAAGTGAGTAAAGAACATATTTTATTACTTTGTTTACCTTGGGAATCTTTTTCCTGCTTAGCACTTGTTCATATTGTTATAGCATACTAAGAAATGTTGGACAGAGCAGTAACCTTTTTAGATACAAATTCAGATTTTTATATACATTCAAATGGCCAGCTTTAAAATAACTCCTTTCTATTCCCAGTCTTTCTGGTTTTATTGCAGTCTTTGATGGGAAAGGTGTGTTCGTTTTTTGGGGCAAATTAATATAGCTGAGAGAAACTTTTGTTTTTTAATATCTTTTACCTTCGGTGTAATATTAATATGTTTTAGTTGCTAGAGAAGATTGAGAATATCTCTGATTTTTTGTTTCAATTTTTTATATTTCCTTGTTGGCTTGTTTTTTGTTGTGTTTTGCCCCCGCATGGCCCCTACTTTCCTCTGCCTGGCTATGGCTACAGATGCTCTGGCAATGCATGCTGCATGCTTAGAACCACCACACCCTTTATCCAGAAAACACAACCTCTGCAAGAAGAGATGTTAAATGTTTGCATCTAGAGGTCGTATCTGGTCTGCTATTCCCAACCCAGTATTATTATTGTGTCAGAATTGTGGTTTTTCTCATCAGTACCACTTTGGGGGATGCACTCTGTATAGTTAATTAGACCACTCTGAATAACTAGCATATCAGCTAGGACACTTGACAAATGGAGGTAGAAAAAACCCACTGCATCACTTTACAGAAACACACTATTATTAAGTTTTACTCATGTGGCATTTTATACAAAGGATTGCAGTCCTTTCCATACTAATCTGTAAAAACACAATTCTTTTAGCAGCTTTTGTCAGGTAGGATGGTTGATAATAACTAGTGACTGATTAGGTTTTATAAACCTGAAATGAAATTAGTTTATAAATGCACAAAGTATGCTGTCTGCCTATCAGGGTTTTTTTTAATCCACAAATCTTAATTTTCTGTGATTTCTTTTTGTGATATTATTGTGTGCTTCCTGTCTTTGCTTGGATTTAAAGATATAGGTCTAACTCACCCCAACTTTTTATGTGAGGAAAAACATCATTTATTATTAGATTGATGCATTTTGTAAATCAGAATAGCTTGTTACACTTTAAATCAAACTTGATAGATCTCCTGCCCCTTCTATTCAAGTATAATAATAATAGATTCTTAAACTAAAACCACTTCATTTCACATTGACTTTCCTGAGCAAACTGCTCTGGTCTAATTGCTAGGAAGAATTCTTTTTTGCAAGATCTGACACAGTCTAATACCCTACTAAACCAAGGAAAGTCATCCTGAGACTTTCTTAACATGTAGGCATATGTCATTTCTTGGTTCAAAGCAACCCATGGTTCTTGCTCACTTGTGCATTTTATACCACTGCAAAAGCTATGTAGGTTGGTGAATTCCAAGTCCGTTCTTCCCTAAGGACTTAAATATTTCCTTGGCTGGCTGCTGGGTTATAGTCTTCCAGAACCCTGGCAAGTTAAAGGTTACAGTAGATAGCAAAAAGACTTCTCTTCTGCAGCGGTCATTATAGAATTGAGAACCCATTGAGATTTCAATGAGAGACACTCTGCTATACAGCCCTGGAATTCTCACTCCCTGAGCCCAGCAGGTACTCTGTTGAAAACCAGAGCCCCTGGGGTGTCTGACATACCTTAGTCTTTCATATCTGGAGAGCAATACTCAGTGTCAAGCTTTTGAGAGAGCCAGGTATAAGACTGTGTGGAATGTTCCATTCAGGCTACTCAAGCCTTATGTTTGTCCTTCAGCCTGTGCTAAAATGGAAGAAGGATTATCTGAATTCTGGATTCCAGATCCTTCAGCGCTCATGCCCAGCTGGGCACAGTGTCCACCAGGCAAGATCTTCAGGGACTGTACTAATTAATCCAGGTACTAGTTTCAAACTAGTATCTAAATGACAGCCTGTTGATGCAACTCTTTAGATTCTTTTCCCTGGAATGCTTCTCCTTTTCTTTCTAGTCTACTCAGAAGATAATGTAGACTAATAAAAACCAACTCTGCTCTTAATTACTTAGAAAAGAGAAACATTATTGCATTTCTCCCTCACCATCCACTGGATACTACATCTGTGAAAAATAATAAAGACAATAATTCTTAATTTAATCAGGCAACCAGTACTTAGATGATGCTTTTCCATTGTGTTTTACAAAAACTTGAAGGTCAAATACCAACTTTAAAAAGTCATTTTCTTAATATATATATATGTATTTGTAAGGTCTTATGCAACTTGAACTGTGGCATTTATTTTCATAGTTACTCTTACATGAGCTGTTTTGTCAGTGTGTCCTTGTTTCTGTGAGTGTGGTTTAGCAAGATTCTCCCTCTTCACCTTGCTTTGGGCTGATAAACTAGTGACTGATTAGGTTTTGTAAACCTGAGTGGTGTCAGGGTTCCTTCGTTGACTTCTGGGGCTGAGCCTCAGAGTCCAGCTTTGTCATGGCTAACCAGCCAACATTTCATTCTTCCAAGCCCTTCAGATCTCAAAGGATGCTCTGTGTGTCTGCATGTGTGCTTGTACAATCTTCTTGACCTTTCCTTACCAGAAGTTTTGAGAAATAGATGTGATTTCTTCAAAGAAAAATATCCTTTTCAATCTCCCTTGTAAAATAAAGGCCATCTCTTAAAGAACTACTGAATAAAATTTTTAATTTACTTTTATTTGACCCAGGCGGATGGTGCTACAAGTGATGACCTTGATTTGCATGATGATCGTCTCTCCTACCTGTCAGCCCCAGGTAGTGAATACTCAATGTATAGCACGGACAGTAGACACACTTCTGACTATGAAGACACAGATACAGAAGGCGGGGCCTACACTGATCAAGAACTAGATGAAACTCTTAATGATGAGGTTGGGACTCCACCGGAGTCTGCCATTACACGGTCCTCTGAGCCTGTAAGAGAGGACTCCTCTGGAATGCATCATGAAAACCAAACATATCCTCCTTATTCACCACAAGCGCAGCCACAACCAATTCATAGAATAGACTCCCCTGGATTTAAAACAGCTTCTCAACAGGTAAGCAGCAAGCATTCAACGTTTTGTAGTTAGAGGTGCATTATTAAGTTTTAGAATGTGGTGATTGAGTTGAAGAATATATTATTTTGTCCTTTCTTCAGATTAAGAATTAATCTTTAATTTCAATTTGAGAATACCGAGGACTTAATTCTAAACTTTGTGTGTTCGTCTTACACAGCAGTATACTGAATATTTTTTTTAAATAAGGATGTGAGGTTATAGTTTTGTTATTCAGCACACTAAAATGTATGTCTACCAGCCCCTATAAATGGAAGTGGGAAGTTAGCAATAAAGAGAAACACTATATTTAAAATATTTTAAACACTTCACAGAAAGCAGAAGCCTCATCTCCAGTCCCTTACCTTTCGCCTGAAACAAACCCAGCATCATCAACCTCTGCTGTTAACCATAATGTAACTTTAACTAATGTCAGACTGGAGGGGCCTACCCCAGCTCCTTCTACTTCTTACTCACCACAAGCTGATTCTTTAAGAACACCAAGCACTGAGGCAGCTCACATAATGCTAAGAGATCAAGAGCCATCATTGCCGTCGCATGTAGAGCCAGCAAAGGTACCTGTGCTGCAGTGTTGCCTTCATTTGTCGCTCTCCATCAGTCTAGCACACAATCATTTTTGCTTTGCCCTTTGAGTGTTCCTTTTGCTTTTTTACTGTGGGCTTACACACCATAGTGCTTTTGAATCAATTATGAATCCTTTCAGTTTTGTAGTTTGCATGGCTTCTGGTGGTATAATGATCATTTGAAAATAGGCCTTTTAATTGGGATTTGTGCTTAATGTTTGTATTACTTTTATTTTTTGGCTTTCAGTATTTTCCAGAATTCCTTATAGTATGTAGTTGTGACTTACCATAAACATTTTTGTGTTTTGTAAATTATGGTGTCTATAAGTTTTCTTTATGATTTTTTTTTTTGGTGTCCAAATCAAGTGGAATCAGTAGTTCAGTGTATTGCTTTTGTACTAAATTTAATAATTATCTTTAACTCACTTTTCATTTAGAACATGCTAAAACATAAAAGCCTCCTACCTGCATTATTAAATTTTGAGCTTTCACTTCAACTAGCTTTCTCACTAATCTCTTTCTTGTCTTGGGAATAAATGGTAGAACGTGCCATTTTCATATATCAAATTCTTCTATTTTTGTCTATTAAAATAGACTAGAATTGAAAACAAGCCTTTGTACTGAACCGTGAATTTTTTTACACAGGTGTATAGAAAAGATCCCTATCCTGAGGAAATGATGAGACAGAACCATGTTTTGAAACAGCCAGCTGTTGGTCACCCAGGGCAGAGGCCAGACAAAGAGCCTAATCTGAGCTATGAATCCCAACCCCCATATGTAGAAAAACAGGCCAACAGAGACCTCGAGCAGCCCACATACAGATACGACTCCTCAAGCTATACAGACCAGTTTTCTCGAAACTATGATCATCGTCTCCGCTATGAAGAGCGCATTCCCACATATGAAGAGCAGTGGTCATATTACGATGACAAACAGCCCTACCAGCCTCGGCCTTCTCTTGATAATCAGCACCCTCGGGACCTTGACTCCAGACAGCATCCAGAAGAGTCCTCAGAAAGAGGGTATTACCCACGTTTTGAAGAGCCAGCCCCTCTGTCCTATGACAGCAGACCACGCTATGACCAGCCACCTAGAACCTCTACCCTACGACACGAAGAGCAACCAACTCCTGGATATGACATGCATAACAGATACAGACCAGAAGCACAGTCCTATTCTTCAGCAGGCCCTAAAGCATCTGAACCGAAGCAGTATTTTGACCAGTACCCACGAAGTTATGAGCAAGTACCATCACAGGGATTTTCCTCGAAAGCCGGCCACTATGAGCCTCTCCATGGTGCTGCGGTTGTCCCTCCTCTAATACCCGCATCTCAACATAAGCCAGAAGTTCTGCCTTCAAATACCAAACCTCTGCCTCCACCCCCAACTCTGACTGAAGAGGAGGAAGATCCAGCAATGAAACCCCAGTCTGTACTCACTAGAGTAAAGATGTTTGAAAACAAAAGATCTGCATCATTGGAGAACAAGAAGGATGAAAACCACACCGCTGGTTTTAAGGTAAGCATGTAACCATGCCTTTCCTGCCTTGGACTCCTGGGCATATTTGGTGAAGGAACAGTTCAGAATGCTTTGTTACTCTCCCTCCCCTGCTTAAATGAAGCCTCTTTTGCAATTATCTGTTCTTGGGGCATGTTTGTGTTCTGTTTTGCAGCCTCCAGAGGTAGCTTCTAAACCTCCAGGTGCTCCCATCATTGGTCCTAAACCCACTCCTCAGAATCAGTTCAGTGAACATGACAAAACACTGTACAGGTGGGTATGCTTTATGGTGTTTGTGGCCTACACCTGACTGGGAATCTGACACTTTCAGTCAGTGAAGAAGCCTTTTACTTTGTGAGGAGAGGAGAGGAAGGAAGAGGGAGATGTTCTTGTTTGTCTTTAAATGAAAACTACCAGCGTTTCTAATTAATTGGTGGCCTTAGAAAGAAAAAGACCTTGATTATGCCTTCTGTAACAGACCTTTGTTAATGCTTTTAGTATCAGGTCTTCCAAAAAGATTATTTTTCTCGCCAGCGATTAAAAATAAAACTTTCAAACCCCTACATTTGTATTATATTCTTTAATTTTAGAAGTGTTTTCAGACACACAAACTTTCAGTTTTTAGGGGTAAAGAAACAGACTCAGGTTGGCTAAAATAACAAAAATTAATCATTTAGTGAAATGATTAGTGAACATGTGCCATATTCTTGCCATTGCTCGAAGTACTTCAGTGCAGTGTGGGTAGACTATCTTTTTCCCCATTTAAAAGGAAGGTACTGGAGCAGAGAGGGATTGAGCAGCTTATAGGACTTGGGTATAGTCCTATATATAGACTATATATAGGACTCTACCCAAGTATACTTATGCTACTGTCTAGCATATACATTTTCTTCTTAGTAATGTCTAGTACTTTTTATGAAAACATAAACTGCTGTAGGGTTTCCTTTAGCCAGTATCATTAGCAAATGAACTATTTTACGTAAAATAAATTTGTAATTACTGAAAGCTTAGGTCCCCCCCCCCCTTTTGGGGTGTGAAACCTATTTATTTTTGAGGCAAAGTTTCTAAAATTCACTAAGTAGAGGATACATAACAATGTACCAACTTCCAATGGTTTTTGACTTAGGAATTTTCAACTTTACAATAGCGTGAAAGAAATTATGCATGCAGTAGAAATACTTCAGATTTTGAATCTTGATTTTTTTTTTCCCCCATGTCTGATACAGTACTCTCTGCTGATGCTGGGCTGGGGGCAGCTCCCAGTCAGCCACAGGATCAGGGGCTAAGTTTAGACAATTAAGGAGTTAGTACACTGAAAACCATTCTGTATCCATACAGCCATTTTGTTTTTCATTTTCTGTATAGTATTCAATAAATTATATGAGATACTCATTTTATTATAAAATAAGCTTCGTGTTACATGATTTTAGCCAACTGTAGGCTAAAGTATGTGTCCTGAACACATTTAAGGTAGGTTAGGGTAAGCTATGGTGTTTGGTAAATTAGGTATATTAAATGCATTTTTGACTTAGGGTATTTTTACCTTATGATGGATTTGTCAGGATGTAACCCCTTTGTAAGTTGAGGAAGATTTGTATTAACTTGCTTAGTTTTTTTTTCCCGCTGCTTCTTGTGCCCTCTAGAACTTTGGACTAGATAGAGTTATTTCCTTATATGAGAGTCATTTATCAATCCTGGATTAAAGTTCTTAAATTCTCTGTTATTACTTGTTGCTAACATTGGTGTATGTACTTGGATAAGTTCTCCACTGTCTTCCTTACATTCCCTTTTCTCTTTCTAATTAACTGCTTCTAACCTGCTGTAAGGCTCTATAACCAGATCATTATCATCAAGCTTTTTAGATTGTGTTAAAGGCCTCAAAAGCCAGAAGAGAGGGCTGCCTTTCGAGTATAATGTATGAAGGCATGGGATTTGGAATGCCCATTTTGACTGTTGGACTGCTCAGTACAATCCTGAATAACCATAGCAGTGAAAGGTCATGATAAAATATTTATATATTCCATTTTCTTTGTAAAAGTAATATCTAAAAAAGTTGTTCCATTTGTTACTCATTGTCAGGATCCCAGAACCTCAAAAACCTCAGATGAAGCCACCTGAAGATATTGTTCGGTCTAATCATTATGATCCCGAGGAGGATGAAGAATATTATCGAAAGCAGCTCTCCTACTTTGACCGAAGAAGTTTTGAAAACAAGCCTTCTGCACACATTCCTGCTGGCCATCTCTCAGAGCCTGCCAAGCCAGTTCATTCTCAGAATCAACCAAACTTTTCTAGTTATTCTTCGAAGTAAGTTATTTCACTTAAGACTTAACATTTTAAAAAAAGGATACATAAAGGTTCAGTTGCATAAAGTAGAAGTTAATCACGTGAAATTCAGTATGTTTGGGAGGAATGCAGTTAAGTCCAAAATAGATGATTCTGGGCAGCCTGGGTGGCTTAGCGGTTTAGCGTTGCCTTCAGCCCGGGGTGTGATCCTGGAGACCCAGGATCGAGTCCCACGTCAGGCTCCCTGCATGGGACCTGCTTCTCCCTCTGCCTGTGTCTCGGCCTCTCTCTCTCTGTCTCTCATGAATAAATAAATAAAATATTTTTTAAAAAAAAATGGATGATTCCTGTCGCTCCAGTGGTTCAGTGTTGCGCATAGTTTCTAGCTCTCGTTTGTGTGTGTGTTTTGTCTTTAAACTCTGATAGCACATACACAAAACTTTTCCCTTATGAAAGATGTTAAAATGTTTTGAGTTAAGGGAGTAAACTGTGAAGACCCTGAGTGTTAGGTGAATCATAAGTCACCCCTCTGCACAACACACTTAATGCTGGTTCTTTCCTTCTTTCCTGATTTTGCTTTTTAAATATGAAAGCCTCATGACAGGGAGTGACATCATTTGAGGGAGAACAATAGAGAGGTTTTTTTCAAGATGAGAAAGAGCTTATCTTTTTTTATTGCTGGAATTGAGGGGACTTTAAGGATATCTGGTCTAGTTTTATGCGTGAGGAAACCAAGGTCCAGTGAGGTGAGGTGACGTGACAAGGGTAGAGAGGATCGAGCACCCAAGTTTTTGACTTGTAGTTGTCTTTTCCCTATTCTGTGCTCCTCCCTTCTGTTGACTTGTCTTTTGGGGGTCTTGTTGATTTGTCTTTCTTTCTTGGGGCTTTTTTGCTGTACAGACCCAACTGAGATTGGGTTATAAACTCACATAAGCACAGGTGGTGGATTCATACTTCAGCAAAACAAACCCACAAGAATGAGAAACAGATGTGGATTTATTACATGGCATTCATTTGCACCATTATGAGACCCTACTGATAAGCAAGTTGTGAGTTCAGACAAGAAGAAAAGATCCAAAACTGTTTGAGAGTCTCTGAGTTCAGTGAAGTAAGTTCTCTGTAAAAGGGTCCATCCAGATCTCCCTTTTGATTAACAGAACTCAAGTGATTAGGGGCATTACATCTGTAAATCCCTGTCACAGCAGCACCTACAGTAGTGCTTGAGCAAATGATGGGTACTATTGTTCGGCCTACCAAAGTTGACAAATCAAAAAGCCATCACAAATCACTCTTGCAAAAGCACTCAGATTTTCAGTGAATTCGATGCTTGGGATTGTCTGGACTTAACTATCATTTGTCATTTACTTTTGAGTGGACATTTTTTTAGAATATTCTTTAAAACTTCTAATATTAAGAACCTAATTTTAATTACCACTCTTCTCTTAGACATCATTTGAGTGAAGATTTAAAACCTTTTTTTCCACTGTTACCCATTTAAATCTTTGTCTAGAGAAGAAAGCTGTTTATAACAACCATAAATGCAAACTTTGAGTACTGCAGTGGGTCTCATTAAATGCAAACAGGGTCTTAGACCAGTAGTCTACCCTACCATGACAATAGGGAGGTGCCCAGTATATCTGGAGAGAGTGTCCAGACTCAGACAGTGAGGTGAGACTTAGTGAGCTTACTTTTACTTAAATCATTAAACACATTCATTCCTGTTAGAAGCAGGTCCAAGGGTGTAGTGTAAGGAGAGAGATTTGATTTAATTTGATTTATTGATTTGTCTTTATTTTATTTATGTACTTGGTAAACAGAGTCCAACCTTAAATTTAGGAATACATTTAGGCCTAAAATGTAAGTAAGTCTTTTCAGAGAATGAACTAACAAAGCATTTTTGGGTTTGACTTAATGGGGTTTTCTACAAAGAAAGCTTAATGACCTATTTGTGCTGTGTAATTTTCAGACAGGGTCTAAAACACTGCCTGGTCTGTAGGGGGTGGGGACTCAGCACAGGACACAGTGTACTAGGGGTGTCAGCTGCCCCCCCTTTCCATTAATGCAACCCTGGGAGGAACAAGTCTTAGCTGGTCAGAGGTTTCTCAAGGATATATTGCCTTTGACAGAAATAGATAACCTTTGTGTTTGTGAATATGCCCAGGACTCTCGAGTGTTTGGCTTTGCCATTTCCTGTTGTGTTACGGGAGCAGGGAAGTGTGACTTGAAATGGACACTAGTATACGTTTCCTTCCTTTGTTGGCACAAAGTAAAAACTCTGGTTGTGCTGTGTTTCCCCATATGGGTATCCGGTGGGCAGAGTGTTGGGAAAGGGGAGTGACGGGTAAGATAAGGATGACCAAAAGAGAAGGTGTTTCTCTGCTGTCTCCTTCTCATGCTGTTATACTCTTGTGCCCATTGAAGACAACTTTAATAACTGGAAAATCATTTAAAGTATATGATCCTCTTTGTCCTGTATTTCAAAACCGTTTACTGTTTTCTCGGTCTCCCGTACACTGCCTACAGGCCTTTATTTTCTAAAGTAAAATATAGATATAGCAAAGTTGTCTTCTTCCGGGTAACATATGCCAACATGCCATGTAAAAATACCCCTCAGAAATAAATGGTGGCAGTTAGGGGAGAAGTCTACTAGCACAGGACAGACACCCCAGAAATTGAGTGGCTATCACCTGTCTTATAGTTCCAGAGAGCTGGCTTGGAAGTGGGGAGGTTAGGAAATGTGGCTCAGACATTCATCTTCACAGCCAGGGAAGAGTTCCCAGGACTCTACAACAGGGCTGGAAGAGCAGTCCCCTTCTGCATCTATGCAGCTCTCCCAGCCCAGAGACTCAGCTTCTTTGAGGCATCTAGGGAGTTTATTGTCACTAGAATCTCTCTCTCTCAAGAATCCACTTATTTTGAGACTTCCAGGTCTCAAAATAAATGTTAGCAGGTTTCAGCTTTTTAAGAACTGAGCAAGACTGACGTTAGGTTGTGTCTCTTTGTGTGTGACATTCGGTGAGAGAAGCTGTGTGTTTCAAGCTTGGCAGCTTTCCAGACAGGCTCCACCCATCCCAGGACTTTGCTCTGGGACTGGGGATGGGCAAGGTCTTGCTAGGAAAGAGTACAGGTTAATCAGTCATGTTTCAGGGACACCTGGGTGGCTCAGTGGTTGAGCGTCTGCCTTCGGTTCAGGGCGTGATCCCGGGGTTCAGGGAGCCAGTCCCGAATCAGGCTCTTTACATGGAGCCTGCTTCTCTCTCTGCCTGTGTCTCTGCTTCTCTCTCTCTCTCTCTCTTTCTCTCTCTCTCTCTGTCTCTCATGAATAAATAAATAAAATCTTAGAAAATGAGTTTCAAAGGCAGGCGTATATTCATTGGTCCATTCCTCATTACCCTGCTGGGCATCAGCGTAGCCGGGTGTGTTATACCACTGCTTCTTGTGTTTTCACTTAGAGGATTTCTTTTGCCCAGCCTTTTTTCTTTTAGTGGAGCACTTCATTCTTATTCAGAGCTTGCTGATTATTCTTAGTCCGGCTCCTTAATTTAGTTCATTTCTTTGCTCACCACTAGCAAGTGAAGCCCGAGGGCAGGGGTAGAAGAGAGATCAAGCACCTTGTTCCTCACTAGCTTCACAGTTAAAATATGTAGAGGGCGGGTAAGCGGACAGTCGCAGGACCTACCAATGTTACTATATTTTAATTTATTGGTGATTTTCCTAGCTTTAATGGGAGTTAGTGGTGGTTTCTTTTACAGATCAAATTATTCTGAAATGGTGGATGTTAATTGTTTTGGTTGATATTTTAAAATGACATTTGAGTTCCGTTTGCTACAAATGTACTTAGTTAGATTGACCATTTTCTTTCATTTTTCTATTGCGCTTGCTTTGCCATCACCTAGATTTCTTGGCTCTTACACTAGCTATGACTACTTGAAAAGGAGCATCAAGTGGTAAGACTGGCATTGATGTGAGGCTGTTACATAAGGTGTCCCTCACTGCATCACTGGCATTATGTGCACTTTCAGATTTTAAAGTCCTCTTCAAATGTTTAGCATAAGTGCCTGAAAGCAATGTAACAGTGTAGTTTTAAAGCCAATACAAGACTAGACTTCTTCAGTGAAATTTTCTGTGAAAGTACATTCCAAATGTCTGCTTTGTTTGTGCACATAAAGCCAGTGCAGCTTTGGCTCTCTGCAAAGGTTTAGATGGCAGTGTTGTAATTATGGGTCTATTTTAAAGATTTCTTCTGTTTGAATTTTATGTGCTACATATTAACAATTGGCAATATGAAAAAAATAAGCATGCATGGCACAATTTAACTTAAATGAGCCTTGTAAAATCAAGCAATATCTGCTACTCTAGCAGTTATTAAATGAAAAACATATCTAGTAAATAAAGGTCAATTTTCAAGTGAAAGGTGTCCAGTGTTTTTAGTGTCACTGGAACACAGCCACACCCATTTCATTTATATATGATGGCTGTTTTGGGGCAGAGTTTGAATAGTTGTGAGAGAGACTGGCCCAAAACACCAACAACATTTACTATCCAGCCCTTTACTATAAAAAAAAATTTTTTTTAATTGCCAACCTCTGGTCTATAAAACCATTTTTTTTGTAGTGCTCTGTGCCAGAAGCCAAGGCGTTTTATACCTTAGATACCAAATCAGAAGTGAATCTAAGGAAGATTTGGGCCAATAAATATTTTTTTCAAAATATTTGGAAGACTTTCTCAAACTTCTCAATCATTACTGTTTTTTGTAAGCAACACAATTAATATTACAAGTATACCCAAAATTTCATCTGCCTTTTGGTTGCCATCTTCTGGATGTTTTACTAATATTCTTTAAGTATCTGTGCTGTCTTTACATTTCTTGTGCTGATAAATGGTTGAATTTGTTTGTACATTTGGGTAGAGTTAGCCATTTATACTCATAAGAATATTTTTGTGAAATTCTAGATTTTTCTTTAACTCAAGGATACTTAGAGGATGAGAACTTATTTTGTAAATGTGAATCTATTTTCATATGTTGGCATTCTCTTCATTTTTTTCACAGGGGAAAGTCTCCTGAAGCTGATGCCCCTGATAGATCATTTGGTGAGAAGCGCTATGAGCCAGTCCAGGCCACTCCCCCTCCTCCCCCATTGCCCTCCCAGTATGCCCAGCCTTCTCAGCCCGGTACCAGCTCCTCTCTTGCCCTCCACACGCATGCCAAGGGGGCACATGGTGAAGGTAGGAGAGTTAGCATTCCTGCTGTAATAGAGTGATACTTAGAAAATTGAATTCTTGCAGTCTGTAAGCAAAAGGGTTTTTCATTTAAAAATGCATACTTGAAACTTTTAGGCTGAGAACAGTGAAAACTAAGGGTTTTGGTAAATAAAAGTACATCTCCTGTTTTTATGACTATGACCAATGTATCAGACCAGCCTTTTAGCTAAATAGATTTTAATCTATTAGATTAAAATAGATTTAATAGATTTAATTAGATTTAATACTAGATTTTTTTCTATTAGATTAAATAGATTTAATCTATAGATTTTCATGTTTTACTAGCACAGCTCAGTTTCTGGAAGTATTTGTTTGCCAGTATGTCTGAATCTAAATATTTGAATGATAGTTTGTAAAATTACAAACATTATGCTCCTTCCTCACATGTGGATATAGGAAAGCTTTGAGGTTCCATATAGCTTGTGTCCCTTAGCACCTTGCAGTTAGGTACTGTGGCGGAATCCCAGCAAGGTGGCCAACAGCTCTCTCGTTGGTTCATCTTAACAGCTGTGCCCTGTGTTTCTGCCCACACTCTCTCCTTCACAGCTCTTTGAGTGGTAACTGTTTCCCCTGACCCATGCGATCTCTGGCCCTGGGCCCTGGGCCCTGGGCCTGGCTCCTCTCCCGCATCCTGCTTGCATCATCTTTCCTTTTCCCTCTGCCCTTAGACATGTGCACTCAACTAGTCCATTGTTCAGAGCACCTTGTTCTGTCCCTGCTACCTCCTCAAACTGTGTCTCTTTGCCTTCCATCAGACTCCCCTCCACCCCCACCCCCAAGAGGGCCTACTGTCTTTACCTCCAAATGCTGCTTGTCTTATTTGCCCTTTCAAAAAAAGGATGGTCTATTGTACCCTAAAAATCTACTACGATTTATCAATTATCCTGTTGTCTTTTTGCTACTACAGATATTTCTCTATTATTTACGTAGGAGTCAAATTCTAGGACAAGTCTTTAACCAGATGAGCTGTAGAGTCTTAGTGGCAGATTGAGCTTATTACCCCATGTTAGGAATTTCTTTCCACACTGTGCAGATAAAGTTTTAATTCTTGCCAATCCTTAAGTGCCTTTTATTTCTTTTTCTTACCTTTTTGCTCTGGCAAGGACTTTGAGTAAAATGTTGAGTGTAAATGATGGGAGCAGACATCTTTGCTTCCCCATCTTAGGGAGAAAAGATTTATTATTTCACCCATACCACGTTAGCTATAGGTTTTTCTCATAGCTACTCTATTATGTTTTGGATGTTCCCTTATTACCTTCCAGTTTGCTGAAAGCACCTGGTCACATGCGTTAAGATGATCATGACATTTTTCATTTTTCTTCTTTATTCTGTTAATGTGAAATATATTGCTGTGTTCACAGAAATTTGGGTTCTTTTTTTTTTTTACAGTATCCTTGTCTGGTTTACTATCATTGTTGTGCTAGTTTCATAAAAGAGAGCCTAAGACATATTCCCTCTTTCTCTTTTTTTCTGAAAGACTTTGTTTTAGCATTGATGTTATTTTTTCATGAATGAGTTGCTAGAATTCAGTTGATACTACTTGATACTGCCACCAGTGGTACGTGGAAATTCCTGTCCCGCATCTTTGCCAACTCTTGACATTACCAAACTGAAGTGTTACCAATCGAATGGGTGTGAAATGGTATTTGAAGCATTTGGTATTACAAGTAGTGGGGTTGAGTACCTTGTATGGTAAACTGAGCATTCCGGCCTTCACTTCCATTGTTGCCTCTGTGGAGCTTTGCCCATCTTCCATTTGGTAAAATTTTTTCCTTTGGGTGTATAGGGGTTCTTCAGAGGTTTTAGATCCTAATCCTGTGCAGTTAAACAGTTTTAAATAGCTTCTCCCAATCTGTGGCTTTCTTTTTGGTTTTAGTTAGGTGGTGGTGTTTTGTTCGTTTTTAACATAGTGGTATTGTCATTCTGTTTATAATTTGTTACAGATGTTGGAGAGAGGATACCGAGACACTAGTCTCGGGAGGCCTAGACTCTTAGCAGCCTGACCCTGACTCCAAGGCAGCAGGATACGCTAAAGCACTACATATGTCCATGCCCCTCCTGGTCTGTCAGTATCACAGACAGCCACCAGGGCTCAAGAGCCACCTTCTGACAGTGTGGACCCTGATCTGGGCCTTGACTCCAGCACTGGGACAAATTATTATGGGAGAGATCTCAGAGGGGCTGTTGAAACCTCTGAAGAGGTTTTAAAAATGCTTATATATGTTTATTCTTTCAGGAAATTCAATATCACTGGACTTTCAGAATTCTTTAGTGTCCAAACCAGACCCACCTCCATCACAGAATAAGCCAGCAACTTTCAGACCACCAAACCGAGAAGATACTGTTCAGTCTACTTTCTATCCTCAGAAAAGTTTCCCAGATAAAGCTCCAGTTAATGGAGCTGAACAGACTCAGAAAACGGTCACTCCAGCATATAATCGATTCACACCAAAACCATACACAAGTTCTGCCCGGCCATTTGAACGCAAGTTTGAAAGTCCTAAATTCAACCACAATCTCCTGCCAAGTGAAACAGCACATAAACCTGACTTGTCTTCAAAAGCCCCTGCTTCTCCCAAGACTCTTGCAAAAGCACATAGTGCAGCACAGCCTCCTGAGTTTGACAGTGGAGTTGAAACTTTCTCCATCCATGCAGATAAACCTAAATATCAAATGAACAATCTCAGCTCAGTGCCTAAAGCTATTCCTGTGAGGTAAGATATTTTGCCTGTTTCTTAGCCTTGTGATTTGTCTAATGTGAGTGTGGCATAGTTTATGTGATTTGGGACTCAAAATGAACATTTTAACTTCAACTTTAGGCTGAACAGTGTTGTCCAAAACATTGTTGTGATGAATGTCGTTATGTACTCACAAGGGGTACAAGATAATAAAATAATAAAACACAACCAAGTGTGGTCAGTAGGTGTTGGCATTATCCATCTTTACTAGGAAATGAGGTTGAGTGACACTGCAGTTTGAGCAGAGTCCCACAGCTAGGATGAGAGGAGCTTACATTCCACATCTGACCTCAGAGCCCAGACTCTTAACCAACCAACCATAGCTTCCCATAACCTCTAACCTTCGGCTGGTGAGATATGCTTGGAGAATATCTGAAAATCATCATAAGCATCTGTGTTCCTTGTCCACTCTGTTCAACAGTGACGTTAGAAATAAAAAGGTAACAACCTATCAAAATGGTTGTTAAAAAATCAGTAGCTCTTTATAAGTTTTAATGAGTAAGCTATCTGAGCAAATGAGACAAAGTGAGCTTCCCTGGATCTAAACCCATATGCTCGTTTCCCTCTTGTCCTGATGTGGTGACTAACCAGACCCATTCTGGCCACGCAGAAGCTCATCTCAGCCTCAGCTTCCCAAATCCACTTATATTGTCAAGCCACCTGTTGAAACAGCAGGGCCAGGAGGGCCACCTGCAGTCAGCTTCCCAAGAGCAAGAATGGTCCTGAAAACGTACTGCCTCCTTGTGAATCTTTCCAGTAGCAGAGGCCGGGAAACCTGTTCTCTCTCACACACAGCAACATTGTCCGTGGTGCTCTGGTCGTGTGGGAATGAAGCTACAGCTTCCCTTCACATACTTTGGCATTCCTGCTTTCTGCTCACCTTTAGGTTGGGACTCAAAATTTCACTCCAAGAAGTCTTGATAGCCTATATTATTGGTAATATGTTGAGACTACATCCCCTTGGCCTTTGGTATTCTCTGTGTACTAAGTGAATATACTGTGTTTTTCATGGATGCTTGACGTGTACCCAGACCAAAGTATTACCTCATCGTGCTGTAGAAGCCATTGATAGCAGGGGCTGTTTGATACTCAGGTAGTGCTGAGAAAAGGCCATAAGTATGCAGGCTCAAAATCCTAGGGAGGTGGGGACTCTAATTAATACTTATCAGGTCTTAGATGCTTTCAGTTCTAAGATGCACCATTGTCTTATGTATCCCTAAGAAGGAAAAAAAAAGTGCTACCAATTAAACCATGACTGCTAGTTTTAAAACACAAAGTTCATGGATGTTAAGAGGTATTTCTTAAAACCAATGAACTATAGTAGTTGGGCGAGCAAGGTAGTCAGGCTTTGTACATCCTGGTTGCAGAAATCAGTAATGAAGGGAAATTGATTACTTATCTTCAGAAATGAAATTGATTTCTCCAGGAAGAATATGATTTATTATTTTCTTGAGTAAAATGGGTCACTGAAAACTTCTTGATGATACAGAGAAATCAACTAAAATGAAACCAACTGTTAGAATTGTAGTGGAGATGCCTGTGTATCATTGAGGTTTACTCATCGGTTGTTTCTGACCTCTCAGCCCGACAGCTGTGGAAGAAGATGAAGATGAGGATGGCCATACTGTGGTGGCCACGGCCCGAGGCGTCTTTAACAACAATGGTGGGGTGTTGAGTTCCATAGAAACTGGCGTCAGTATCATCATCCCCCAAGGAGCCATTCCGGAGGGAGTCGAACAGGAAATCTACTTCAAGGTCTGCCGAGACAACAGCATCCTCCCCCCTTTAGATAAGGAGAAAGGTGAGTGTGCTTATTTTTCTGTGTAGTTACACTAACTAGAGTTGCCCTCTGTGCTCTTCAAAGCTTGTATGTAGCACTCAGTTGAGAAGATAATCTGGACCCCTTTGCTACTTTGCAACCCCAGCATATTCCTCCCACTGGGGAAGGGAGGTGCCCTGCAGTAAGGCGAGGGGAGAGGTGAGCACACTGGACTTGCCCACACAGTGGACTTTACTTTTGATGCGAAAGTACCTGTGGCTATTTTTGTTTATATCCTTCGTCGAAAATTTTATTGAAAACAAAGGATACAAAATAGAATACTATTTCACCAAAAACTTAAAAGGAGAAGTGATAGACATAAACAGTTTTGAAATGAACTTCTAATGGACTAACATTATCCTTTGTTGTGATGGTAAGGAAATTACAGATTATTTTAAAAATCATAGAAATGACTGTAACATTACTAGGGTGAGGCAAAGTTCCTGTTTATGTTAGAAATATGCATATTCTCTACTTTGTCATAAACTTGATTCCCAGATTAATTATTCTGCAAGAAGTTTTCATGTAATATTTTTTTTTCTAATTTTTCCCTTCAAGGTTTTACTTAAATTCAAGTTAACTAAGTATTAGTTACAAGAGTAGAATTTAGTGACTCGTCATTTACATACAAACCCAATGCTCATCACAACCTAAGTGTCCTCTTTTATCCCCAACACCCATCTAGCGCACCACCTCCCTTCCAGAAACTCTCAGTTTGTTCTCTGTACTTCTGTTTTGCCTCCCTCTCTGTTTCTGTCTTATTTTCCTTCCCTTCCCCGATGTTCATCCATTTTGTTTCTTAAATTATCTGCGATTATTTTTAGTTGGAATGTGCTAGAAGTGCAAAATACACCCTGATTTCAGAGATTTACTATATTGATTATATGTTGAAATAAATATACTTTTTATATATTGGGTTACATGAATATTAAATTTATTTCACCTGTTTTTTATTTCAGTGTGGCTACTAGAAAATTTTAAATTTTAAAATTTAAGATCCCATGTGTCTTCATTGTCTTTTTATTGGTCACTGGGGCTGTAGAGAATTAACTGCATTTGGCTTTAAAGCAAATCATAAGAACATGGGGGTGTGAGGAGAACTGTGGTCTGGAAGGAAGAGGCCATCTAACCTACCACTCCCACTCCCTCTCCAACTGCAGGTGAGACACTGCTGAGCCCCTTAGTGATGTGTGGGCCCCATGGCCTCAAGTTCCTGAAGCCCGTGGAGCTGCGCTTGCCACACTGTGCGTCCATGACTCCTGACGGTTGGTCTTTTGCTCTAAAATCATCCGACTCCTCGTCGGGTATGCTGTCTTCACTCTGTCCTTTGGGGGCTTTGGGTACTGTCATTGATTAATCCCTGGGCTGTTGGAGCTACCAATGCTGTTTGTGAGCAAATCTCTACCTCTGTTCCTGTGGCCTTGTAGGCATCACCAGTGCTTTAAAATTTCCTTGTGGTGCATGCATAAATGAATATGGAAAGGCTCAGAAGTTTCTGCCTTTTAAACATTGATGATTTGGCTAAAGGATAACTGTTCCTTGGAGTTTAAGAAAATTATTTTTTCTGTCAAAATTATTAAGATGCAGTGGGAGAATTGTTACTGCCCTGTATATATAGGCATTTTCATCTTATTAAAATGATTTGATTTCTTTATTCAATAATTTTTATTTTTGGTTACCATTCTTTAATTTCTCAACCTACAAAGTATAATACACCAGAGAAACTTGAAATACAAAAAATACCTCCACTGTGATCATACTTGGCCATGGTTTCCCAGTGTAAAACTCTTAAGTATCTTCTATTATACACACTACTTTTAAATGGCTTTTTGCTCTTAAGGTCATAGCTTCAAAGCTTCCATTGCATTTTCACATTTCTTACTTCCTTGGGTGACTACATCAGTTACCAGTTGAAACATTCTATATTTATGGTATAGATCACTTTAATTGAACCTCATATAGAAAAATAAGAATTTAAAGTTTTGCTTTTGAATTTTAGTACACCAGGTGAGTATTATTGCAGTTTGAATATGAAATAGAGCTTTAAGGTATAGAGATAATAGGAACATGCTCTATTAGTACCCAAGATTAGAAATTATATATAAATCTGTATTTCCTGATACCTACAAGTAGAGCTAATAAATTAATTCTATTTTTATTTATTTATTTATTTAAAGATTTTATTTATTCATGAGACAGAGAGAGAGAGAGAGGCAGAGACACACACAGGCAGAGGGAGAAACAAGCCCCATGCAAGGAGCCCGACATGGGACTCGATCCTGGGACTCCAGGATCATGCCCTGGGCTGAAGGAGGCGCTAAACCTCTGAGCCACCCAGGCTGCCCATAAATTAATTTTAATACAGTAGATAGTAGAGCTATTTCCTCAGGGACTCCACTGAGAAGCATTTTATTAGCCTAGTTTGAATTAATGAATTAATATTAATGAAGCTGCATTTTAAGCATATATTCTGAAAGATTGCAGCATGAGCTCTGATTATTTTCTAAACCAATTTAGGATAAGAATCTTTAAATATTTTTCCCTAGATATTATATGAAGCATAAGTGATTTCTCTGTTTGTTATTCCCATATTTTAAGCTACAGAATATATACATTATTTTGTTAGATTGAAACAACTTTTTCCTGTGTTAAATTTAAGTACATTCACCTAGAACAGAAATATGTGTGATCTTCTGTGGATTTAGAATGCTTTGCTACTATAAATTTCTTTTCAGAAAGTCAAGGGTAGATTTTTGATAATGACTGACTTAATCCCAACAAAAGTTAGTATACTAGAAAGAAACTCAAGACAGAAGTTAAGATTTTTTTTATTTACTTTCAAGAGTTGAAGCTCTGCTTCATTGCCTAAACAAACTGTTGTTATCTGCAGTATGGCATAAGCCCAAATAAGTTTGTGAAGTGATTTAGCCTCTGTTTAATTACTATGTTTTAAACTGCTGGGCCTGTCGTGAGTCAGAAACCATCAGGTGATGTACAGCTCAGTGTGGGCAGGGTCTCTCAACCTTAGCACTTGTTGACATTATGGCCAGATGATAATGCTTTGTTGTCGGAACTGTCTTGTGCATTGTGGAACTTTTAGCAGCAGCATCCCTGGCCTCTACTCACTAGGTGTCAGTTGTGACAGGTAAAACCATCCCCAGACATTGTCCCATGGGGGTGCAGAACAACTCTTGGTTAAGAACTGTTGCTGGAAGGAAGGCAAAGGTCAGTAACTTTGTATACTTACCTTGGATGCCATAGAGACATCTGCCTTGACACTTGGCGTCCACTACCCCAGGCTTCTTTTTTTTTTTTTTTTTTTTTTACCCCAGGCTTCTTAATTCTAGCTATTGATCTCAGATCACCAAGAGCTTATTAAATTCAGATACTCAAGCCCTGCTTCAGATTTAACAGTTGATGGGTTTTCAGAGGTCCATGAATGATTTTGTTGTACAGCCAAGATATCAGGGTTGAGAAGTTCTTGGTCCAGACGTAAAGTGATTTGGGGGGAGGTAAAGGGGAAGGAAGGGTCTTCAGGAACCAGATTCTGCAGAACTTTCAGGCGTTCATTTGTTAGTCTATAATTGAGTGTGAAAAATAGGTTCTCATACTCAGTTAATTCTTGTCCCAACTTTCAAAAGTGCTGTTAATAATTATGTGGACCTAGGCACCAGTACTACGTCAGGCATGTATGGTCCCCCAACTTCTGTTCATTGTTTGAAAAGGCATAAACTTGAAAACACAATAAAAGAGAAATCTGAAACTGCTTTGAATCCTTAGATTCCAGTGGGTCTTCATTGAAATATAGCACTTAGCATTTTGATCCAAGTACATATACTGAAGAGATAGGAGAAAATTGTATCTGAGGATATATATTCATGTTTGCCCCATGATTACACAGCATCACAGCTAGCGATTTCACCAACTGCAAATGACAAGCACTTCTTTTTATCTCCTAGGTGATCCTAAAACCTGGCAAAACAAGTGTCTTCCTGGAGATCCAAATTACCTTGTTGGAGCAAACTGTGTTTCTGTCCTGATTGACCACTTTTAATTCTTAAAATATAGGAACTTGATTAAATAATGTGAAACTGGGTTAAACTTACTAAATCTAAATGGAAGCACTCTATCAAGTATTATACTTTCCTTAGAATTGATACTGCAGTTCTTAGTATTAAGCATTTTGTCTGAACAGATGAAGATTAGTGAGCATGCCCCTGCACCGTGGTCAGAAAACATGCTGCAGACTGCGTGTTTGTGATGGAAAAACCGTCAGTATTGGCTGGAGGGTCAGAGATGGTTTGCTTTGTAATGATTTTTGTACTTTTTTACAGTCACTGCTTACTTCACTGATTTCCGTTAAAATACCAGCCAGTAAATGGGGTGCATTTGAGTTTTATTCTTTCCAAAGTACACTGTTTCAAACTTGATTATGGCCCTGGCTTGGCATACACATTTTATTTTATTATGCATGAGGTAATATGCACACATTTAAAAAATATACCTGGAACATATAAACCAGTGTAGTAGATTTAACAGAAATGTACAGCAAGGGGAATTTGTAGCTTTTGGGGGGTGGGTGGTAGGGAATTCAAGTGAAGACAATTACTTATTGTATATGGAAACACAGTTTTTTAGGGAAGGACACCAAAGCATGTGAGACTGGTTCTGTGGCCTCTTTGGATCTATAAATTAACCATATCACCACAGACATACTAACCAGCAGGAATGCCTTACCCTCATATTTTTAATTCTTAGATCATTCTGTGTATTACTAAGTTTATATGGCTTTTGTGCACATCTAGTTACTGTATCATGAAAAAGATTGAGTAAATTGTGGATTTGGTGGTTTCAGAAATGTATAATCACCCAGAGAAAATAATGGTGTGATTTGGGGATTCCCCACCCCCCCACCCCCCCCACTCCCACCAAGGGGCAGTGGTGGTTTTTCTGTTCTTTTGGCTATGCATTTGAAAATTTTGACGTTTTAAGGATGCTTGTACATAATGCGTGCATACCACTTTTGTTCTTGGTTTGTAAATTAACTTTTATAAACTTTACCTTTTTTATACATAAACAAAACCGAATTTCTTAAGGCTACCTTTGTATTTCTCTCCTGTACCTCTTGAGCCTTGAACTTTGACCTCTGCAGCAATAAAGCAGCATTTCTATGACACATACAAGGTCATTTTTTAAAGAAAAAGAATGCACAGAGTTGTTACATTTTTAAGTGCTGCATTTAAAAGATACAGTTACTCAGAATTCTCTAGTTTGATTAAATTCTTGCAAAGTATCCTGACTGTAATTTGTGATACCATGCTGTGCCCTAAAGTGTATTTTTTTACTAATAGACAATTTATTATGGCACATCAGCACGATTTCTGTTTAGATAATACACCACTACATTCTGTTAATCAATCATTAGGTGTGACTGAATTTCTTTTGCAGTTATTAAAAAATCTCAAATTTCTAAATCTGCGGAATAAAACTTTTTAAAATAAATTGCTGGTTTAGTCTCTTTGCCCACTGTTTCTAATTTTGTGCAACTTTATTATATTACCCTGTTTAAAATCCCGCACATTGGCCCTCATCACCTGTTTACCCTGTCACCTCAGGCCTGGTGGGACACCTGCCACAGCTGATGCACTGTGATGGACCGAGCAGTGCTGGTCCCTGAGACCTTGAGGCAGAGCGAGAGTCAAAGGAGGCTGACTGCAGAATCCTGGGCAGTGTTCCCACTGCATTTGTAAATATACATAGAGTTAGTATGCATTTGTGTTCCTTACAAACAGTTCATATGTAGTTTGTGTCTTGCTTTTTCCCAAAAACATAGCATGGGCATTTTCCTATGTTGTTATATTTAGGAGTAGAAAATGATTTTTGATGGCTATAAATATTCCACCATGATTGCCATACTTATTTAACCATCACTGTATTGACATTTACATTGTTGCTAAATCTACATTTATGTAGATTTTTACTACATTTATGTAGATTTAGCCTATTTGCTTCATCTTTTTTTATCATGGTTAAAATGTATGTACAGTAAAAGTATCCATTTTAGTGAATAGTTTTCCAGATTTTGACATACAGTTTTAAAACCATTACTATTTTTTTTAAGATTGTATTATCTGAGAGAGAGTATGAGCCAGGGCGGGAGGAGGGGCAGAGGGAGAGGGAAAGGCAGACTCCCCACTGCTGAGCAGGGAGCCTAGAACCTCGGGATCACAGTCTAAGCCAAAGGCAGACACTTAACCGACTGAGCTAACCAGGCGCCCTCCCTGCTACCATTTATTAACGGTAGTCATCAGTTTCATTATCTCCCAAAGTTCATGCTCTCCCCTGCCCCCCCCCCCCCACCTACTATCCCTGTAGTTTGTCCTCCTCAAGGGTGTCCTGTCTATAGGATCCTGCCTTGAGTGTGGCTTCTTTCACTCAGCATGAAGCATTTGAGATGCACTTAGGAAGTTGCAAGTATTAGTGGTTCTTTCTTACTGTGGACCAGGTTCCACCATGTGAATGCACCTACCTCTGTTTATCCAGCCCCAGGCGCAGGTTTGGAGATGATGAATAAAGTACATAAAAATGCTACAAATGTATTGCAGGTATAAACTGAACTTTGTAAGAAACTGCCACCCTGCCTGCCAGCATGCCATCCTGTCCTGCATCCTGCCAGCTGTCTTGGAGCATCCAGTGGCCCCAGGCCCTCACCAGCAGTTGCTGTTTGTGATAGTTTTATTTTAGCCTTTCTAACGGGCTGTCTCCTGGTGGGTTTGATTTGCATCTCCCTATTGTATTGGCTCATGATATTGAGTGTCTTTTCATTTATCTGCCATGCATTCTTTGCTGCAGTATCTGTTCAGATCTTTTCTCATTTTTGCAAATTGCATTGTTTACTGTTTCAAGAGTTCTTCATATCATCTGAATGCAGGTTCATTATCAGATGTGTGATTTGTGAATATTTTCTCTCAGAGGTCTCTTCGTTTTCTTAATAGTGTCTTTTGAAGCGCATAAGTTATTAATTTTGACAGAGTCCAGCTCATTCATTTTTTATAGATCGTGCTTTTCGTGTCCTGTCTGATAAATCTTTACCTAAACCAAAGCAGAAAGATTTGCTTCAAAAGTGTTATAGCTTTAGGTTTTATATTTATGTCTGTGATCCATTTTGAGTTCATTTTATACTAGTGTGAGATATTTGTTGCGTTCCACTTAGTCTATTTATCTTATTGGTAGGTGGCCCACAATGTTACCTTAGCTCTTTAGGTGCACTAGTCTGTCGTGTTTTAAATGTGTGCTTATCCTGAACGCAGACCCATATACACAGAGCCTCAACTAGACTCCAGGTTTCCATATGTATCAGTGGAAGGAACATACCTCTGCAGGTCTGTTGGTTGTACTGACCTGCCTGGCTTTTACTGCATGAATGCCAGGCAAGGTTTATATACCTGGTGCTTTTTAATGTTTATAGGAATAAGGGCATTTTGTTCCCTCAGACCATCTTCCTGTAGCACTGAGCATGGTACACTGAAGTGACTCACAGTCACGTTCTGGTTCAGAAGGGTTTTTTTTTACCCTTTGCCATATGACTTTCTCATACTAGGAAACCTTGTGAATGTCCACTAGTGGTACTTGAGTCCGTTCCTCCTCCTCCTTGACTTCGCACGTTTTCACTTGGTGCAGCACACACCAGGCATCACGCCACCAGAGATCCGGGTAAAGGAACACAGTTCTGGACGCAGTGGCTCTCCAGCCTAGATGGGGATGCACTTGACCAGGAAGGGATGTGGCAGCAGACACAGACAAACTGGGAGCAAGTTGTTTGCCTTTGGCCTTGAATGGCAGTTTGAAAATAGCTGGCCAGCTAGGAAGCTGGCACTGGTTTTTGCAGAAATGACTGGGCACAGAGGTGTCCCAAGCTGGGTCACTGAAGAGGACTCCTCAGGCTCCATAGTCGAGTTACCCCGGATAGAGCACTGGGAAACCACTGTCATGTGCAGAGTAGCAGAACCATGTTGTCACGTCAGTAAATCCGGTCTTGGTAAAAGCGCAGTTAACAGCATCTCTAACTCCTCATTGTGCTTTCCTTTCAAACCACTGGACAGTGAAGAGACAGTCACCCAAGGTGTAGAAAATCTAGGGTTTTCAGAATTCTCAAAGAAGGTGTATAAACCTGTTCCCATCCTATCTTGTAGGAAATCGTGGCTCTACAAACAGCACCTGCCAGAGCTTATTTCCTCCAGGTCACAACGAGCACTCAGGTCAGCTGGAAGGTGGCACAGAAGGTTCTCACGGAGAGATGTGCAGCTGGCAGGAGCCCTCTGTCTCCCTCCCCCTTCGCAGGGTAGGCTGTTTCCAGTGAACTGTGTTTCCAGTTGTCTGAGAAACCACATACTTATGAAGACTCAAAATTAGTTCTGTTAACACAGTGTGTTCCCTACTGGCAGGATGCATGGCAGGGAGTGTGTAAACCAGCTGTCATTTGGGGCACCTGACAAGTGCCACTGAGAGAATGCAGAAGAGCCCCTGCATCAAGCTGCCCTGTGTGTGGGAAAACCACACATGGGAGGCAGAGGCTTGGATGCTGGTGTATTTGTGCTAGCTTGAGGTCACAATTACATTTTTTAAGATTTTATTTGAGAGAAAACACAAGGTGGGGGGTGGGGTGATCAGACTTCCCGCCCAACAGGGAGTCTGATACAGGGCCTGATCCTAGGACCCCAAGGTCATGACCTGAGCTAAAGGCAGATGCTGAACAGACTGAGCCACCCAGGCACCCCTCAGTCTTTTTTTTTTTTTTTTTTTTTTTGAGAAAAATAAAATTTTGTCCACAGATTTATTTTTTTTACTAGAACCTGAGATATAAGGAAAATGTGAAAACAGACATGGAACCAATTTGCTAATGTCTAAATGTTGGGGAGAAAAGCACAGTATTCACACTTAAAATCCTTCAGTGCTTGGCAACTGGCTAGTGGCAGAAATGAGCCTCAAATCAGAGGGGAGAGAGTTTGATCGAGCCCAGGTGTCAGGGCTTCTTGGAGGGTACTTTCAGCACATAGGGTTTCCCAGAACGTCTGTAAGAAGGAGTCCCTTCCATGTTGTGTAAGGTGAGGGGAAGTCCAGTCCACTGGAAGGCAAAGCTTGAGGCTTAAAGGGCCTGGGCCTTGGTGTCCACTGGGAAGAACTGGAGTCATGATGGAGAGCTATAGGGTTTCAGAAGTCCTTGAAGCCAAGCAACTTAAGGCAAAATTGGCTTTCTTAGTAGAGTTGGTTTTGAGTGTAATGCAACTGCCCCAGGTTTTCATTGGGTTCCTCTCAAGAGATCTGGAGAGAAGGGTGGAGGTGCACATGGAGGCTCCCCGATGGGACTAGTGTACCATGGAGCGGGGCCTCCCACCTGTGCTTTCATATCTCTTCTCTGAGGGGACAAGTTTTTCTTTTTCCCTTCAGTTCTGAATATTCAAGTAAACAGGCTGAAGTGTTCTATCAGGCCTTGGGCTCCTGCCCGCCCCGCTCAACTGTAGCAAGTGTTAACATGCCCCATTTGTGACAGCGTATCATAACATAGGGAAGCATCTGGGTAGGCACGCGTGATCCGGTCCTACCCCTCACACACCACGGATGTCTGAGCCTTCCTCCCCTGGCTCATGTGCCAACACTGTGGGGACACAGGGCGGTCCTGAGGGCAAACTGAAACCAGCAAGGTCAGACCAGCCTTCCTCCCAAGCCAGCCTCAAGCTCCAGAAACAGCACCCCTTTAAGAGTTTTTAGGAATGTCTCTCACAAGAAGCAAGAGCAGAAGTTCAAGGCCATGACCTACAGAGTCAGAAGTTGACAGCAACGATGGAGATGTTTTCCTGCCCTGGGGCGAACAGGGTTAATGAGAGGATATGCCCATTATCTTGAAAATTGCCAGAAACTGAGCCACCCACTTGTCTGCAAGAACCACCCCCCCATCCCCCTACCCCCCATTGCGCTTAGCTCCTCTTTCAGGTGCACTCTTGTTTATTATGCACAGATTTCTTCTAAATCATTTTGATTGGAGTTTAGAGGAAGTACAAACTGCAATGTGTTTCAGGAGAGAACACTCAGATCCCCAGGAACATTCGAGCTAGCATCAGTAAGTGTGGGTGATATTTGTGGAAGGTTCCAGCTCTGCCTTGTTCTTCACCTTGAAAGAAATTACCCAGGGTTAGCAGTTCGTGGCATGGTGGAGAATGCCAATCTCCCAGAGCCCTGGCGCCCAGCCAGACACCATCCTCCTTTCTTGCTCTCAGTCACCTTTGCCACCCTGACTGTGCCATGTGCCCAGCCCAGCGGGGAGAAAGCCTCCTGCAGTGCCCTCCTTTTCCCGACCACACTCCCCGCCTGGGACGGAGCAGTAACTGCGGCCTAGTGAGACTGCTTGCTGCAGGGGCAAGTCTGTCCTGATGCAGATTTCCCTAAATGGGAGTCTCCCTGCAGGTCCCACTCTGGGGGACAGCCTGGAACGCCACCGAGGATCAGCACAGCACAGGAAGGCATGTATGGCACGTGCCCTGTCATCGAGAAATGGCAACAAACTAGTCACCACTCATCCCAGGAAAACCTACCTGCCAGTCCCATCCCACACTCTGGCCTTATCAAGTGCAGGTTGGAATGCCAGCGCCCGTTTCCTGGTGACCCTTGGCCACACTGATACTGTAACTTGAGGAATAAGTGGCTCACCCAGCCTAAGCCACTCCTGCCTGGCTGCAGAGGGAAAGGACTCCCAGGAGCCTGGCTTCCTGCCCTGCAGTGAGTTGGGCCACAGGAATTATGGAAGGATCTGGAGCATCTGAGTGCAAAGGCTACTCTTAAGTTACATTCCAGCTGCACCGCAATATCTGGGGGAGAGTTATGCGGGACCAGCCAGCCTTGGTGAGACTGACCACATGTTGAATTCATGTGCTGCTGGGACCACAGAGCGCAGGAGGTGTTAATTGAGGTGGCTGTGATGGATGGGAGCATCTGGGCCCTCTACCACGTGGAGAGGACAGCATGAAAGATCTGCATGTGCTCAGCCTTTGCACAAAGAACTTAGAGCCTAAATGGTTTTTACTTTCAAGAGCGAGAAGTGGCTTACAAGTTACCAGAGCCAGAATGAGCGTGTAGGGTTGTTGTCAGGTTGCAGGCGGGCAGTCCCACTTCCCATGGGTCTTCGCTCTGATGTGAACAACTGGGATCCGCAGGAATGTTCTTTCCTCCTGCCCTCAGGACATTTATGTCCCTGGATCTGTGACTGGATCATGGGCTGAAGGCCAGGCTAGTTTGTGGAATGACTGGGGCTGTTACTGGCGACCCCTTTCGGAAAACAGTCCTGTTTCCAGAAGGCAAGAGAAACACCCACGATGATGTGTAACAGAATTGGCAGGCTTTCTGCTTGCTCAGCGGATCATCAGTGGAAACGTAAGGCTCTTGTTTGCAGGGTCACTGCCCACCTCCTTATTTTCTCCATCTTATTTTATGTTTAAGAGTAAGAGGTGCAGGAAAGACCGGGAAGCAGCCCCAGTCGGGTCCACGGGGGCAGCAGGGTCACCCTACAGGTGTCCAGGTTCTGTCCACTCAGCCGACGCTGCAGCTACCTCTCTCAGGCGCCAGAGCTGCCACTCCCCCATGATGACTTTAGCCTCCTCCATGAGCTTTTCCGCAAACATTGTAATTCTTGTCAACTTACTGCAATTTGAATTTCATGGCAGTTATACATTTTATGCTAAAATTACTCATTTTCCCCCATTGCGGCAGGATGATGAATACAGTACAGATGGCACCCGCTACTGTTCTCGTGAGCCTTGCAATTAGGAAGAAAATGATAAAAACCCCAGACTTGGTACCTACTGAAAAATTGCCAAATCTGAAATGCACTGGCAAGAAAAAAGGGTTACCACTCATGCCGCAGAGGGAACAGGCCCTATAAGAACAGAGCCCCCCCCCCCCCCCCCGGGCGAGGCAGGGCCTCTCTGACTTTCCACATCAGAGTCTGGGCCTCTCTTCCTTCATCTCTTCTTTCTTCCTCTTCTTCATCCGCTTCAGTTGAAGCCTGAAGCCCTGGTGTGGCCTCGTGGCCTTGCGGCCTGATGGGAGAGGCCAAGGCCAGTAACCCGTGGCCCCTGCTCTGCCAGGGAGAGGGGGGCCATGTCCACAAACACCCCCTCTTCGGCAGCCAGTCTCTCCTTGCATGACCACCACCAACCCTGAGGCCACAGCTCCAGCCCCAATCCCCACGGCTCTGCACACCCAGGCATGCTCTTCCTGCCGCGTGGGATCAAGCCCAGCGTCTCCCCTCTGTGTGCCACACCAGCCAGAGCATCTGTCTCCCCTGCAGGCCCGGCCTTCCTCCTCATCTGTGTCCATGTCTGAGTCTACTCCCTTATGTTCCCCTGCCCATCTTGTCTCCACTTCCTCCTGCTGTACCCTGGCTCATCTGCAGGAAGCTATTAACTCTTGCTCAGCCATCCATTTGAAAGTGGGGACTTCAAATGTAGTCCATTTGAAGTCCTCCATTCTCACATCTCTTAGATTTTTCTTTTTTAATTAAAATACAGTGGACAATGTTACATTGGTTTCGGGTGTACAACACAGCGATTTGACGAGTTTAGGCATTACTCAGTATTCACCTGGAGAAATGTAGTCACCATCAACACAACAGTATTATGATATGATTATGTTCCCTATGCTATGCTTCTCAACACTCTTTACAACAGCTGAGATAATGGAAGTAACCATCAAGGGATCCCTGGGTGGCGCAGCGGTTTGGCGCCTGCCTTTGGCCTAGGGCGCGATCCTGGAGACCCGGGATCGAATCCCACGTCGGGCTCCCGGTGCATGGAGCCTGCTTCTCCCTCTGCCTATGTCTCCGTCTCTCTCTCTCTCTCTCTCTGTGACTATCATAAAAAAAAAATAAAAATAAAAAAAATAAAATAGAATTAAAAAAAAGGAAGTAACCATCAAGAGATGCCCATCCATAAATGAATGGATGAAGATGTGGTGTGTACACACATAGACACACACACACACACACACACACTGGAATATTAGCCATAAAAAAAGAATGAGATCTTGCCATTCACAACAACACGGATGGATCTAGAGAATATCGTGCTGAGTGAAATAAGATAAAGACATACCATACCATTGCACTTATATGTGGCTTCTTTTACATATTTTAAACAATTTTATTATGAATAGTTTAGGCAATACAGAAAAGTCAGAATAGGGTCATGATCTATAGACTGTCTTGGTTCAACAATTGCTGTGCTAACTACTCTCCATGTTTGCTTTATCTCAATCTGCACACACACAATAAATATGTTGGCTGCTCTATCGTTGGAGATTAAGTTGCAGACATCATGATAAAGGTGGCATTTGATGGAATCTTTAATAAATGATACTGGGACAGCTGGCCAGCCCCTTGGTGGGGAGTTGTGCCCCATTGCAATTTTGGCTGAAATAAATTCTAGATAAAAGTTTTCATCTGAAAAAATGAAATCACATAAGTACTAGAGGAGAATATGGGTGAGCATTTTAATAATTTTGAGAATAACTTTGAGACAAGGAATCCTTTTTAAGGATTTGAGAGAGAGAGTGCATGTATGCATGCGCAAGTATGGGGAGGAGCAGAGGGAAACAATTTCAAGCCGACTCCTTGCCCAGTGCAGAGCCCAACACAGGACTTGATCCCACGACCCTGAGATCATGACCTGAGCCCAAAATCAAGAATCTGATGCTGGGCACATGGGTGACTCACTGGTTGAGCATCTGCCTTTGGCTCTGTGTGTGATCCCAGGGTCCTAGGATTTAGTCCCACATTCACCCCCTGTGTGAAGCCTGCTTCTCCTTCTGCCTGTGTCTCTGCCTGTCTGTCTCTCATGAATAAATAAATGGAGTCCTTTTTTAAATTTTATTTTTTATTATTGATAAATGGAATCTTTTTTTTTTTTTTTTTTTTTTATTTATGATAGTCACAGAGAGAGAGAGAGAGAGAGAGAGGCAGAGACACAGGCAGAGGGAGAAGCGAGAAGCAGGCTCCATGCACCGGGAGCCCGATGTGGGATTCGATCCCGGGTCTCCAGGATCGCGCCCTGGGCCAAAGGCAAGCGCCAAACCACTGCGCCACCCAGGGATCCCCGATAAATGGAATCTTTTTAAAAAGTCAGATGCTTAACCAACTGAGCCACCCAGGTGCCTCCTGAAAGGCTTTTTAAAATATGCCACAAAACTCAAAAGTCATGAAGGAAAAGAGAAAAATATGACAACATAAACACAAACATCTAAAGTACACCTCATGAGCTGACTTTAAAAGAATAACTATGGACAGCAAACCAGAAGTCAAAATTTTTGCTTGGTCACATGACTATTTAAACTTCAACTAAATACAATTAATAAAATATTCAGTGCATTTATTCTAGCCACAATTCAAATGCTTTATAGTCCATCCCGCATGGTCAGGGGCTACCATTCTGAACAGCACAGTTTATAAATCTTTCCTATTGAGGCAGGAGAAAATATTCACAGCACATTAGCAAAGGTGCTTCACATGCAAAGAGATCTTGCAACTCAGTTTTAAAAATAAGACAAATTCAAGAGCAAAGCTCAGTAACTGGCAGTTCCTGGAAGTCTAATGGCCTAGAAACATGACAACACGCTCCACTTTGGGCACCACTTGAGAAACGTCACAGAAAACACCAAGGTCTCACTTTCCCCTTGGGTCCCATCACCTTAGTGAAGACACTGGGCACAGAGCTGGGCCTCAGGAAGCACACGCTCACACAGCATTGGCTCTGCCTTCCCCCAACACGACAGAGCCAGAGACCTGGAACTTAAAACTCCCAAACCCTTGGACCCAACAATTCTGTGCTAAAACTGTATCTCACAGCAAAACAAGCAAGTGTGCAAAGTCAGATTCACAAGGATGTTGGCTATGGCACTCTACGATGCAGGAGAAGCTAGAAATGATCCTCTCTCCATGACTATGGTGAAAGGGACAAAGGTGCGACATGGTGCAGATGAACCCGTGGTGACACAGAGGGGCTCCAGGAGCTGAAAGTTAGGTGGAGACGGAAACAGCTCGCAGGCACAGTGCTCCTCAAGGCTGGGTTCCCAGCTGAGTCCGGCTCCTTTGTACATCCCAGGACCTTTCCAGGACACCTCCCCTCCCTGTGCCTCTACTTCCCCATCTCCACGACAAGACTGGTGACAGCATGGAACCTGCTCTGGGCTGGCTGTGTCCTCCCCGAATTCATATCATGCCGCCCTCACCGCCACAGGAGGTGATTAGGGGTAGAGGAGGGTCACCAGGCCTGGGGCCCGCAAGATGGGTCCAGTGCCTCCACGAGGAGGGACACAGCAGGGTTGTGTTCAGGCTGTCGTGAGCTCTCTCCCCTCCGGTGGCCCGGTGTGCAGCCAGAAAGGAGAGGTCATGTGAGCACTTGGGAGAAGGCGGCTGTCAGCAGCCCAAAGGGAGCCCTCACCAGCACCCAACCCTGCAGTCCACATCTCCCCTCTGCCTCTCCCTCTGTGATCTCTCTGAATCTCGCTCTGTCTCAAATAAGTAAATAAATAAAAAATAATAAATAAATAAATAAATAAATAAATAAATAAATAAATAAAATCTTTTTAAAAAATAAAATAAAAATAAATTTACCATCCTCAAGTCCAGATTGCAAAACGGCCAGGTCTATCTACAACACGTTTGTATGCACGCAGAAAAAATTCTTGAGGTCTATGTGTCCAGTGTTACCAGAGCTCATCTCTGCGGCTGGACAGGAGGCAGGTGTGATGGGGGCTCTTAACAAAGGCCTGTAAATTCTACATTTTTTCCTAACAGGGATGGTTTATTTTTATAATTGGGAGGAAGGATAGAAATAGGAAGGGGTAACCCTGGCTGTCTTACTTGGGCTGTTTTAACAAATTATCATAGGCTTGGTGGTGGGGGCAGAGTGCTTTAAACCACAGAAATGTATTTCTCGCCGTTCTAGAGGCTGGAACTCCAAGAACAGGGCACCGGTATGGTCGAGTTGTGATGAGAGCCTGCTTCCTGCTGTAAGTTGCATCTTCACACAGTGGAGGGGCGAGGGGGCTCCCTGGGGCCTCCTGTAAGGACCCTAATCCCAATCATGAGGGCTCTACCCTCATGGCTTCATCACCTCCCCCAAACTCCACCTCCTAGTTCCATCTGACTGGGGCTCATGAGCTTTTCCATATAAATTCAGGGGGGACACATACTTGCAACCCATGACCCCCATCTCCACCAAAGACCTCACTGGCATGTCAGTGGTCATGCTGCATGGGGACCCCGTGTCACAGTGGTGCCTGTCGGTTGGCCTGTGTCTCACAATATTCACACAAGAGGCTCAGGCAGCAGTCACCCAGCACCCAGGGCCAGGCGTCAGGTGGAGCAGCAATCTGGAACCCGGCAGCACCCAGGCCCCAAGAGCCCAAGAAATAGGTTTTCCCTGGGTGAAATCTGTCGTTTTGATGTTGCCCACTGAAATTCTCCGTGAAGCAAGTCTGTACTTTAGCAGCTCTAGTTCCCGGGCTTCAAGGACTCTGGCACAGGGGGTCCCCTTACTGGAAGGGGAGGCTTCTCGTGCCTGTGGTACGCCACAGCCTTGCTTCCCGAGAGCAGGACTTACCGTCTTCACTCTGTCACAGCTGAGAGGAGATCTAGGAACCCACCATTTTCAGGAACAAGGAGAGATTTTTGCCCTCCTGTGTAAAAGCATGTTACAAAACAGTTCAATGCTGAGAAGGAGGAATGTATTTCCTCACAATTAAAAATGGTTCTTGTGTTTGTTGAACACATCTAGCCAGTGTACCAATTTACTGGTGAAAGCCGGCTTTTGGTCTCAAAGGAGAAGCTCCATGTTTCTGATTCCTCGTTTTTTCCTTCTAAAAGCGCAAACATGACTTTTGTTCTCACACCACAACTGGGCTTATAGATTTCTTTAGCTTTTCACCACAATCACTTAGTGAACGGTTCCCTCAGCCCGTGGGGAAATGTTCACTGACTTAATAAGTTCCGGTATCTTTTTTGAGTGGTTGTTTCTTAGTTAACAGTTTGGAGATGCAGGAAAGGGACAGGTCCCTGAAGAAGGAGAGAAGGATGTGACAAATGCCTCCCCTGGTCCCCACCCAAGCCCCAACTGCACTGCTGAACCACATGGAGAACAATGATGGGTAGATGTGATTATGCTGGAGCCCATCTTCATCTAAAAACAAAGCCAATATAAGGTAATCAGGGAAGCAGAGCTCTGATAACACAATTTGAACACCTAGGTCCAGCTGTGCCTGAAGCATCCCTTGAATGTCTTTGTTATGTAGGACAGCGCTTTCCTCTTTAGGGGTTGGATGTCTATCACTGAATTCCAAGCAAGTGGACACGAAACTGAAAGGCGGCTCAAAACTCTGGGCTTGGGAATTAATTCTGCTCCCCAGTCTCCATCTTAAGGGTTCTGATATGGGGACATACACAAGGTTTATCGGTGACTTGTCATTTATGCAGTAAGCTTTAGTTTTCCCTTCTCCCTGAGGGTTCACCACCCGGGAGTCACCAGCTTAGGTAAGGGCATCAGTACTCACACCTGGGCATGCATTTGCTCCTAAACCATAGCGGATATTTCATTTTAAGCTGGGAGTGTTTCCCTTATGGCAGCATCACCGCCCCCCAAAGGCTGAAAACCCTGACCTGGTGGAGGGCCTGAGCTCTGGGGCTGACAGCACACTGTGCCTCTCAAGGCCACTCTTCCTCGACCTCCCTTCCTGTCATTCCCACCCACTGTTTTCCCTGTCACCAGTGCATCTCCCCCAACCCTACTCTGCCACCACAGGCTACAGCCACTGTGTGCTTACCAGTCCTGGGTCTCCTGCCACAGGTGGAACGTTCTCTGGACACTGTACTCCCCACTGTTCTGTGAGGTGCTCCTTTTCCTGGGCTGGATCCAGTCTTTCCCAGCTGCCCTGATGCACCTGGGGCCTCACCTCTTATCCTCTGACCCCCTTGCCCAGGGTGGGGGCTGCAGGGGGCTGCAGGAGGCTGGAGGGCAGGAACAGCTCTTCCCTCCCCTTTCGCCTTGTCCTCCTCCCCTTCCCTCCTTTCTCCTCCCCCTTCCTTTTCCCTTTTCTCCAGCTCCGCCCCTCCCACCCCCCAAAAAAAAGATCTTTCCTTGGAACAGCTCAGGACAAAGCTAGGGCCAGCCCTTTCTGGACCCAATTGACTGATATTCCAGGCCGCCTGCAAGGTGCCTGCAGCGTGATTCCCCCCGTTCTTCGCCCCCCCTTTGTCCCTGTCTTCCCTCAGCCCCTGAATTTCACCATGAAGCCCTCCACGATAGAGCACCCATTCCCCAACACTGTGTCACCTGGCCTGTGGCTCCGCGGCCAGAACACCTACACGAAGGGGCAGGACATGTCCTGACACGAGCAGCTCTGTCACCAGGGGGGGTGGGGGGAGGTGAGCTGCCTTCCAGGGAGAAGAGCCCGCCCGCCGGGCCGTCAGTGGGGGGGCGCGGGCCAGGGGCACCCCTGCCAGCGGGGTGGAGAAAGCTCTCCCCCGGGGAGCCGGGCTCAGAGCCGCCCACGGCCCGACACCCGGCCGGGGCAGGGGCCGCTCGGGGCGGCCAGGGATGAGGCCCTGCTGGAGTGGCGCCCGGGGGGCGGGGGCCGGCGGGGCTGGGCCGAGGGCACCGGGTGCCTGGCAGGGCGGACACGGGCCGGGCGTCTGCGGGCGAGGACTTTGCAGTGACCTGGAGGCGGCGGCGGCGGGGCCCTGGGGCCGGGGGCGGGGGCGGGGGCAGGTGGGGGGGTGGCGGGGGTGGGGGGGGAGCGTGTCCCCGGGGCTCTGCGAGCGGCAAAGGAGGGGCAGCAGGTGTGGGCAAGACAAGCAGATCCAGGAAGGGGGACCTTCCTGCTCCCCAGGCCTCTTTGCCCGATTCCTGTTTTTCTTTTGAAATACTCACATATATTTCTGTGCTGAGAGGAAAAACTTTCTTCATCTGTTCTTCCTTCCATCCCTCCAAAGTGTTAATCCCTCAAAGCAGTCTATCTCGTGGGGTCTTAGAAGAAGGAAAAATCTGATTAAAACTCTTCTCAGGCCAGGGCGCCTGCGTGGCTCAGTTGGTGAAGCATCTGACTCCGGATCTGGGCTCAGGTGGGGACCTCAGGGTCGCGGCAGGGCCCCACGGGCTCTGTGCTCCGCGGGAGGCTGTTGGAGAGTCTCCCCGCCTGCCGCTCCCCCTGCTCGCTCACACACACTCTCTCTCAAATAAATACATCTATAGCAAAACAAAAGAACTCTGCTCAGGCCAGCCAGGAGGACAGGGGAGCATTTGGTGACTCCAGAGTGGGGGCAGGTGGGTGAGGAGAAGGTTTTCCTGGCTGCCTTGGTCTCACCCCGTGTCACGGGCCCACTAGCACTGGTTTCTTCTCCAACCTCCATGCTTTTGGCCCAGAGCTGCCCTACAGGCAGCTTAGCCCAGGGCACCACCTCTGAGGGCCAAGGGATGGGGGAAGGATGCAGCAGTGTTTCTCTTAAATTTTCACTTGGAAGTCTTTGAACCTTGTAGGGTGGTTCAAAGGGCCCCTTTGAAAAGCTTATGACCGACTCCTTCAGAAAAACAGGACCTTAAAGGAGAAACCTGAGCATGCCACTGTGGGGAGGCGCCTCCCAACCTCACGAAGCCATCATGGGTGTGCTGTGTCCACTCTGGGGGGGCATTCAAGGGAGATGGGGGCTCCTCTGAGACACCAGGTATTGCCTCTGAGGAGGGCCACAGCCTCACGGCCTCAGAAGCTGGGAGGCTCGTTGGCATTACCTGTCCAAACAGAGAGCCCATGAGGACCCCAGGGTGAACAAGGGGACTGTATCTGGAACCAATTTCTATGTTCCAAGGTGTATCTTTCCACCAGGTGAAAAATAAAATGTTAGAACAGCAAATCAAACAAAAGCTGCCTTGCCAATACATGGAGAACAGCTTCCCATCTTAGCCCTCCTCGGGCATGAGGCCTTGGGCCACTGAGTGTCCACTGGGAGTACCAAGGCCCTTGTCTCACAGACCCCTTCCCTGGGCCCCTGAGAAGGGGCCTGGCAATTTTGTGCCATCGCTTCATACTTTTTCTTAAAAAAGTGCTCCCGAGTCCCATAAACTCTGAGTCCCACAAATCCTCTTCAGAGAGTAGAGTGATTCAGTTTGGTTTTTATTGTCACAGAAGTCACCACAGAGCCTTGATCAAGTAAATCCAGTCCAGCAACTTCATAAGGGGTAGTGGTGTGGCCCAGGGCCATAGGCAGCCTCAAATGGCCAGCCCATCTCCACAGATATCTAGTCCCTGCAGACCCAAATCCTCCAGTGCCTTGACTCCCCCAAAAGCTGGTGGCTGGGAATGGACACTGGGACCCCCGTTCTGTGTGCCACCCGCATCCCCCCCGCCCCGCCCCGCCCCCGACTAGAGTCTTCACTCGGCCTACTGCAGGGCCACTGGGCTTTGAGCAGAGCAAGTCTGGCTCTGGGTGCACTGTCCAGAGCTCAGCACCCTTTCCCTGGCACTTGCACCCCCCTGCCCTACCTGTGCTCTCCCCAGCCGCCAACCCCCAGACCCCACCGTGGTTCCATCTCGAAGGTAAATTTGACAGGCTGCATTTAACCCAGATTAAAATTGCTGCAAAATAAGATATTCAAAACCTGCATGTCACTCAAGTTTGTCGCAAATAAGAGATGCAATCAACTCCTTTATCTTGACAGCAGAGCTGACGTGGCTTTGCAGTGAGTGGCATCTGGAAGCTCTGACTTGATGTGGTGAGAGGGTGCAGTGAACCCTGGGATGGGCAGAGTGTCACCCGGGAGCCGAGCCAACATGCCTCATGGTCAAGGCCCCGCAGGGACCAGCTCCTAACCTCTGCAGGCAGCAGTTTCCATGGACAGTAGCACCTCCTTACTTGTAGTGATGGGGTTCAGGGATGGATGAGGAAGATCACCACAATCGGCACATCATTACAATGAGACTCACGTGGGGAAGTGACCCCGTCTCTGCCCCTGAGGCCCTTCTATGAGAGGGAGATGCCTGAGGACCCGCAACAGGCCTGGTCCTGGTCTTTGTCCCCTGAGCAGGGCAGTGAGAGAGTGCATCCCCTCCACAGGGGCCACACAGGAACCAGACAAGCATTGCCTCTGGGCCAACTTCACGTGCAATGAGCAAGTCCTTAAGAAGCAAATTTTCTGGGGCACCTGGGTGGCTCAGCGGTTCAGCGTCTGCCTTTGGCTCAGGTCGTGATCCTGGGGTCCTGGGATCAAGTCCCACATCAGGCTCCCCATAGGGAGCCTGCTTCTCCCTCTGCCTGTGTCTCTGCCTCCCTCTCTGTGTCTCTCATGGATAAGTAAGTAAAATCTTAAAAAAAAAGAAGCAGCAAATTTTCCTCCCGAAGTAGTTCTGTGAAAAGTCCCCTCGAGCCTCAATGCCTATTTGTTCGAAGGCACCTTAACTTACCTTAACTTGCTTCTGCTTCAGGCCTGCATGAAAAAGCTATGGGTGTCCTCCTGCAGGAGTGAGACTTGAATGTGAGCATGGGTGTGTGTGTTGCATTAACTGGAGAGGTGGGAGCCTGACCCCTGGGCCTCAAGGCCACTGCCCTGGGCCAGTTCACGGGGCAGGAGGGGGAAGCAACAGCATACACAGGCCCCCAGGGGCTGGTGCCTCCACTTCCTGGAGCCCGTCTTGGCAGCCACCCTGCATGCCAAGTGGGCTAGCCCCTGAAATCCTGATTCCAGCAACTTCATCCTGAAATCCACCCAAGTATACAGGGCAACATGTTTTTTTTTTTTTTTTTTTTTTTTTTAAGACTTATTTATTTATTTGAGAGAGAGAGAGAGAACCAGCAGGAGGGGCAGAGTGAGAGAGAATCTTAAGGAGACTGCACTGAGTGTGGAGCCTGATGTGAGGCTCAATCTCATGACTCTGAGATCATGACCTGAGCTGAAATCAAGAGCTAAAATCAAGAGTCATGACCTGAGCTGAAATCAACTGATTGAGCCACCCTGGTAGCCTGACAATTTTTTTTGTCTTAAAAAAGAAAAAATCAATTTATTTTTCTTATTCATAAGATTACACTTTGAATAAAAGTATAAACAAGGAAAATCACAGTGTACAAATCTACTTCCCTATCCTCAGATAACACAGTTAATAATTTGATTTATTTTCATTGAGTTTTTTAATGTCCATTTTTATGACATGGAAACATAGTAATTATACTGTTACCTAACCCCCATCCCCCACTTTGTGACTTCAAGAGCTTCCCCTGATAGTAAATATGCTGCTAAACCAGAGTTCAGCACAGGATTCCTTCACATGGGTAAGTCATGACTCAACGAATTAATTGAGTACATTTTTCCAGGTTTTTAAAAAAGAGTTTATTTATCTATTAGAGAGAGAGAGTGCGAGAGAGCACAAGCAGGGGAGGGGCAGAGAGCAAGAATCTCAAGCAGACTCCCCGCTGAGCAGGGAGCTGGATGTGGAACTCAATCCCAGGACCCTGGGATCATGGCCTGAGCTGAAAGCTGACTTTTCATTGACTGAGCCACCCAGGTGCCCCCATTTTTTCAGTTTTAACAAAAAGTGTCTCCTGTACGTTCTTGAGATAAATTCCTAGAAATTAAATTACTGGGGCAAAAATATAACCATTTAAGAATTTTGGTTCCTGGAAATGTAAAGGATAAAATGTGAGTGAAACAGGTAACTTCACCACTATCTGATTCCAGAACGCTTTCTTCACCCTTAAAATCAGCCTCCACCCAGCAGCAGATGCTACCCATTCCCCTCTGGCCCAGCCCCTGGCAACCACTACTGGGCTTTCCATCTCTTGGAGTTGCCTCTTCTAGAGATTTCCTGTACATGGAGTCGTACAATATGTGGCCCTTTGTGACTGGCTTTTCTCACCTAGCACAAGGTTTTCTGGTCCCTTGATGTTGAAATATGAATCAGTATTTCTTTCCTACTTACTGCCAATCTTCTGTTTGTGGATCTGCTCTGTGTTGTTTATCCACTCATCATCACTTGATGGGCATTAAAATAGTTTCCACTTTGGGGGCAATTGCAAAATAATACTGCTGTGAATATTCGTGTACAAGTTTTTGGGACCTATGTATTCGTTTCTCTTGTATACCTAGAGGCGGAATTGACGGGTCAGGTGGTAATTCTATGTTTAATTTTTTAAGCAACTACCAAACTGTTTTCCAAAGTGGCCAAAGAGTTTGGGTTCTCATTTTTTGTTTTATTTTTATTGTAACTCTGTATGGTTGTGAGGTTCCTTTTGCTCTTTTTCTCGATTATTTATGTTGCATTTTCCTGGACTGGCAAGACGGGATGGAGACAGGACACAGTCTGCACAGTCTACCCAGTTTTGCGGATCAATTGATCCCTCTTCTATCGTCAGAGTAAAGGGCACTTGTTTGATAAATGACGCCTCTTTCTTCTGCCATATTTCAGTATGGTGTAATCTCGCTTGGACCGGACCCTTACTTGGAGCTGTTTTCTTCTCTCTCTGCCTCTTAGGTGTGCTGTAGGCATGAGCAATGGATGTTTTGGTTTTCTCTCCTTGCTCTTCTGTACAATTTTTAGGAACATGAGTGGAGAGAATCTAATTTCAACAGCTGCCATCATCCTTTGGGGTAGCCAAAAGCATATTTTTGGATAATGGAAAATGCCATAGGGAAAAAAGCAGGCAGAGATGATGGAGCAAATCAGGATTCTGTACAGACAGGAGGTAGTAATGAATTAAATTTTGTCCCTTAAAAAGATATGTATTGAAATCCTAACCCCCAGTGCCCATGAATATGACTTTATTTAGAAATAGGGTTTGGTAGATGTAGTCAAGTTAAGATCAGGTCATATTGAATTAGGGGGGCTCTAATCCAACATGACTGGTGTCCTTATAAGAAGAGAAGAAGAGGGTGCCTGGGTGGCTCAGGGGTTGAGCGTCTGCCTTTGGCACACGTCATGATCCCGGGGTCCTGGGATTGAGTCCCACATTGGGCTCCCTGCAGGGAGCCTCCTTCTCCCTCTGCCTATGTCTCTGCTTCACTCTCCATGTCTCATGAATAAATAAATAAATTATTTAAAAAAAAAGAAGAGGAGAAGACACACAGACATATAGGGGTTACTCTAGGTGACAATGGAGGCAGAGATTAGGAGGACCCATCTACAAGCCAAGGGACATTAAAGATTTTCAGAAACCCCCAAAAGCTAAGGGAAAGTGTAGAACAGATCCTTCCCTTGAGCCAAGGCCTGGTTTGACCTCTTGATTTTGGACTTCTGTCTCCAGAACTGTGAGAGCATCCATTTCTTTCACAGAACGACACAGTTTTAAACCACCCAGTTCATGGTTCCAGCAGCCCTGGAAAACTAATATAGATGTCAAGGAAGGCCACTCTAAGGGCTTATCCCAGGGAAGAGCTTTCCCAGCTTAGGGCAAAGCAAGTGCAAAAATTATGAGATGGGAGTATGCCCAGCAGGTTCAAGAAGCAGCAAGGAATATGAGGTGATATATGACTAACCTTACTGTGGCCATCGTTTCTCGATATATACCTGAATCAAAACCTTCATGTTGTACACTGTGAATCTGCACCATGTTGTATGTTAATGACCTCACAGTAAAGCCGGGGGAAGGGTGCAGCAAGGCGCAGAGAGTCTGGAGGCAGTCAGCACGCGGGACAGCAGACTGGGGGACTCACGTGGCGGTCAAAGGCACCTCAAGGACTTCACGTCTGATTCTGTAAGGGGTAGAAGGCCGTTTTCAGCAGGGAATGGTACAATCAGATTGTCATGATGGAAACTGTCTAGCTCTTCTTTTTGAGAGAGAGAGCATGAACAGGAGGGGCAGAGGGAAAGGGAGAGAGAATCTGAGGCAGACCCCATGCTAAGCATGGAGCCTAATGTGGGGCTCGATCCCACCACACTGAGATAAGGACTTGAGCCCAAACCAAGAGTTGGACACTCTACTGACTGAGCCACCCAGCTGCCCCTCTATCTAGCTTTTTTATGGAGAACAGCATGATGAGACAAGAGTGGGAACAAGATGACCCATGGAGGCCATTGCAACTGTCCAGTAAAGATGGTGGCCCTCTGGGCCAGGGTGAGGGCAGGCAGGGCAGCAGTACTGCAGGCATAACCAGACAGTCAAGTCAAAAATATTGTGCACAGGCAGGATGTTGGGTAAGTGAGAACCAGAGGAGTCAAACCTCATTGCTAGATTTCCACCTGCGCCACTGACACCCCCGGGGAGATGGAGATACCTGGGGAGGAAGGAGAATGAGAATTTTGTTTTAGACATGTGAAATTTGAGATGCTAATTAGATGTCCAAGTGTATAAACAACTCTGTTTTCTCTCAAAAGGGGATTTAAACACATTCCCTGCATTTCTTAAATGCACACACCTATACTTTGCATAATGCAGATGGGTCATCTCTTGAACATTCAGATGTTCAAAACAGGTCCTCTCTATCCACTTAGCCATCATGTTAGTCAAAAGCAAGGAGGATGCCGGCATCACGAACGGCTGCTGGCAGGTGGCATGCTGCTTGGGAAGATAGAATTGAGCTGGTTCATCGGGCCACACACTCCTACAGCTTGTCTTTGCACTTTTCCAAATACCGTCTGCCTTTAACAGCAGGTTTTCTAGCACAACCCAGTTTCCTCCCATGAGGAGGGAATTGGAGGGATGCAAGTATTCCCTGGAGAGTTTCCATTATCACCAGCAAGAAAGCAAGTGGTGGCAAATGATGTTTCGTGCTCTCCACAGTGAATGATCTGTGCCACTCCTTTAGAAAGAACTACTCTTTTTATCTAGGGGGAGTACAATGGTTAGTTAAGAGAGAGAGAAAAACCAGGGTAGTCAAGCATATTTGCATTTTGGTTAGACTGAAAGTCCTCGGCAGCTGCTTCTTAAGTGGTGTTTGAGGCATTAAAGCTGCTAGGTATGTTTTTGCTATTGAACTAGGCTCTGCTTATAGAGAATTCTTCATATGGAGCCCACATGCACCAAAACAGGTGCTAAGAGAGTGGAAGATGCAGGGAGAGAGAAAGAGAGCATGAGTGTCCTTGCAGAGGTCAGAGGCCAGGATCCAGCACTCTGGGAAAGGCTGACCATGACCCACCAGGAAGGACTCATGGCCACGTCCAAGGAGAATTCGGAAAGGTGTGCAAGAAGGCCAGGGCTTGTGGCAAGTTCCTAATCAATGATTTCAACTTCCTCTTTGAAGTAGGAAGGGAGCAAGAGAATCAAGGGCTTCAGAAAACCAAAGACTTGAAAAATCTACCACCATAGAAGATGGTAGACAGAGCCGACTTGGGGATATACCAGGATTGCCAGGCATGTGGCACCCCCCACTGAGGAAATGCCTGACTGAGATTTCTGTCTGGTCGTGCCCCACAGCAACAGCACGTAAACAAAAGAGGCAGGACACTGGTCCATGTAGGTCAGGTGTTCCCAGATAAGTATAAAAAGATAAAGGGATAAGGGAGTTCCAACTGTTGGAGGGGAGACTACAAGATTGGTTGAGGAACTAGTTAGTGTAGGCTGTTATAATCATCTAAATGCCCATATTTTAGTAAGTTAGCACTAAACACTAGGTCTCACAGCCCAGTGTGGGGCCAGGTCAGTGGGGTACTCACAGCCCCAGCCGGAGCACAGAGAAAGAACAGCAAGTACTGTGCTAGAGCAATTTTCGATGGGTCAGACAAAAGTGGCAGCAGCATGACCTCTTCTAGCTGCAAGGGATGCTGGGAAATTGTAGATGTACAATTAAAAAAAAAAGCATTGAGAAGACATGGCACTTGACTTTTATAGCATAAATGAATTCACATTTAAGAGTTCTTCAGATTTTAATATACTTTGATGACATATTTTATGATAGTAGACATCAATCGACAAAATGTAAGGCTACACCCTGCAACCAGTGCTGTTGCTAAAAATGATTCTTAGAAATGACTCCCTCTCATTCTTGCTGTTCCCCTGTGGAGCACACAGATGCACAAACATGTGTGTGACAGATGGAGAGGCTGAGGCTCAGAGCAGCTGGGACTCACACACCCAGTGGGGTTTCAGGGCTCGACTGAGATGGGCATGGAGGAGAGACTCCATCTCATGGATGGAGTGGGCAGCAGAGGGTGGGCAGAGAGAAATGTGCCCGCAGGCTGGGGTTGGGTGCCCCCCATGAGAAGAAGCGACATTCCTTCCCCTCTTCCAGGACAGGCAGCAGGGCCTAAGCCAGTAAAAGTGGACCTGTCACAAATGTTACAAAGCCCAGACAACACCATGAAGAAGATGGCCCATGAATATCACTATGCTGGACATATATTACCCTGCTATATTAAAAAAATGTTGTTTTTATTTCAGGAAGAATCCTCACAAACCCGATTTTAAGAAAGTATGCATAATAAGACAGCAGCAAACCAAAACTATGACTCAATTGTCTTTTCTTTTTTTTTTAAAGATTTTTAAAATTTATTTATCTATTCATGATAGAGAGAGAGAGACACAGAGGGAGAAGCAGGCTCCACACCGGGAGTCGACGCGGAACTCGATCCAAGCACTCCGGATCCCACCCTGGGACAAAGGCAGGTGCCAAACCGCTGAGCCACCCAGGGATCTCCCTCAATTGTCTTTTCAACTCATCTACTGGTCTTCTAGAGGCTCCATATTCCCATAGTAAACCAAAGTGGAGTAGCTTTGTGGGCATTTAATCAGACATTTATATTTTCTTTAGATAGTGTTCTGATCTCATAAGTAGATGTGGACATGGAAAAAAATATCTGTGTTTTAAAGATTAATGAGTGTATCACTGCTCACATTTATATTCAAATGGAATATAATTATTCCAGGGGCAATACTTTTTACACTAGTTTAATAATGACACTGAGAGTAACCATTAATAGTGAAAAGGAGACCGTAAGCCATTAATGGTTTTATGACTTCTGTGTGTTACAGCCAAGGATACTTGTAAATTTGTGTATGTGTGTATAGCTCATTAAATGTTCTACTAAATAATAATATTCACCTAATATTATGTGGCCCTTGTTTATACTCAGGTTTTAAAGTATAATCTCAGAGATAAATCAGGTCAGCTAAATTAACTCAGGGAGGGTGTCTGAATTCTATTATATAAAGTTTCTTCTTCTCAAAGGATATAATTCTCTGCATTCTTCTGAATGGAATTTTAATTTCCCTTCTCAATTAAAAAACAAAAGAACATTTTTGGCTTTGTTTGTAATTTATGTTTAAAAAAAGTGTCCTTACAAATCAGCAAAACAAGAAAAGAAAAAAAATGCTACAGTTACAACCACATTCTTAATTCATCTAAATATCATTAATCTTTCAAAATAGTTTTATTTTATTTATTTATTTTTTCAAAATAGTTTTAATAACTGGATTCTAATGGCAAAGGACAGACATAAACAAACATTAAAAATTTTTACACATGGGGCGCCTGGTTCAGTTTGTTAAGCATCCAATTCTTGATTTCGGCTCAGGTCATGATCTCAGGGTTGTGAGATCGAGCCTCTGTGACTGGCTTGCACTGAGCATAGAGCCTACTTAATATTCTTTTCCTTTCCCTCTGTGCCCCCATCCCCACTCTCTCTCTCTCTCTCTCTCTCTCTCTCTCACTTGCCCTCAAAAAAACAAAACAAAAACAAACCAACTTTTACATGAAGCATGTATTTGTACTATTTGTCAAGAAGAAATCTGAAGAAATACTGATTATATTTGTTACTTCATATTTTAATTTTAAATGAGGAATACGCTCTGTTATTCAAAATCCAAAAGGTATGTATCTAAAAGGTATATAATGGAATGCTCCTACAGCATTATTTATAATACCTTAAACCAGAGACAATCCAAATGTCAAACAATAGTACATAAATAATTGCAGTGTGATATATTCATGCAGTGGAATATCGTACAGCAATAAAAATGAGCAACTATTTACTCATGCAGCAATGTGGATTTCTGCAAGCACGGTACAGAGGGAAAGAAGCCAGGCATAAAAATATCTGGATGATTTGGTATGCTTCCATTTCTGTCAAGTTCCAAACAAGGCAAAACTAATCCATGGTGTTAGAAGTATGATAGTGGTTACCTTTGGGGAGGAGAAACAGGACAGTTTGGGGAAAAAAGCATCACTTCTAGGGTGCTAGCTATGTTCCATTTCCTGACCTGGGTGGTGGTTATCTGGCTATGTTGTTAAAGGAAGAAGGGCTACTCCATGAATGAAAATGTGAGCGCTGCATTTATATGTTTTGATGAATGGGAAAGGGAAAGGGGAAAAAATCATGGATTTCTTGTGTTAGAAAAAGAGACGTTCATGTGGTTTTGCCAATTAAGGATTGCAGCTTGTACTGCAGATCAGGCAGGAGTCCTCGTGGACACACATGGTCATGCGAAGCCTGTCTCGTTCTGTAGCTGGGAAGGAGTTTTCACTTAGGTCCGGTGACCCTAACCGGGGTTGTTCACACTCTTGGTCGTTTATCAGCTTCACTAGTATGCTGCTCAAAGTTTACTTATGAGCTTATTTATCAAAGTCATTTATCAGCTTTGGTTGGTTAGAACAGCATTCAGATTTGATAAGTGCCAGGAAAGTGTTGCAATGATTGTAAAATTGTTCTTCCACAGCACTTTCTTGTGGCCCTGTCTTAGGGATGAAAGGTTGAATGCAAAAGATAAGACAATTACCAAGCTTTCAGATCTGGGTTTCAGGATCAGTTGTTTTATTTATTTATTTTATATTTAATGAAGTGTGATGCATACCCAGGACAAATCTCTGTTATTAGTATGCAGTTCTCTGAAAAACAATTTTTTAAAGATTTTATTTATTTATTCATGAGACACAGAGAGAGAGAGAGAGAGGCAGAGACATAGGCAGAGGGAGAAGCAGGCTCCCTGTAGGGAGCCCGGTGTAGGGCTCAGCTGCTCAACTGCTGAGCCACCCAGGCATCCTTACAGTTCTCTGAGATTTGACAAACATGTAGTTGTGTAACCAGTGCTACCATTACACATACGATTAAGATACACGAAGATTCCTTCACCCCTAAATATCACTCCATTCCTAATTCCCAGGTTTTTGGCAACCCATGATTTGTCTTATTTCCCTTCAATTTTGCCTGTTTTAGAATGGCATATGCCTTTTGAATATGGCTTCTTGCATACAGCATAAGGCATCTGAGATTCATCCCCAATAGTTGAGTTGTATTCCATTATGTCACTGTACTGCAATGTGGTTATCAACCCACCCTGGTCAATGGACGATTAGGATATTTCCAGTGTTTGGTGATTATGAATAAAGTAGCTTTAATCATTTGCATACAGATTTTTGTATAAAGATAAATTTTTATTTCATTTGGGTAATACCTAGGAGTAAGATTATTGGCTGATTTAGTAAGTAAGTGATAAACTCTCCCAAAGGGTCTGCACCATTTTGCTTTGCCATTAGCAATATATGAGAGTAACTGTTGCTCTGCATCCTCACTGTTGTTATTGTTCAATTCTTCAAATTTTAGCCATTCTAATAGGTGTGTAGTAGTATCTCATTGTGGTTTTTATTTTCTCCATTGATAATGTTGAGCATCCTTCCTATTTCTTTGTATTAATCCAAGTATCTGTCTGCTATCAGAATTCTTCCACCTTAAAAACTTCCTATAATATTTCTTACATTGTAGATCTGCTAGTAATGAACTCCCTCAGTTTTTGTTTGTCTAAAAAAGTCTATTTCTCCTCAATTTAAGCAAAATATTTTCAATGGGTATAGCATTCAGAGGTGAGAGTTCTCTTCTTTCCAGACTTTAAAAAGTTTCCATTGCCCCTTGGCTTGCATAGTTTCTGATGAGAATCTACTGTAATTATTACCTATCTTCCTCTTAATCTTTTGTATTTTTTCCTTTTGGCCTCCAAGATTCTCTCTCTCTTTCTCTCATTTGCTCTTTTCGTATTTGACTATTTGAATATAATGTGTTTAGGTAAATGATTATGAAGTAGGGCAGTATTTCTCTTGCTTAGTATTCACTAAGCTTCTTGCATCTCTGGTTTATTTCTCTTATTCTTTCTGTAAAAATCTTAGCCATGATCTCTTCAAATATTTTTTCTATCTTTTTCTTACTCTCTTCTCCTTCTGAGATTCATATGACACAATATTAGACTATTCGATACTGTCTCACATCTTTTGGATTCTCCTCTTTTTTTTCTTATTTGTATCTTGGTTTGGATAATTTATATTGACCTCTCTTCCAGTTGACAGATCCTTTCCTCTGTGGTGTCAAGTTTTAATGACCCACTCAGGCATTTATCATTTGTTTTGACCAAGTTTGCTTTATTCTGGCATTCCATTTGATGCTTCCTTATAGTATTTATTTATTTGCTGAAATTCCTCATCTTTTCACGTGTATTGTCAACTCTTCCATTAATCTTTAACATATTAATTGTAGTCATTTAAAATTTCCTATCTGTACTTCTGACATTGAGTCATATCTGAATAATGAACATTGCTGTCTCTTGAAAAGAGTTTGCTCTTTCTTGCCTTTTTGTAAGCCTTGTAATTTCTTGTTGAAAGCCAGATATGGGGCAGCCTGTGTGGCTCAGCAGTTTAGCACCACCTGCAGTCCAGGGCCTGATCCTGGAGACCTGGGATCGAGCCCCACATCGGGCTCCCATCATGGAGCCTACTTCTCCCTTTGCCTGTGTCTCTGCTTCTCTCTCTGTGTGTGTCTCATGAATAAATAAATAAAATCTTAAAAAAAAGAAAGAAAGCCAGATATGGCATGTTGCTCAGTAAAGGCTAAGTAAGTGGTATTTTGCATTGAAAGGGGAAGGGGAACATCTTCTTCTGCTAGGCTTTTAGGGTGGCAAGTTTAGTCAATATAAGCAGTAGTTGAGTTGGATTTGGTTTATCTTTTGCTATTGTTACTCTCAGTGCACCACTGACTTCAAAATCCTCTAGTTTTACCTTGTGCATAGATTGGAGCTACGCTGACAGAGTTTTTCTCATGCTCCTGTTCTATTCTCAGCTGTACATTTTTCCTATGGTTCCATGCCTCAAAGAGAGATGGCATATGCAAGAAGCTAAGGACACAGAGTGGCATGAAGAATTGGGGTTGTTATCACACTCTAATAATGGGTGGAGCTAGAGTGTATTACGCTAAGCAAAATAAGTGAGAGAAAGACGGATACTATAGAATTTCATTCACAAGTAAAATTTAAGAAACAAACAGATGAAATAGGGAATAGCAAGAGAGAGAGAGGAGAGAGAGAGAGAGAGAGAGAGAAGCAAACCTTAAGAGACACTTAATAGAGAAACTAAAGGTGGCTCAAGGGGAGGTGGGTGGAAGATGGGCTAAATGGGTGATGGGGATTAATGAGTACACTTACTGTGATGAGCACTGAGTATTGTATATAAATGATGAATCATTACATTCTACTCCTGAAACCAGTATTATGCGACATGTAGATTAGAATTTAAATACAAATTTGTTAACTAGAATTTAAATACAAATTTGGGGAAAAAATTTAAATGATAAATAATAAAAATCAACAAGAATCCAATGACATTTAAATATCACACTACTCACCCCAAAAGAGTTCAATACAAAATAGATGTTGCCTGATACTTTACATGCAGTTTGTGTCTTTATCATTTATTTTCAGGCAGATATTTTCTTTTAAGACCAATGCTATTCCTTGTAAAGACATTTAATTCATTGTTATTGCATATTTATTTACATTATCATTTATGACTGATCATAAGTAATTGGCTATTATCTTTCTAAAATTTTAGGTTAGAAATTATTAATGCAAAATACTCTTAAGTTTTAAAATATCATTATGTCTCATACTGATTTTTTTAAAGATTTATGTATTTATTTGAGAGAGAGTGTGTGTGAGCAGGGGGCAGGGAGCAGAGGGAGAGGGGAATCAGACACCCCACTGAGCACAGGCCTGATGAGGGGCTCAATTCTATGACCCTGAGATCACTGCCCAGGCCAAAAAACAAGAGTTGAATGCTCAACTGACTGATCCGTCCAGGCACCCCTCATACTGTTTTTAAGTAGTTTGCCCTCCTGAGTGTTGTGTGGATTAAAAGAAAAAAAAAACCAACACTTCTATTTCCTAAGTTGAAGAGATCTATGTAGCTCATGATTGTACCAGATATTGAAACCTTAAGGGTTAATACACATCATCATTGAGAATAGTTATAGAGGTCAGTTGTACCACACTTACATTTGCAGATTATTTTGCCCAGCTGTTCAGCCAAGACTAAGCCACTCAAAGAAACCAGACTCTAACTTCATGTCCATATCTAATTGATACTGATACTTTTTTTCAACCTGTGTAACAGTTGATCTTCTAGGCATATGGAAAGGGAATCCAGTACTTAACTTTAGCAGGGTTGCTAAAGTATTGACAATTAACCAGTGACCTATAAATACTTTTATTTTGGCAATGGCCCACAAGGTTAACTTCTAGAGAATTTAGCTTAACATAATGAAATAACTCAAAACAACTAGACTATATAATTTTGAGAGAAAATATATAAATTAAGAAGATAATACTTATTCATATCACTTGCAAAATGTCTGTCTACTAAAATTGCTACCGACTATAAGGTACATACCTTTTAGAAAACACAATTGATCACACATTGTTCTTTTCAGGCATATTCATATAAAAATAGAAAAGGAACATTTGTAGCAAATGTCACCCACGTAGGTATGACTGTAAATCAAGAATCAAACAACATGTACCCTTGATTCTAATCATTATTATAACTTAATAATCTGTAAATTATATCATGAGTTGTAATCCCCCATCCACTACTAGAATATGCCCTATATGGTGATTCTAACTCATGACCCTGAGATCAAGAGTCAGATGCTCTGAGTCAGATGCTCAGATCATGAGCCAGGCAGGTGCTGTATATGGCGATTCTCAAAGAAAAAATGTGCACATCGATAGGTCTCCAAACCTCCCAAGAGAGGTATTTTTCTTTACATGTTCAAGTCTTTCGTCCTATCTGTGTGGACAAATACTGGTACAACTACATTCACTGCAATTTTCTTTCTTGTAACTTCTTTAGCAAAAGTATATGCAAATTCAATGCATCTTCCTTTATTGACGCTGTACAAAGATTGGCCAGAATTGCCTTTGAAACCAGTATGTCCTCTAGTAACAATAGATCCTCTTTGGTGTTGAATCATAGCCTTTCTGGCAGCTTTCCAAGTCAGCACGGAACCATCAGGTTAGTATGTGCCAAGATATCTTATCTTCAGCTTTTTTTCTTACTAAAAGGCTATCCCTATTAATTCCAGCTGCATTTACTAAGAGATAAAGACCTAAATTTTTCTCCATCTCTTCAAATGTATTTTGGCAGCATCATAGCTAAATGCCAAATGATTTCCACCACAGTCACCAGCACCAGTGGCTTTGGCCACTTCCAGACTTCTGAGGATGATGGCCAATCAGTAGCCCTTCTGGGCCATTAATTGGGTCACTGCCCTGCACTGTGGGAGCCCCCCTCAAACAGAGCACACTGTCCATCTTAGATCTCAGAGCCACAAAATCAGGAGAAAGAGAGCTAGCAGATCTTTTCCAGATTCCTTCAGCTTTTAAACCATCATGGCTGAAATGGAAAAAAACAAAAAAAACAAAAAAAGGCCAAACTGCCACAAAGAAGTACCACTGTACCGTTTCTGCTCCTAGTGCCCCAGTTTAAAGGTTTTGAGAGTTCCAAAAAAATAAATAATAAATAATAAAGTTTTTGAGAGTCCCACTGGTACCTCTACTTTTCCTGCAAATCATAGTGAATAGGGGCAATAAGATTTTGATTAAATGAGAATATTTTACCAAGTTCTTTATGACTGTCCCAGTACCTTTAACACTAAGGAGGAGTAGGGATAGTATCCCCCAGGTGGAACAAAATATTGTCTAACAATTTGTGTAGATATTACAGTTCTTGCAGTGGTGTTTCTGCCTGAGAAGTCTTTATCACCCAGAAAATTTATAAGTTATCTTGATCACAGGTTCATAACCTTATGACTTGGATAAATGAATAAAGCCCTTCTTTATATATTTAAAACTCCCCTGGGACATGGTTCAGACCCATATATATCCCACCTTCGCAGTTCTGGTTTTTTTCTGGGTTATGGTGGTACAGATTAAGCATAAGTCCTTCATATCTCTAGCTCCCATGGAGAAATTTCCCCATAAACTCTTATTTGTGGTGGAAACAGAGTGACTGGATTTTGGCTAACATTTACCTCATTTTAGGGGTGCAACCAAATGGCCATCTTAGCTGCATTAGGAATCATTAAAATTAACGGAACAATTTGGTTTTAGCGAATGTTTCTTTTTTTCTGAACCTGAGGCTGAATACCCCATGTCTGAAACAAATTTTATGTATAAATATATTCATCTTCTTATATTTGTCTCATCATAAATCAGTCCTATCAGTAAGGACAAAAGGGCCACTTATTTTAATGATCTACCAATGCATTCCTTTCATCTTCTTTATCATTACTCTTTTGTGGCTATTAGTTCCACCACTTGGTCTGACCCAGCTTTGGGTGGAAGATTATCCTCTTATACAGTTTTATATAGTCTCTGCCTAACCTTAGTGGTATCGACCTTGATCATTTAAGAAGAACATTTGTTCCACATTCTCTAGGGAAACATCAACTCGATCTTTCTGTTGGACACTCAATTTTACAGTTGCTCTTATAGAGTCACGAGGCTCTCCTTCATCAAGTGGTGGAAGCAAGACTGTGGGGTTGAGATGATTACAGTGACAAATGGTCATGCAAGAGTCCAGCAATAGTAGTCGTTAATTGCATCCTGAGCCATGCTTGATGTTGCTAGCTACTAGTTAGGATTTAACAGCATGTGGAACCTATGCAATTAGTGGTGTGGCAAGGGTAACATCCACAGAAGCATCTACCAGTTTTACAACCACAATCATGGCACATAATAGGGAGGAAGACACCACCCATTGAATCTAGAGAAGTACTTGAATAGGAGGTGGTGTTTCCCATGTTGTTGAGCCAAAGCCTCTACCGTTGGTACCCTCCTGCCACCCTCCCCGCGCACCCCCCGCCTTTTTTTTTACTTCTGCACAAGGAAATGTACTGAAAGGACATAAGATGATTTTTTAAAAGAGTTTATTTATTTATTGTTGAGAGACAGAGAGAGAGAGGCAGAGACATAGGCAGAGGGAGAAGCAGGCTCCCCGTGGGGAGCCCTTTGGGGGACTCAATCCCAATACCCCAGGATCATGCCCTGAGCTGAAGGCAGACGCTCAACCGCTGAGCCACCCAGGTGCCCCAAGATGATTTTTGTTTTGTATTCCAGTAGACTTGGAATTAGAATCACCTATAATTTAGATTTCCAAGAGACAAGTCAGTTGCAGCTTCTCAAGTAAATTCTGGTTACCTGTTTTTGATAAGTTTTTGAAGGTATGATAGTTGCCTATCATACCTCTTAAATTATGCAAATCCTGTCAATTCCCATGTAGTTGTTAAGTTTGGGTATTGCTGGATCCATTTAATCCAATGTGGGGGTAGAGTGTCTTCTTAGGTAGAGAGCTCACCTCCTAAATACTGAACTACCTCTTGACAAAATTGTAACTTTTCCTTCAGGCTTTACCATATTAAGCCACTTGTTCTTCCAAGAGATAGGTTGAATCCTTGTTTTCCAGGAGAGATAAATACGAAGTAAGATCTTCTATATTTAATGAAATCTTAACCTTTTAGGAGTGTTACCTTTTTTAAATGATTACTTAAAGGCTGGAAGGAATATAAAGTTGCTTGTGTGAACCCCTGAGGCATTACTGACCAAATATGTTATTAGTCATTCCGAATAAAGGAAAACCTATCAACTGTCTTTATTTATAGAAATGCTAATGAACGTGAGGCCACTACCATGAACTATTTACCAGTAAGTGGAACTAGAAAGAGAAGAACATTAACATTACACACTTCTGGAAACCTAGGAATAACTCCATGAATGGCTCTTAAGTCTTGCACAAATTAATATCACTTTCCCCTAGGTTTGTAAGAAGAGCATGCTTAACTTGCACAAGGAATGTTTTGTTGTTGCTCTGAGGATCTGTGACTGGTTTATTCCTTGAATAACTTCTGATTTCAAAGGATATTTTTTTTTTAATTTTTTATTTATTTATGATAGTCACACACAGAGAGAGAGAGAGAGAGGCAGAGACACAGGCAGAGGGAGAAGCAGGCTCCATGCACCGGGAGCCTGACGTGGGATTCGATCCCGGGTCTCCAGGATCGCGCCCTGGGCCAAAGGCAGGCGCTAAACCGCTGCGCCACCCAGGGATTCCCCTGATTTAAAAGGATATTAAAATAGCTTCAGCAATGACTGGGAAGGACTACCCATATCCTTATGAGTTCTGTTCCCATCATATTCCTTCCATCAATAGAGCTTTTGTTCATAAATTGTCATATGCCAGTTGGATTAAGGAAGCTCAAATTCCAAGAGTCAGGGCACCTGGGTGGCTCAGTGGTTGAGCGTCTGCCTTTGTTTGGCTCAGGCTGTGATCCCGGGGTCCTGGGATGGAGTCCTGCATCGGGCTCCCCGCAGGGAGCCTGCTTCTCCCTCTGCTTACGCCTCTGTCTCTCTGTGTCTCATGAATAAATAAAATCTAAAAAAATAATAAAGTTCCAAGAGTCATTGTCTAGGCCAGTTTAAGAAAGTCAAGTGCAGAAATAATACGCTGTGAAATTGTGTTTCTAGTGGTTCTTTATTTTCTGAGAACAATCCTTCCGGTGAGCACTTAATCTGACGGCCACATTTAAGTGAAGTGCTTCTGCCAGGTGGCCGGCAGGCATGGAAGCCGGGGAGTGGTCAGTGCTGTTCTGTTGGGGCTGATACGGTAGTCAAAGGCTCAGTGGGTGTAGAAAAGGAAGCGGGCTTGGAATACCTTCTGTAAAACATCAATTTCCCTGAGTGACTGGTTGTTTTATTGCAGTGGGGCTCAGGATAGAAAGAGTAGCTCTCGTGTCAACCAGGAAGTGGCCTCCTTGTCTCTTTCTGTTCACAGATGTGGTGGGCAGGGTCCTCATAATGCCCTCATGCCCCAGGAGTCCTGTCACTGGTTATTCAATCAAGCATTGATCTAGGTGCCACCAAGGAGGGATTTTGTAGTTGTAATTAAATTTCTACATCAGGCGACATTAGGATTCAGAGATTCTCTCTCTGTGCACACCTCACCTAATTATGAGTCCTTAAAAGCAGAGGATTTTTCTTCTAAAAAGGGAAGTCAGAGAAATTCCAGGAATGAGAAGGAATCCAGGTGCCATTGTTGGTGGGCAAGAGAGGCCACGTGAAGAAATGTGGTAGCCCCTGGCCCCCAGCCTGGCCGACAACCAGAGAGGAAACCAGGACCTCAGTTCTCACCACAGAACTGAATTCTGTCGGCTTCCCGAATAAGCTCCGAAGTGGATGCTTCCCCTGAGCCTTCAGCTAAAAACCCAACCTGGCCATCCCCTTGTTTTCAGCCTTGGGAGACCCTGGGCAGAGAGCCCAGCTGAGCTCACTCCTTCTGACTGACAGAGCTGGAGAATAATAAATGGGTGTTGTTGTAAGCCGTTAAGTTTGTTAGGCATCAAAAGGAAATTAATGCAATAATTTCTCTTTTTCCGAAAGAGGGAACAGGGAGCATAGCTGAGCACTTTTATGGCCTTTGGAATTAAGTCCCTGGAGCTCTTTTGGCTACAATTAACATTTTGCTTTCAAGACAAGTCTGGTGTGGAAGCATAAACCAGGTATTTGACCCACCTCCACGAGGACGTGCCACAGTCAGGAAAAATCCCACATGACTCACTCTGAGATAAACAAAAACAAACAAACATACAAAAAGCAGGGTCTTCACATTTTATTCTAGTCCTCTCAAATAAAATATCAAGCATTTCCCACAAAACCATTGGATGCTTATGAATATGACAACCAATGAGAAACGTGAGCAAATATCTGGCTTCTCACTAGGAACAGACTATTGGATACGTGACAGCCGTGGCAATATTGCAAGAATTGTGTGTATGTGTGTGGTTGTTGTTCTTTTAAACATTTATGCTTTATTTTTTTAATTTATTTTTTTATTTTTTTATTTATTTATGATAGTCACAGAGAGAGAGAGAGAGGCAGAGACACAGGCGGAGGGAGAAGCAGGCTCCATGCACCGGGAGCCTGACGTGGGATTCGATCCCGGGTCTCCAGGATCGCGCCCTGGGCCAAAGGCAGGCGCCAAACCGCTGCGCCACCCAGGGATCCCTAAACATTTATGCTTTAAATAAATGAGTAAATGCTTCTGAAGTCTGACTCCCTTGCTCTTTGCCCATCAACTTGGTCTTTTCTTTCCCAAACACTTTTGCCTCTGAGTCTTCCCTTGATACTGGACACATTTTTTTTTTTTTCAAAGTCTCTGCTGTTGGTACTATCTCTATCTTTTCTCCATTTTAGACTTTATTCTAGATTAACTGAGAACCAGAATTCTCACATGTCTTATCCCTGGGGTTCAGGTTTGGTGTGAGATCATTAAATTGGAGGGCCATGGATTTCTTTCCTTTTCTGTATTCTTCATCCCTAAGTGTTCTCTGATAACATCCTGCTCTATTTTGCAGGTCCTCTAAGATTGCAATGTGCCCAATTTCTTCGTATTGATTTAGGAACTTGGGGACTCAATGTATGATGACTTATTCAGACAGAGCCCTTTGGTGGTTTGCTTCCCTGTCTGTATCTTACTCTTTGTAAGTAACTTTAGTGAAATGTAATTCATATACCAGACAATCTGTCCATTTAAAGTGCACAATTAAATGTGTGTTAGAATATTCCCAGAGTTGTGTATCCATCACCACAATCCATTTTCGTATATTTCCATTGTCCCAAAAGAAACTGTACCCCTTAACCATTATCCCCCTCAGCCTTCAGCAACCACTAACCTACTTTCCGCCTATAAAGATTTGCCTATTCTGGACACTTCATATAAATAAAATCATACCATGTGGACCGATCCAATGTGGATGATCTAGCTATGGCCCTTTGTGACTGGCTTCTTTCACTTGGCATAACATTGTTAAGGTTCATCCATGTTGTAGCACATATTACTACTTCATGTATTCTTGCCAAAAAATATTCCCCTGCATATACCACATTTCATTGGTTCATTCAACAATTGGCAGACATTTAAGTTGTTTTCACTTTTTGGCTATTGTGGATGCTGCTGCTATGAATATCAGTTTACAAGTATTTGTGTAGACATATATTTTTATTTCTCTTGAGTATACACCTAGGAGTGGAATTACTGGGTCATATGGTACTTAAGGAATTGCCAGACTGTTCTCCAAAGTGGCTGTACTATCTTACATTCTTACCAGTAGTGTGTGAAGTTACAAAATTGGAAATTGTGAATCTTACAACTCCATTCTTTTTTCAATAATTTTTGGCTATTTTAGGTCTCATGAATTTCCTTAAGAAAATCAGGGCACCTGGGTGACGCAGTGGTTGAGCCTCTGCCTCTGGCTCAGGTTCTGATCCCAGTGTCCTGGGATGGAGTCCCTCATCAGGCTCCTCTTGGGAAGCTTGTTTCTCCCTCTGCCTATATCTCTGCCTCTCTCTCTCTGTGTCTCTCATAAAAAAATTAATAAAATCTAAAAAAAATTTAGAATCAGCTTGTCAATTTCTGAAAATAAGTCAGCTGAGTTTTTGCTAGGGATTGCATAGATTCTACAAATCAATCCAGGGAATATTGTCATATTAATATTAAGTCATTCAATCCACGAACATGAGAAGTCTTTTCATTTTTCTAGGCCTTCTTTCATTTCTTTCAACAATGTTTTATAGTTTCCAGAGTGCAAGTTATGCATTTTTTAGTTGAATGGATTCTTAATTATTTTTTATTACTTTAGATGCTCTCTGTGAGAAGTATTTGTTTTTCTCAATTACTTATTCAATCTCTTTTCTTTATATATGCATACTTAGATTTTATTTTATTTTTTTTTTCTTGAGTCAGTTTTAGTAGTCTGGGTCTTTCTAGGAATTTTTTCCATTTCATCTAAGTTATCTAAGTTGTTGGCACACAAGTTTTTCATAGTATTCCCTCATGACTATTTTTTATTTCTGTACAAGATTATTTTTTATTTTGTGTTTCTGATTTCATTTCTGATTGTAGTAATTCTATTCTCTTTTATTCTGGGACAATCTAGCTAAAGGTTGGTCAATTTTGTTGATCTTTTCAAAGAACTCACTTTTAGTAGTATTGATTTTCTCTATAGTTTTTCTGTTCTCTGTTTTATCAAATTCCTCTCCAATTCTTATTCTTTCCTTCTTTCTGCTTGCTTTGGGTTATTTTGCTCTTCTTTTCTAGTGTCTTCAGGTGGAAAGTTAGGATTATTGATTTGAGATTTTTTTTTCTTATCTAACATAGATGTTTATAATTTTAAATTTCTCTCTAAGAACTGATTCAGTTGCACCTTATAAGTAAGTATATGCCTGATTTTCTTTTAGTTTATGCAGCTTGAATTTTATTTATTATTGTAGTGTAGTACACATAATATTTGTCTTTTAATCATGTTAAGTGTTATACCTGACTCTTGCATAAATGTTTCAGTTAACTTATATCTTACTTCTCCAATATTTTATGAATGGGTTGAAATTTGGATCCAATCTATTTTAACCAAGATGACTTCATGTATATCCCTGAGCAGTTTCCTATTTCTTTAGCATACTTTAGGCTTTCTAAATACCAAAGGCATATAATCCTTAGGATTATATCTTGCCTTTTCTGTGATTTTCCTTCCGAAGTCATGAAAATTAGGTTAATCAGTTGGTGAAGGCAAGGCCTAGAGTACAGATATCTAATAGACATCTAAATTGTTGGGGTGCCTGGGTGGCTCAGTTGGTTAAATGTCTGCCTTTATGTCAGGTCATGATCTCAGGGTCCTGGATTGAGTCAGCTTTGGGCTTCTTGCTCAGTGGGGAGCCAGCTTCTCCCTCCCTCTCTGCTTGCTCATTCTCTCTCTCTCTTTCTTTCTTTCTAGCATGTGTGTGCACTTTCTCTTAAGTAAATAAGTAAAATCTTAAAAAAAATAAATTATTTGGTAACTGTTTTTCCTATCTTCAGTGGGATTTGGGAACTCATTTGTTATAGCTATCAATTATACTCTCATCCAAGGTTTAAATACTACTGCATAAATGCTGCTAGCCAGGTGCAATAAGGACTTAAAGGGAAACTGAGTCATGATTTCATGTGACAGCAAGTATGGCTGCCAGGAGAGGAGGATAAGATTTCTCAGAGTTTGAGTCATATTGGAGAGCTCCCCTTCACCTATCTACAGAATAAGGGATTTGGTATGGCATAAGCATATATTCCTCACAAAAGGTTTTGGGGGAATAGGAGGCAAGAAGTGAAGTGTGGAGAAATTGAGGGTAACAGAAGCTCCATGATTTTGGAGAGCTCCGGAAGTATGTGGGGGATCAGAGATGTTCCTGATCAACTTTCTCCTTAATCCTGCTAAAGGACCTTACAAAAAGTCCAATATCGATCATTTCAGCATTTATAAATGTTTGAATACCTTAAAAAAATGGCTGTTGAATATTTGGAATCTCATCCTGTTATTTCCAGTGCTCCTCATGGATATGAAATCTTACAAAATCAAAAATCCCTCATAATGATCATTATATCACTAAATTATCCTTGGCAAAAGACTTCCACTTTGCCAAGTAAATGAAAGAATTAGTGTTATCATGAGTATACAGGTAAGAATTCAGAGACCACATTCATTTGGGGAATATAAATAATAGTGAAAGGGAATAGAGGGGAAGGGAGAAGAAATGGGTAGGAAATATCAGAAAGGGAGACAGAACATGGAAGACTCCTAACTCTGGGAAAGGAACTAGGGGTGGTGGAAGGGGAGGAGGGCGGGGGTGGGGGTGAGTGGGTGGCGGGCACTGAGGGGGGCACTTGACGGGATGAGCACTGGGTGTTATTCTGTATGTTGGCAAATTGAACACCAATAAAAAATAAATTTATTATTAAAAAAAAAAAAGAATTCAGAGACCGCCCCCAGGAGGAAGTGCTATTTATTTTCAGTTCCTAGTCCCAATGTTTAACAAAGAAACACACAGAAGGAATTCCTTTTCTAGTCAGAAAACAGGATGTTTAAATGTTGAAGTGTATAACATGGTGCTTTCTCAACTGAATGGTCAATTTAAGTTCAGCATTTTGGTAACCACCAGACCCTTAATGGGTATGGAGTCAGACACAGCCCAACCACAAACTTTCTGCAGAATTTTTAGAACAATACTCAGAGAGACAAACCACAGACAACTGCCATAAGTGTAGCAAATGACACAGACTTTCTGAGTCAAAAGGAGTTCAGTATTCTGGCCAGCACTCATTTTTATGAATTGATGTGTATTTGAATGAGAAGATACAATCGATAATTAGGACTCTGCAGATAGAGTTTGGCCTGGATGTTCAGAAGCTCAATTAACATCTTGTTCTCAGGCCTGGTGATGAACACTTCTTCCAGCAGATAGTTAGCATCACAAAATAATCTCATACCATGTGTCATGTGATGAATATTCCAATGCTGACCAGGATTCCAATGATGACTAAGAAAGAAAGATGTTACTGCTGTTGAGTGACTCACCATCAGAAGCAGCAGATTCCCTAACTATGGGCACACTCCCTACATTGGGCTGTCTGCTGCTCCAGAGGAGCAGAATCTACAATGCAATCTTGGTGGAACCTTCAGGATTGTTAAAGAATTCCTCAGTGACTGAGAAAATAGAATCTTGGATTTGTCTACTTCCTAAGCAATAGTACACTCACCCATGGAGATAGCCACTCCTTGGGCTCCTTGAAGGAAAATGTTAGTTTTTTTTTTCTAAAAAACCAGTTCATCATGATTATACTATACTCAAGAATTAAAGGTTGTACCATGGAACTGGTGGCATGAGTCCATAAGTCCATACAAAGCTTAAAACACAGATCCCTCTTATCATTGGTCAGGAAAAAGTCCTGGACCTGGAGAGGTCCAGTTATAATCTCACACTTTAGGATTCTTAGATACTTATCAACTTTAGCTGGTTTGAATCATTTGGGGTTGAAATACAGCTTTCCATTTTGACACATTTGAGGCAAATCCTACTGTAAAAGCATAGTTTTAACTTGAGTGTCCTCTAAGAGATGACTCTTTGATCTGAAGACTGCTTTATTTCAAAAAGTTATTTTATTTTATTTTATTTATTTTTTAAAAGATTTTATTTATTTATTCATGAGAGACAGAGAGAGAGAGAGAGAGAGGCAGAGACACAGGCAGAGGGAGAAGCAGGCTCCATGAAGGGAGCCCAATGTGGGACTCGATCCCAGGACTCCAGGATCACACCCTGGGCCAAAGGCAGGTGCCAAACCGCTGAACCACCCAGGGATCCACAATAAAAGTTTTTTTAAAGGTCAAATGAAGATCAAATAAAATCTTTTTAGAAGTCTCTTTATTGTTTATTAATTGTACAGAAACACTCTAAAAATTATTAAAAACCAAATTGTTTTGTTGTTTGTAGCGGGATTGATAATGACTGAATAAGCATCATTACTTTCTAAAGTCTTTGTTCAATACTTTGTGATGCATAGGTTTCTCAACTGGAATGACTTTGCCTGTCACCACCGCAGGGACATTTGGCAATGTCTGGACACATTTTGATTGTCACCACTGGGAGAAGGGGCATGCTATTGGCATCTTGTGAGGAAAGGCCAGGGATGGTGCTAACCTGTGTCAGTCCCCCACATCCATGAATTATTTGAATTAATTAAATTATCTGGTTCTTTCACAGGCACTCTTGGCTGCCTGTCTAACAGCTACTCTTCTTTGTTGACTGAACCAGATTTCCTTTCAGTTTCCTATCTTTCGTTATGTCGCAGACTGAACCAGTTCTGACCCAATGGGCAACCACCATTACTCTCTGAAGGTCAAGATGGTTAGATATGGGAACAGATACACACGGAGTTGCCCAACAGGATCCTGCTCATCCTTGCTTGCCTCTGCCCCACATTCATTTCTTCCTGCCTGCTGGCAAATAGCAGCCCCAGACCACCTCCAAATGTTTGGCTGAAAGTCCACACAAGTAAGAGCTTCCTGTAGACTTCTCCCCCTTGGAGATGTTGATGATGGGATGTGTTTGACTTCTCAGGATGCCTTGTTGGTCAGCCCTGATTCTCCAACTTCCCCTCTCAGACCTTCACTTATCTGGCTCCTCCAATAGCCAGTAAGGTCTGGTTCCCATAATAGATCATCATCCCAGTAGTTCTCCTTCTGACAAAGCCTAAAGGATGAATAGGGATATTCCTCAGTCTTGCACTGGACAGTGTTCTCTGTCCTTGGTGTTACGATATTTCCATCTTTTATTGCACTTAAGAGAGAGTCTGGTCTAATCCAGGAAGGACCATCACTCTGATTTGGGCAGGTTCTAAAATAGAAAGGCATCATTCATAACCTCACATATCCATTTGGGCATATTCATAGAAAAGGTGACTTTTTGATAAATCTAATTTTACTTTCAATTTTTGGAGAGAAAGTAGGCTATGTCATATATTTCTGAGAAGTGGATCTAGGAAGTTTTGCTCACTCCACCCCCCCCCCGCCCCACCCACTCACTCTAAATGTCCCCATGGGGTTTTTGCAATGATTTACTGGCATTGCATCAGAGCATAAACATATTTAATCAAGATCTGATCAAGGACAATTATTTTTTCCATCAAATCCTAAGCATAAGAGGCCAACCACACCTGAAAATCTTTTTGTTTAGATTTCTGGTCAGTTTCCTCTTTTTGAAAAAAAAAATGAGAAGAACCTTTTTCTGCAGTGTGTTAGGATTTACTCATTTACTCGTCCTTCTGGCTTATCCTTTTGACAGCCAGCACAAAGTTTCCGAGGAAGTAAGCTTCATGTTTAAACTATGTTTATGTTGGGGATCCCTGGGTGGCGCAGCGGTTTGGCGCCTGCCTTTGGCCCAGGGCGCGATCCTGGAGACCCGGGATCGAATCCCATGTCGGGCTCCCGGTGCATGGAGCCTGCTTCTCCCTCCGCCTGTGTCTCTGCCTCTCTCTCTCTCTCTCTGTGACTATCATAAAAAAAATAAATAAATAAAATAAAAATAAATAAACTATGTTTATGTTGAACTTTATCTGTCTAAAAATCAGGCATAAGGATCTGATTCTAAAATAATTATTTGTAGTAGAAAATTTTATATAGAAAAATTTATATATTTACATACTTAAATTTGATAAAAATTTATATTTAAATTTACCTAGAAAATTTTAAGGTGGTACATAAGTCACTATAGTTCCCTCAACCCAGAAATACCACTGACACCATCCTGAGCACTTTGATCTCATCTCTGGAGATTGTATATATTCATAGTTTACAAAATTAGGGCCAAATTATATACACTGAGGAGGTTAGTGAACTTCAAGAATAAAATACTCCCCTGATGCAGACTGGGGAGTAACGCAATATTTGAAGACATGTGAGAAATAAAACTATGCTGGTGTTAGGGTTGTTTAGAAAATAATTCTGAGAGAGTAGCAGAAGCATTATATCATTGACTTTTCTAAAGTCTTGGTTTTGATGATGGACACAATAATGCTGTGGAATAAACAATTTCAAAGTTTCAGTGGCTTGTAGCAAAAGCATTCACTCTTGGGATCCCTGGGTGGCGCAGCGGTTTGGCGCCTGCCTTTGGCCCAGGGCGCGATCCTGGAGACCCGGGATCGAGTCCCACGTCGGGCTTCCGGTGCATGGAGCCTGCTTCTCCCTCTGTCTGTGTCTCTGCCTCTCTCTTTCTCTCTGTGTGACTATCATAAATAAATAAAAATTAAAAAAAAAAAAAAAAAGCATTCACTCTTAATGCATGGCTCTCAGGGTCCACTGGGTTCGGGTGATCTAGGTGGAGCTACACTGGGCTCTGAGGTGCTCCAAGGGCCTCTTATCTTCTGACCAGCAGTGCCTGGAACATATTCTTCTCATGTTCAATGGCCAGAGCCCGTCGCTGAGCCAAACTGCACAAGCTCATTCAAAGCCTTTGTCTTTGCTCATAATCCAAATGACCACAGATGACAATATTGCCTTTACATTGCTGTTAAGAACTATAGTTTTGATGAGAGATGTGGGGCCAGGGTTTGAGCTTGTAAAGACCTCCAGTGAAAGGTCAGCCTTCACCCAGTGCAGTTTTTGGTCCTTTCTGTCCTTGAAGTAGGGACCAGCTCCACTTTTCCCATGTCTGCATCTCTGGTCTCCTTCATAGTAGGGCCTGGCCACCATGGGAAGTAGACATTTGGTGTCAGATAGATTTATGCTCTGGAGGCATTTTCCTTCCCAAATAGCCTTATCTCATCAGAATGCAGAAGGGACCTGGCCCAAGAGCTCCCAGTATTGATGACACCAGCCAATATTTCAGACACATCTTTTCCTTGCATCAGCAATGGCAGCTTCATCCCAACTTTAAAGGAAATGAGCAAGGTTGCAATTAATGCCCATAAATCACCCTTGCCTGGAGCAGACTTCTCTTTTTTGATTCCTCAATGCATTGTGGGCTCATCAAAAGGGCTCAGCTAAGACTTAATAAGTCAGTCTCATGTGACCTGATTCACAAGGGGGCAGTGCAGTGTGACCCTGAACACACAGAAGGAGGTCCCTCCCCCATAATGCTCTATCGTGCAGACCCCACCAGGTTGTGATTTTGGCTTCACCTCCCAGCATAGCCTCCTCTCTTGCTATTCCCCAGTGCCAGGTGGCTATGTGAACACAGTACAGCCCTGTGGCACTTCCAAGCTCCTCCATGTAATCTGTGTTTCTGTTCCACACACATCCCGCCCTGCAGTCTATAGAGCGCAAGACTCCTGAACATACATATGAGTGAGACTGGGTGTCCCAGACTCACAGACCTGCATGGGGAGGGCGTTAGTGGGAAGAGGTGGGCAGAGCTGGCTATGAGTTGTAGGTTTTGGCCCCAGCACCAACAGGAAGGGGTCCTGGCCTGCTCAGGGATAAATAGAATGGAGTCCCGGCCTTATCGCAGATGTCACAGCCAGCACTGAATGGCGGCAGTTCTGATAGTTATTTTAACCTTCCAGGGAGAGCTGAGCTCCCACCTGTTTGGCAAACTGGCCAAGCCTCTTCCAAGCTGGCCCTGGAGGCCTCCTCCCTACTCTGTGGTGGGCACTTAAATCTGTTGCACATGATGGGGCACCTGGAGACCTTGAGACATTCTTGGGGCATCACCACTCATAGCACCAGGGGTGCTGAGGCAGCCAGGGGCAGAAAGTACCATTCATGCAACTGGGAAGACCCAGGTCAGACTCTGAGCACTGAGCCCATAATGGAATGCCTACCCCACTTAACAAAACAGACATGATAATGGCTGTCTTATGAAATTTCTTACTGCAGAATTTTGCATAAGCTTCTTTTTTTTTTTTAAGATTTTATTTAGTTATTCATTAGGGACACACAGAGAGAGGCAGAGACATAAAGAGATAAGCAGATTTTCTGTGGGGAGCCCAATGTTTGACTCTATCCCAGGACCTCGGGATCACGCCCTGAGTCAAAAGCAGATGCTCGACCATTGAGCCACCCAGGGGTCCCTTGCATAAGCTTCTTGAGGTTGCGCTTTTCCTTCCCCATCCATGTATCTTTACATTCTGCTTTCCTGGTTTGCTTGGGTTCTTTTTTAAAACACTGAAGCTCCCCCCCCCCCCATCATACCAAACACACCAAAATGTCCCACCTCCAATATCAAATGCAATTTTTATCTCACTATGTATCAGTGGAATTATAATTGACTATTTGACATGAAAAATACATCTTAGAGACATTTAACTAAAATTAATGCAGATCCTGTGCTTTCTTCCAAAAGTTGGAATCAATACTCTCCCCTCCCAATCCCTCCTCAAGCTATAGGCCCTTGGAAAGCTGGTACTTGTAATTAGTCAGCCTGCTGGGCTCTCCAGTGGCACTTGAAATGCACTGTCATCCAGACCCAGAGAAGAGCTGACACTTGGTGACTCTAGTCTCTGCACAGTCACAGAATCCTGGGGTTCCCAGAAGGCAATTTTCTGGAGAACTTACTCTCATGGGAGTTTGTAGTTGCAACTGGAAGATCACAACTGGAAGTTTACTTGTTCAGCAATCAGAATTCATTCACATCGTATGCAACCCTAATGCCAATGTTTGTTTTATTCTTGACACTGTCCCTGAATCAGGAGCCCCGAGTAAAGCAGGCCAGGAATGACAGGTTTCATCCCCGTGTAGCTGGCCTCCTGACAGCAAGGTGGGCTGAAGGCAGAATGGCTAGTCTTTCTGTGACACCCCCAAGTCACCTGTGTCCCCTGAAAGACTGGGCTCCCCAGGAGCATCTCCCACCTGAGTGTCATGGGTGCCAAGAGGTCAATCCTGAAGGACAGATGGAAAAAGCAGAAATCAGGCAGGGAAGCAGAGGTAGAAGTGACAGATAGAAACGGCACAGGGCAATCCAGGTGCCCAGGATGCAAATGCCCAGCCACATTTGCAGCTTGCTCTTGAGGCCTGTCCACAGTAACCATGGCTGCAAGACGCTGTGGACAGAGGTTGCTGATGTAAAAGGTGCTAGGCCCATGCTCAATCCACATGGACAGGGTCAGAGGGCCATGGGCCTTCTGAAAGTGAGGCATGTAAGTCACATCTCAGGGAGCACAGAGCTCTTGTACACAGGATGAGCAAAGAAATGATTGGGCTGGACTCTTGGATAACTATTGGCAAATGGCAAATGCATCATATTTATATTGGAGATGATTATGGAAAGACAGAGCATGAATTTAGCCATGGGATTTTCTGTACCTCTGACCCAATTCCTTCCAGCTGCTTTTGTGGGACATCTGGGGCCTGCTCCTCTGTGAGGGTGGTGCATGGGGAGCAAGTGGTCTCTCATAGCAAACACTTGGGCTGCTCTGCGGCAGGCAGTGTCACTGATCATAGTTACGGGAGAGTAAGACAAGTCTTGATTCAGGGTGGTAGTGCCCAGGGAGATGTTTGTCTGCAGAAGAGCCCAACCTCTCTTTTCAATATCACAAAAAGTTAAGAAACAAACCAAAGAAATCTTTCCTTCAATGACTCTATCACTTAACACACAAATGCATGTATTTCCTTGGCACATAAATCATAATATACTTTCAGCTAACATAAAATTTTCTCTCATAACCTAATTCTACATCAATTTTTTTAAGACTCCAATTCATGATTATTTAGGCATAATGAAAGGAAACAAGTTGATATTAAAAAGGAGAGTGCAGTAAAAAGTTTGCTTTGTACAAAGTGCTCACACAAAGTTGCTAAAAGAACTATATATATATATATTAATACATACTATGTTGATCAAAACAAACTGTGTACTTTTAACAATTTTAACTGAAGTATAATACAATATTATACTTCATACAATATTATATTAGTTTCAAGTTGTACAACATAGTAATTTGACATTTATACACATTATGAAATGCTTGCCATGATAAGTATAGTTATCATGTCACCATGCAAAGTTATTACAGTATTATCGAATATATTCCCTATGTTGTACTTGATCACATTTTAATAGGCATGTTATAAGACATTTATATGTTTGGAAAAAGCCACATTGATTTATTTCAATAAAAAAATTTTTATTTCTAAAAAAAAATCCAGGAATTTCTAACTACAATATAAGAGGGAAAAACCTCTAGGATAAAAAAACAGCTCTGGTTCTAGACAAGCTTGTGGAGATTTACTTCTCTCAGGTCCTTTCTGCTAAGATAACTAAAAGCCCTGGAGGTAATTCTTTACCCATTCATCTGTGGATAAACACTTACATTGCTTCCATATCTTGGTTATTATAAATAATGTTGTAATAAATATTGGATGCATGTGTCTTTTTCAAATTAGTGTTCTCATTTCCTTTGGGTGAATATCCAGTAGTGGAATGACTTGATTGCATGGTATTTTCACTTTTAATTTTTTGAGGGACCTCCATACTGTTTTCCACAGTGGCTGCACCAATTTATATTCCCACCAAGAGTGTGCAAGTGTTCTTTTTTTCTCTATGTCCTCGCCAACACTTGTCATTTCTTGTCTTTTTGATTGTAGTCACCCTGACAGGTGTGAGGTGATAAATCATTGTGGTTTTGATTTGCATTTCCCTGATGATTAGCGATGTTGAGCATCTTTTCATGTGTCTGTTGGCCATCTGTATGTCTCCTTGGGAAAATGTCTGAATAGATTGACCATTTTTAAATCAGATTGGTTTTTGGTGTGGAGTTATATAAATTCTGTATGTAGTTTGGACATTAAACCCTTAGTGGATACATCATTTGCAAATATATTCCCCCATTCAGTAGGTTTTGTTGATGGCTTCTTTTGCTATGCAAAGTCTTTTTATTTTGATGTAGTCCCAATAGTTTAATTTTGCCTTTGTTTCCCGTGCCTAAGGAGATATATCCATAAATATGTTGCTAAAGCTGATGTCCAAGAGATTATTGCCTATGTTTTCTTTTAGAAGTCTTATGGTTTCAGGTCCCACATCTAGGTCTTTAATCCAGTTTGAGTTTATTTTTGTGTACGGTGTAAGAAAACAGTCCAGTTTATTCTTTTGCAAGTAGCTGTCCAATTTTCCCAGCACAATTTATTGAAAAGACTGTCTTCTCTTCATTGTTGATTCTTGCTTCTTTTGTGATGGATTAATAGACCATATAAGGATGGGTTTATTTCTGGGATCTGTATTTTATTCCATTGACCTCTGTATCCATTTTGTGCCAGTACTATATTGTTTTGATTGAAATCTAGGATTGTGATACCTCCACCTTTGTTCTTACTCAAGAATGGAGGAAGAAGACGATTTGATTATTGGAGATTATTATTTTTGATATGATGAAAATTGATATGGTTATGAACAAAACTCAACATCATTTTATGAACAATTCTCAGCAAACCTGAAATAGAAGAAAACTTCCTAAACTTGAGTAAGAGCATCTACAAACAGCCTACTACTAACAGAATACTCACTGGTGAAAGATAAATTTCTTTCCTCTAAGATCTGGAGCAAGATAAGATGCGCTTTCACCACTCCTACTCAGCATAGTACTGAAATTCTTAGCTCCAAAAGGCAAGAATAAAGTTAAAAAGCATACAAAACAAAAGGGAAGAAGTAAAACTGTTCCTGTCTGCAGATGACATGATTCTCTATGTAGACAATCCCAAGATACCTAGAAAAAAAGTCTTAGAACTAATACATGAGTATAGTAAGGTTGTGGGATACAAGATCAATACACAAAAATACATTGTATTTTTATAAGCAATAACATACAGAAGCCTAAATGTAGAAATACAATACTATTTGCAATTATTTGAAGGAAGAGAAATATTTAGTATAAAATCTACCAGAACATGTCCAGAATCTGTGTGCCAAAACTATAAAATACTGGTGAATAAAATCTGAAGTCTAAACATATGGAGATATTCTGTGTTCGTGAATAAGAAGACTCAACAATAACTTACTCCCAAATATTCCATTATCTTAATGCAGCACATATCAAATTTCCAGCAAGTCTTTTTGACATAGATAAGCCTATTTTAAAATTTACATGTAAAGGCATAGCTTAAGAAAGAAGAATAAAGTGTGAAGAATCACCCTTGGAGATAAAGTCTTACTATAGAGCTACTGTAATCAAGATAGTGATTGGCAGAGGGAGAGACATAGATCCCTGGAACAGAACAGAAAACCCAGAAATCAACTCAAATATGCTCAACCAACTTTTAACAAACGTGTAAAAGCAACTCTATGTAGGACAGATAATCTTTTCAAAAAATATGTTAGAGCAATTGAATATCTAGGGAAAAAAGAGAATCACAACTTAAACCTCTCACCTTATTAAAAAATTAACTCAAAATGGCTCAGAGCTTTAGTTGTAAAATAAAACTATAAAACTTTTAGAAGAAAACAGAGGAGGGACTCTTTGGGATGTAGGGCTAAGCAGAGCTCTTAGACCTCATTCCCAAACCACAATCCATAAATTAAAAAGTAATGCATTGGACTTCATCAAAACAAAAACTTTTTGCTTGTCAAAGATCCTTGTAAGATGATGAAAAGACAAGCTATGAGTGAAGAGAAAATATTTGTAAACCACATACATAGCAAAGGACTTTGTATATAGAACACATAAAGAACACTCAAAATACAAAAGTAAAAACAATAATGACAATAATAAAAACAAAATCACACAAAAAAGCTCAATCAGACAAATGGGCAAAATACATGAACAAAAAGCATTTCACCAAAAAGAGATGCAGAGGGCACATAAGTACATAAGAAGGCATGCAATATCATTAGCTTATTAAGGAAATGTAAATTTAAACCACAATGAGATATCACCACATGCTCATTAGAATGACTAAAATAATAATAGGGATAACACCAAATATGGCAAGGCTGTCAAAGAAACTGAAAATCTTGTACGTTATTGGTGGAAATGTAAAAATTATATGGTCACTCTTGAAAGTAGTTTGTTTCTTAGAAAACTAAACGTGCATTAACCATATGATCTTGCAGTGAGATAAAAACTTACATTCACACAAAAATGTGTATATGAATGTTCATAGCAACTTTATTCGTGCTAGTCAAAAAGTGGAAACAACCCAAATGTCCTTCAAAGGGTGTAAGGTTGAAAAGACTCTGGTTCATCTATAAAATGGAATAACAGCAATAAAAAGAACAAACATTTGACCTACGCAACAGCTTGGTAGATCTTAAGGGCAGGATGCTTAGTGATAAAAGCCAATCTGAAATGGTTACATGTGGTGAGTCAATTTAAAGCACCTTCAAAATGAAAAAACTATAAAGTTGGGAAACAGATTAGGGGTTGTCATGAACTGAGCCAAGAGTTGGCCAGATGGGTGAGGTTACTAAGAGATGATAGAAAGTTCATCAGTGATGATGGAACAATTCTGTGTCCTGAGCATGGTGTTGCATGAATCTGTACACAGAGGAAAACTGCAAACTCCTCCCCAGCACACACACACATACACTTATACACAGACACACATACACACAAATGTTAGAGAAAGGTAAAACTAAATAAGGTCTATAGTTAGTAGTGTGTGTCAAATGTTAATTTATTGGTTTTAAGATCATACTAAGGCCACCATTGGAGGGCTCAAAGAACCTCTATGAACTATTTTTACAACTTCTTGTGAAGTCTACAATTATTCCCAAATAAACAATTAGAAAAGCAACCAGCATTGATGCTTGTTTTTTACCCCTTTAATACAGATTTTCTTAGATTCTATAGTTAGATCTCACTCAGTTCTCCAAAATAACATCACTAAGCTATAGCAAAATCTGTGCTGTTCTGGTTGGAGACAGAACAGCGTTTACACAAATCTAACATTTTGTGGGAACACAACCCTGATCAGGTGGAGACGTGTTGCCTTACACATAGTCCAAGGCCAAGAAAATGTATGGTTACACCACCCACACATTTGATTTATGGCCAGAAACTTGAGTTAGAGTGTTTTCTATATACTACATTGTCTATATATGTGTGCACATGTGCACCCTGTACTGAGAAATAGAAGAGATAAATTCTTATGTCTTTTCTATTATAGCAAAGATAGAAATGGTTAAAATTGTATTTGGCAATGAGAAATGAGAGAATGGATATCATGTGAATCTTTGAAGAACTGCACTGTGGCATGTGGACTAAGAAGACACTGAAAACTCATCAAAAGGTGGATAATAAGTGTAAGTGCTGACAGGCAAAGGGAACTCCTATTCTGTATATTTCATGGCTTATAACTGGTACAAAAATAACAATTTTAACTATGGGTGAAAATAAGAAGGAAAGAAATACAGAAATGCAGAAGGAAGAAGGAGAAAAAAGGATGGAAGGAGGAAGGGAGGGAAGGAAGGAAAGAAAGGAGAGGAGGAGGAAGAAAAGGAAGAACGAAAGGAAAGTGGGGGGAGGGAAGTATCCCAGAGACAGATGGTCAGGTTCCAAGGACTCCTCCAACCTAGGTCTTTGGATCTCATCAGTCACTGTGGACAAGAGCAGAGCAGACCCATTGTCAATATCTGCAACTGCAAGGGAAGCACCAGTTGCATCGTTTTTATGCTTGGTGCAGGAGCTTTGCAGCCCAGGAACACTGTCCCTGATGCCCTGTATCACCTCGTTGGCACAGGACAGCAGCCAGGCCTGCAGTAGTCAGCTCCTGACAATTCCCCTGATCTAGCCTCCTTGACCAGTGGGCCAGGAGTTTGCTCATGTCCCCAGTGATGGTTTCTGCAGGTGGAGGTTTGGAGATGGGGAGAAGCCAAGAAGGTATCCCAAGGTCATCTTTTGAAGGTTCTACTTGGGTTCTCTGTTCTCGTTTCATGTCCCTCTGTCCATCTTAATGGCTAGCCCAGGAACAGACTTTAGGTTCAGCATCTAAAAGAAGCAACAGCTCTACATGAAGCCTTTAACCACTTCACATAGATGTGTGAAGTGAATCCTTACAGTAAATCCTACATTCTGCATCATACCTTATGGTTCTGCTTCCTTGGTGGAACCCTGGACACAAACCCACTCATTAGGACTGAGGATATGAAGGAAGCCAGGATCAGTCTTCCAGCTACAGTCTGAGGGTTTGAGTTTCTTGGGGATCTTTGCACTGCAGAAACAAACCACGCATCATGGGAGGACAGAGGAAGCCACAGGAGATGGCCAGGGATCAGAAAAGCCACCTGGAACAGAGACGGGTGGGCCTCCGGGTATACGACCAGGAGGAGGAAGACAAGCCCGGCAAAGGGATGAATGTGAGGTGGGGGAAAAGCCAAGAGAGTGGGAATCAGGGAATCTTGGTGTCTGCCCTGTGATAGTCAACAGAAGTTCAGAGAGAACCAACCTCTTCTTTCCTGAGCAATCAGAGCTTCCCTTGTCACTATTGCAATGAGACAGGTGATAGTTTGCCCTTTGTAGGCACTATTCAATATTGTGTCCTTGTCCTTCAGGGAGCAGTAGGCTTGATGGGGTAAGCGTGTGGGTCCTGGAATTGACAAAGTCCAGGTTTGTGTGTTTCCCAGCTACACCATGACCAGAAGTAGGATCTTCAGAAGCTACTTAACCCTCTGTGCCTCAGTTTCCCCATCTGTAGATAAAGATATCTACATCACGAGCTTGTTGTGAATGTTTAATGTCAAACACTCAGCACATGCCTGACATGTAGTAAGAGCACAGAAAATGTGATTCAGCTTTAAAATTCAAATGGGGAGCACTTGGGTGGCTCAGTGGTTGAGCATCTACCTTTGGTTCAGGTCCAATTTTCTTTGTGAGAGATAAATTAATTGAAAGGATCCTGCATCCTTGGAGAACATAAAATCAGGTTTATTGAATATGGCAGTGAGATTTGGGACACCTTGTCTCCAGAGACCCTTTCCTTGGCACAGTGCCAATAATCAGGAAGAGACTCAACTTCCAGGTTTACTCAGTTGAAAGAAGGGTTTGGTTCATGAATCTAATACCTCAACTTTTTAGGAGGGCTCCCCAAAGAACTGGATTCTGTCTTGCAGGTCTTGGAACTCTGATGGGTCCAGCACAATCCTGACACCTGGGGGAGCAGAGGTGTCAGCTCAGGATGGTAGACTCCACTGATTCTCCCTCCTGCTTAGCACAGATTGAACTGATGAAAAATCTCAGTTCTCATCTCTCCTTGCCCCCCGCCCCCCAGAGAGGGAAAGAATAGATCTATATATTCCATGCCCTAACTTCTCTGGGGCTGCCTCAAAACTATATCTGCCTCATCAGTCCACTAATGGGTAATCCAAAAGAATTGAAATCAGGATCCTAACCAGACATTAGCACTCTTATGTTCATTTCAGCATGTATTGAGACTATCCAATAGCCAAAATATCTAAATAACCCAAGTGCCCATCAGTGGATGAATGGATAAAGAAAATATGATGTATATATACAATGGAATATTATTCAGTCCTTAAAAAGGAAATGCTCCAAAATGCAACACACAGATGACTTGAGAACATTATACTAAGTGAAACAAATCAGTTATAGGAAGGCAGATTCCACATGATTCCACTTATATGCAGTGACTAAAACAGTAAAATTCATATAAGCAAGAGGGAAATGGTGGTTACCAGGGGCTGGGTACAGGGCAAAGTGCAGAGCTACTAATTGTTGGGCATATAGTTTCAGACAAGCCAAATAAAGAAACTCTAGAGATCTGCTGCACAACATCGTATCTACAGCCAGCAATAATATATTGTACACTTAAACAATTCATTAAGAGGAGGAATGCCTGGGAGGCTTATTTGGTTGAGCATCTTGCTCTTGAGCTCAACTCAGGTCTTGATCTCAGGGTCATGGATTCAGGCCCTATGCTGGGCTCTATGCACTGGGCCTGGAGCCTATTTAATAAAAAAAATTGTTAAGACGATGCATCTTATATTAAGTGTTCTTATTACAATAAGATTAGAAAATCTGAAAAGAAAGAAAAGTTCACAAATGAGCACAGAGGTCTAAACTGGTTATTATCAGATAAATTATGTGGCAGCACAAAAATACAGATAATGGATATTATCTATAATGGATAATAATCTTATAAAATGGATGCCATCTGTTGTTCCTAATGAGTTGTACTCAGAACTTGGTTTGCTTTTAGGTGCTACCATATCAACACACCCATTAGTATAGTATAGTATAATTGCATTAGCTAAGTTGAATCACTTGTGAATCTGAAACAATGCCTTTTTCTATTTCACAAACATACAGACATAGGTGAGCAAACGTAAGAACCTATCTCAGGCCTCTCTTCTATATTTTCAAATTATTCCATAAACTAGAAGAGAAAGGAAAGCTTCCAAATTCATTCTATGAAGACAGCATTACTCTGATACCAAAACTGAATAAAGACAGTACAAAAAAAAAATGAAAACTACAGGCCAATATCTCTGGTGAACATATATGCAAAAACTCTCAACAAAATATTAGCAAGCTGAATCCAACAGTACATTAAAAAAATCATTCACCACAATTAAGTGGAATTTATTCCAGGAATGGAAGGGTGGTGGATATTTGCAAATTGATCAATATAATATATCACGTTAGCAAGAGAAAGGATAAAACCATATGATCGTCTCAATAGATGCAGAAAAAGCATTTGAAAAGCAGCTGAGGTATCACATATCACATTCCCAGATTTCAAGATACACTACAAGGCTGTAGTAATAAAAAATGGTGTGATATTGGCACAAAAATAAACACATAGATCAATGAAACAGAATAGAAAATATAGAAATAAATTGACCTTATATGGTCAATTAACTACAACAAAGGAGGAAAGAATATACAATGAAGAAAAGACAAATTTTTCTATAAAAGTTGTTGGGAAAAATGACAACTACATGCAAAAGAATGAAACTGGACCATTTTCTTACACCATACACAAAAATAAACACAAAATGGATCAAAGACCAAAATGTAAGGCCTGAAATAAAAAAAAAAAACTAGAAAAATATAAAGGCAGTAATTGCTCTGACATCTGCCATGGCAACATTTCTCTAAATATTACTTCTAAGGTAAGAAAAAAGAAAATTAAACTATTGGGACTAAACCAAAATAAGAAACTTTTGCACAGTGAAGGAAAACATCAGAAAAACCAAAAGGTAACCTAGCGAATGGGGGAAGATATTTGCAAATGATAAATCTGATAAGAGGTTAATATCCAAAATATATAAAGAACTTATACATGAGCACCACAGCCTCATAATCAGATTACAACGGGCAGAGAATCTGAATAGAAAGTTTTCCAAAGAAGATATACAGATGGTCAACAGACAGATGAAAAGATGCTCACCATCACTAATCATCAGAAAAATATAAATCACAACCACAGTGAGATATCACCTTCCATCTGTCAGAATGTCTAAAATAAAAAACACAAGACATGACTAGTGTTGGTGAGAGTGTGGAGAAAAAAGAACCATTCATACACTGTTGGTGGGAATGCAAACTGATGTGGCCACTGTAGAAAACAGAATGGAAGTTTGTCAAAAAATTAAAAATAGAATTACCACATGATCTGGTAATCTCAATGCTGAGTATTTATCCAAAGAGAACAAAAACTTTAATTTGAAAAGATATATGCACCCTTATGTTTATTGCAACATTATTTACAATAGCCAAGATATGGAAGCAACCTAAGCGTCTATCCATAGATGACTGGATAAAGAAGTGGCATATATGTATGTGATGGAATATTAGCCACAAAAAAAGAATGAGACCTTGCCATTTGCAACAATGTGTTTGGACCTAGAGAGTATAAGGCTAAGCAAAATAAGTCAATCAAAGAAAGACAAGTACCATATGATTTTACTCATAGGTGGAATTCAAGAAACAGAAAAACAAAAAGGAAAACAGACTCTTAGTTACAGTGAACAAACCGGGTGGTTGCCAGAGGGGAGGTAGCTGGGGAAATGGGTGAAACAGATAAAGAGAATCAAGAGTATACCTCTCGGGGGTGGGGAGAGATGGCAGAGGACTAGGGTCCCCAGGTCACCTGTCCCCACCAACTTACCTAGATAACCTTCAAATCATCCTGAAAACCTACGAATTTGGCCTGAGATTTAAAGAGAGAATAGCTGGAATGCTACAGTGCGAAGAGTTGGCGCTTCTAACAAGGTAGGAAGACGGAAAATAAATAAATATAAAAGCATCCAACGGGGAGGGCCCCGCGAGGAGCCGGGCTGAGGCCGGGGCGAGTGTCCCCAGGACAGGAGAGCCCCGTCCCGGAGAAGCAGGAGCTGCACCAATCTTCCCGGGCAGAAAGGGGCTCGCAGGGAGTTGGAGCAGGACCCCAGGAGGGCGGGGATGCCCTCAGGCTCCCTGGGACACTAACAGACACCTGCGCCCCAGGGAGAGCGCCACACCCCGCAGCCGAGCTCCCTAAAGGGCTGCAGCGCCCGCCCGGCGGGGCCCGGGAACAGCTCAGGGGGCGGCTTGGGCAGAGGCTCCCCGCGGAGGAGGCTGCGCGGTCCCGGGAGCGCAATTCCCAGCAGCGCAGGCCCCGGAGCCCAGGACGCGAGGGACACAGCCGAGGCTCCTGCGCTCTCCCCGGGACAGGCGGAGGCTGGGAGGACACAAGACAGTGAGGATGCTTCTGCCACCAGGCAGCCCCCAGCTGTGCAGATCGGTGCCCCCTGCCCCTGGAGCATCCAGGCCCCTGCGAACTGAGAGCTGCAGTGGTTACTGCAGGAGCTATATGCAGGGCTGGGGACCTGGCCGCCGCCAGTGTTGCTATTCCTCCTGGTGTCACCTTGTGCTAGGGACGGAGCGAGGCCACCAAGGGACAGAGACCTCATGGGGTAAATAGCTCCCAGTGAGCTGTTTACCGGGCAGGGGGCGGCGCAGCTCCCCCAGGTGCACACACCTGAGAATCAGCACAGTAGGCCCCTCCCCCAGAAGAACAGCTGGAAGGACAGGGGAAGAGCAAGTTCTTGGCCGAGCAGTGCTGGAAAGCTCCAGGGGAAGTTGAGGGATTTAAAGTATATAAAGCCAGAGGATACCCTGCTTGTTTTTTTGTTTCTGTTTTTGTTTGTTTTTGTTTTTGTTTCCCTTTTTTTCTCTTTCTTTTCCCCCTTCCTTTTTCCAGTACAGCTTGTTTTTAGCCACTCTGCACTGGGCAAAATGACTAGAAAGAAGAACTCACCATAAAAGAAAGAATCAGAAATAGTACTCTCTCCCACAGAGTTAAGAATTTGGATTACAGGGATCCCTGGGTGGCGCAGTGGTTTAGCGCCTGCCTTTGGCCCAGGGCGCGATCCTGGAGACCCGGGATCGAATCCCACATCGGGCTCACGGTGCATGGAGCCTGTTTCTCCCTCTGCCTGTGTCTCTGCCTCTCTCTCTCTCTCTTTCTCTGTGACTATCATAAATAAATAAAGATTAAAAAAAAAAGAATTTGGATTACAATTCCACGACAGAAAGCCAATTCAGAAGCACAATTATAAAGCTACTCGTGACTCTAGAGAAAAGCATAAAGGATTCAAGAGACTTCATGACTGCGGAATTTACATCTAATCAGGCTGAAATTAAAATTAAATTATATGAGATGCAATCCAAACTGGAGGTCCTAACAATGAGGGTTAATGAGGTAGAAGAACAAGTGAGTGACATAGAAGACAGGTTGATGCCCAGGAAGGAAGCTGATGAAAAAAGAGAAAAGCAACTAAAAGATCATGAGGAAAGGTTAAGGGAAATTAATGACAGCCTCAGAAGGAAAAAATCTACATTTAATTGGGTTTCCAGAGGGTGCCAAAAGGGACAGAGCACCAGAAAGTGTATTTGAGCAAATCATAGCTGAGAACTTCCCTAACTTGGAGACAGAAACAGGCATTCAGATCCAGGAGATAGAGAGATCCCCCCTAAAATCAATAAAAACCCTTCAACACCTGATATTTAATAGTGAAACTTGCAACTTCCAAAGATAAAGAGAAAATCCTTAAAGCACCAAGGGACAAGAGATCCCTAACTTATATGGGGAGAACTATTAGATTAACAGCAGACCTTTCCACAGAGACCTGGCAGGCCAGAAAGGGCTGACAGGATATATTCAGGATCCTAAATGAGAACAACATGCAGCCAAGAATACTTTATCCAGCAAGGCTCTCATTCAGAATAGAAGGAGAGATAAAGAGCTTCCAAGATAGGCAGGAACTGAAAGAAGATGTGACCACCAAGCTGGCTCTGCAAGAAATATTAAGGGGGATTCTGTAAAAGAAAGAGGAAGTCCAAAGAAATAATGCACAAAGACAGGGACTGAACAGGTTTCATGATGACACTAAATTCATATCTTTCCATAGTAACTCTGAAAGTGAATGGGCTTAATGACCCCATCAAAAGACGCAGGGTTTCAGACTGGATAAAAACGCAAGACCCATCTATTTGCTGTCTACAAGAGACTCGTTTTAGACAGAAGGCCCCTACAGCCTGAAAATAAAAGGGTGGAGAACCATTTACCATTCAAATGGTCCTCAAAAGAAAGCAGGGGTAGCCATCCTCATATCAGATAAATTAAAGTTTATCCCAAAGACTGTAGTAAGAGATGAAGAGGGACACTATATCATTCTTAAAGGATCGATCCAACAAGAGGATCTACCAATCATGAATATTTATGCCCCTAATGTGGGAGCTGTCAAGTATATCAATCAATTAATAGCCAAAGTTAAGACAACTTAGATAATAATACACTTATACTGGGAGACTTCAACACGACGCTTTCTGCAAATGACAGATATTCTAAGCACAACATCTCCAAAGAAACAAGAGCTTTAAATAGTACACTGGACCAGATGAATTTCATAGATATTTACAGAACTTTACACCCAAACTCAACTGAATACACATTCTTCTCAAGTGCACATGGAACTTTCTCCAGAATAGACCACATACTGGGTCACAAATCAGGTCTTAACTGATACTAAAAGATTGGGATTGTCCCCTGCATATTTTCAGACCATAATTCTTTGAAACTAGACCTCAATCTCAAGAAGAAATTTGGAAGAACTTCAAACACGTGGAGGTTAAAGACCATCCTTCTAAAAGATGAAGAGGTCAACCAGGAAATTAGAGAAGAATTAAAAAGATTCATGGAAACTAATGAGAAGGAAGATACAACGGTTCTAAATCTTTGGGATACAGCGAAAGCAGTCCTGAGAGGGAAATACAGCACAATACAATCATCCCTCAAAAAACTGGAGAAAAACTCAAATACACAAGCTAACCTTGCACCTGAAGGAACTGGAGAAAGAACAGCAAATAGAACCTACACCCAGCAGAAGAAGAGAGTTAAAGATTTGAGCAGAACTCAATGAAATAGAGACCAGAAGACCTGTAGAACAGATCAACAAAACCAGGAGTTGGTTCTTTGAAAGAATCAATAAGATAGATAAACCATTAGCCAGCCTTATTAAAAACAAAAGAGAAAACACTCAAATTAATAAAATCACGAATGAAAAAGGAGAGATCACCACCAATACCAAGGAAATACAAACGATTTTAAAAACAAATTATGAGCAGCTACACACCAATAAATTAGGCAATCTAGAAGAAATGGATGCATTTCTGGAAAACCACAAACTACCAAAACTGGAACAGGAAGAAATAGAAAACCTGCACAGGCTGATAAGCAGGGAGGAAATTGAAGCAGTCATCAAACATCTACCAAAGACACGAAAGTCCAGGGCCAGATGGCTTCCCAGGGGAATTCTATCAAACCTTTAAAGAAGACATAATATCTGTTCTACTAAAGCTGTTCCAAAAGATAGAAAGGGATGGAATACTTCCAAACTCTTTCTATGAGGCCAGCATCACCTTAATTCCAAAACCAAAGATCCCACCAAAAAAGGAGAATTGTAGGGATCCCTCGGTGGCTCAGTGGTTTAGCGCCTGCCTTAGGCCCAGGGCCGATCCTGGAGACCTGGGATCGAATCCCACGTTGGGCTCCCGGTGCATGGAGCTTCCTTCTCCCTCTGCCTATGTCTCTGCCTCTCTCTCTCTCTCTCTCTCTCTCTCTGTGTGTGTGTGTGTGACTATCATAAATAAATAAAAATTAAAAAAGGAGAATTGTAGACCAATATCCCTGATGAACACAGATGCAAAAATTCTCAACAAGATACTAACCAATAGGATCCAAAAGTACATTAAGAAGATTATTCACCATGACCAAGTAGGATTTATCCCTGGGATGCAAGGCTGGTTCAACACTCGTAAAGCTATCAATGTGATAGATCATATCAACAAGAGAAAAAACAGGAACCATATGATCCTTTCAAGAGATGCAGAGAAAGCATTTGACAAAATACAGCCTCCATTCCTGATCAAAACTCATCAGAGTGTAGGGATAGAGGGAACATTTCTCAGCATCTTAAAAGCCATCTACGAAAAGCCCACAGCAAATATCATTCTCAGTGGGGAAACACTGGGAGCCTTTCCCCGAAGATCAGGAACACGACAGGGATATCCACTCTCACCACTGCTATCCAACATAGTACTAGAAGTGCTAGCCTCAGCAATCAGGCAACAAAAAGAAATAAAAGGCATTCAAATTGGCAAAGAAGAAGTCAAACTCTCCCTCTTCCCAGATGACATGATACTGTACATAGAAAACCCAAAAGACTCCACCGCAAGATTGCTAGCACTCAAACAGCAATTCGGCAGTGTGGCAGGATACAAAACCAATGCCCAGAAATCAGTGGCATTTCTATACACTGAGACTTAATAAAGAGAAATTTAGGAGTCAATCCCATTTATAATTGCACCCAAAAGCATAAGATATCTAGGAATAAACTTAACCAAAGAGGTAAAGGATCTATACCCTAAAAACTACAGAACACTCCTGAAAGAAATTGAGGAAGACACAAAGAGATGGAAAATATTCCATGCTCATGGATTGGAAAAAATAATATTGTGAAGATATCAATGTTACCCAGGGCAATTTACACATTTAATGCAACCCCCATCAAGATACCATGGCCTTTCTTCAGAGAGGTGGAACAAATCATCTTAAGATTTGTGTGGAATCAGAAAAGACCCCGAATAGCCAGGGAATATTGAAAAAGAAAACCAGACCCGGGGGCATCACAATGCCAGAATTCAGATTGTACTATAAAGCTGTGATCATAAAGACAGTGTGGTACAGGCACAGAAACAGACACATAGATCAATGGAATGAATAGAGAATCAAGAAATGGGCCCTCAACTCTATGGTCCACTAATATTCAACAAAGCAGGAAAGAATATCCACTGGAAAAAGGACAGTCTCTTCAATAAATGGTGCTGGGAAAATTGGACAGCCACATGCAGAAGAATGAAACTGGACCATTCTCTTACACCATAAACAAAGATAAACTCAAAATGGATGAAAGATCTAAATGTGAGACAAGAATCCATCAAAATCCTAGAGGAGAACACAGGCAACACCCTTTTAGAACTTGGCCACAGCAACCTCTTGCAAGATACATCTACGAAGGCAAGAGAAACAAAAGCAAAAATGAATTACTGGGACTTAAGATAAAAAGCTTCCGCACAGCAAAAGAAACAGTCAACAAAACTAAAAGACAACCTACAGAATGGAAGAAGATATTTGCAAATGACGTATCAGATAAAGGGCTAGTATCCAAGATCATAAAGAACTTATTAAATTCAACAGCAAAGAAACAAACAAACAATCCAATCATGAAATGGGCAAAAGACATGAAGAGAAATCTCACAGAGGAAGACATGGACATGGCCAACAAGCACATGAGAAAATGCTCCGCGTCACTTGCCATCAGGGAAATACAAATCAGAACCACAATGAGATACCACCTCACACCAGTGAGAATGGGGAAAATTCACAAGGCAGGAAACAACAAATGTTGGAGAGGATGTGGAGAAAAGGGAACCCTCTCACACTGTTGGTGGGAATGTGAACTGGTGCAGCCACTCTGGAAAACTGTGTGGAGGTTCCTCAAAGAGTTAAAAATAGACCTGCCCTATGACCCAGCAATTGCACTGCTGGGGATTTACCCCAAAGATACAGACGCAGTGAAACAGCATAACACCTGCACCCCGATGTTTCTAGCAGCAATGTCCGCAACAGCCAAACTGTGGAAGGAGCCTCGGTGTCCATCGAAAGATGAATGGATAAAGAAGATGTGGTTTATGTCTACAATAGAATATTACTCAGCCATTAGAAACGACAAATACCCACCATTTGCTTCGATGTGGATGGAACTGGAGGGTATTATGCTGAGTGAAGTAAGTCAATTGGAAAAGGACAAACATTATATGTTCTCATTCATTTGGGGAATATAAAAAATAGTGAAAGGAAATAAAGGAGAGAAAGGGAAAGGAGAGAAAATGAGTGGGAAATATTAGAGAGGGAGACAGAACATGAGAGACTCCTAACTCTTGGAAATGAACAAGGGGTGGTGGAAAGGGAGTTGGGCCGGGGAATGGGGTGACTGGGTGATGGGCTTGAGGGGGGGCACTGACAGAATGAGCACTGGGGTTTATGCTATATGTTACCAAATCGAACTGCAATCAAAAAATTATTAAAAATAAATAAATAAATAAAAATTAAAAAAGAGTATACCTGTCTTGATGTGCACTTACTAAGGTATAGAATTGTTGAATTATTATTACATTGTACACACAAAAATAATTAATACTGTATATTAATTATATTTCAATAAAAATGAATTACTTGTAAAAATGACAAAAATATCAAAGGGTACAAAATTGTAGTTAGCAGATGGATAAATTCTGGAGATCTAATGCACAGTATTGGGATTATAGTCAACTATACTGTATATACTTCAAAGATATTAAGATACCAGACTTTAAATGTTCTCACCCCCCCCAAAAAAGGATAATTAATTATGTGACATGATAAAAGTGTTAGTTAATGCTATGTGGATAATCATATTGCAACACAGAAATGTATCAGATCAACACTCTGAACACCTGAAACATATAATGTTATATGTCAATTATATTGCAATAAACATGAAAAAAAAAAGAATCTATCTCAGGCATATCCAGAACAATGAAGTGTATGTGTTGTGATGGATTTATACCTTTGAACTCTGGCTCCCTGGCTCTGCAAAAATAGAAAAAAAAGTTTTTAAAAAGAGATAAACAAAAGGATGAGTTATAATTATGGAAATAATTTACATTGTGATAAAGTTTGGTGGGGGTTCCTGAAATCTTAGTGCTTTCTAGGGTAGGATAGCAGTGAAAATCGTGGTTTATTTTTATTATGATAATAATATTAACAATTTCATTTATGTTTTCCAAGTTTGCCTAGACTACCACATTAACATTTGTTGCATTGCCCAGGGCTAACAGCAACTTGGGATGATAACATGGTTATTTCATGCTCCTGGAGCTCTTACTGAAAGGTCTCTGATTCACTCAAAAGAACAATAAACAATGATAATAATAAAGGTATTTTGATGTCTAAAATCTTTCAAAACATGGCATCTGTGAGGAGACTGAAGAAAAAGGACATATTTGGTGATGGAATATAAGTAGGACTTATTAACTGAATGGATTCTTTTTTTTTTAATTTTTATTTATTTATTTATGATAGTCAAAGAGAGAGAGAGAGAGAGAGGCAGAGACACAGGCAGAGGGAGAAGCAGGCTCCATGCAGGGAGCCTGACATGGGACTCGATCCCGGGTCTTCAGGATCACGCCCTGGGCCGAAGGTGGCACTAAACCGCTGAGCCACCCAGGGATCCCCTAACTGAATGGATTCTTAATCTATGCATAACATATGAAGGAAATGGTTACCTGGGATTGGACCAGCCCTATGCAATAGATGATGATGATACTTCCCAAAGAAAGTGTGAGTTTTGTTCACTGATGATGAGCTTTTAAGCAGGATCAGGAAAATTATACGTACATCCTTTTTCATTTAAAAATTGTTTTGAATTTTTTAATTTTAATTTTTAATTTTAATTTTTTAAAGATTTTTTATTTATTCATGAGACATAGCATTTATTCATGAGAGAGGCAGAGACATAGCAGACAGAGAAGCAGGCTCCCTGCGGCAAGCCTGATGTGGGACTTGATCCCCAAACCCTGGATCACACTCTGAGCCAAAGCCAGACACTCAACCATTCACCCACCCAGGTGTCCCTATTTTTCTTTTTTTAAAAAAAGATGTTATTTATTTATTCATGAAAGACACTGAGAGAGAGAGGCAGAGACATAGGCAGAAGGAGAAGCAGGTTCCCTGCAGGGTACCTGATGCAGGACTCAATCCCAGGACCCTGGGATCATGACCTGAGCCTTAGGCAGACACTGAACCACTAAGCTACCCAGGTGCCCCATCCTTTTTCATTTCTGAAGAAAAAAAATGTAAGATTTTATCACAGTAAATATTTCAGGATTTCCTCCCTAAACTATAGAGTAATGGCAAATCATATGTGAGTGAATGGGGGCTGTGCTTTAAATATCACAGGAAGGAATTTCTATCTCCATAAAAAGGACTCCTGAAGCATTTATTCTTTAAATAGAAAATGGATTCATGTTCTAGTTGTGTCCAAATGAAGTTTCTTATTGGAAGATCAGTTACATTTAATCTATTCTACTAGAACCATGCTCTAAACTCTTATAGGTAAGCTCTGTGTCTTTTTAATTTTTTATTTTTTGGTAACATTATAATTTTTTTCTTTATCCCTGGTAGTTTTCTGAGATTTATTTATGATTCCTCTAGTAGCCAATGTTACAAATGAACAGCCTACATTCTTATCCACCATTTCCCTTTGGCAATGTCCACTCCATTCCACTCAATACAAATATCCTTCTTTCCAGCCTCTGGCTTGATTCTAGGAATACAATCATGAATGTCATGGTCTTTGCTCTCAAGAAGTTAATTGAATGTCAAAAAATGAACTATTAATTGTAGACTTGTAGTAAAAAAAAAAAAATGGATGTTCTACTTTTGGCTAAAGGGCATTCTCAATGTCCTGTACATAATAGCACCATAAACAATGACCCCAGTGTTTCTACATATTGCCGCTCTGGTCCTAAAATATTTAGTGTCTGTGCATTTACCACACATGAATAACTATGTATCAAGAGTTGTGTTAGCTTCTTTATGATACAATATTCCGCATGACAGAAATTCTTTAGAATAATTCCAGGTACATGGTAGGTTCTCACATAATATTTATTAAATGAATAAAAAGCATATATATAAAGAGAAAAAAATAATAAATGTAACCAGATTAACATTTTGTCAAGCAAATTTTAAAAAGCTTCCATCTGTTTGTTTATTTGTTTTTTAATTTGACAGTATGACTGCCTCACTGAGCAGGGGTATGAAGAAAAGAATCTTGGGTCTCAGTATAGAGATGTTGGTCCATCATAGCCTCTTCATCTGGTGGCAGAGCCTTCATCTTCTCACACAGCAGGCTAACTTTTCCCATGTACTAGTAGAAGAAAGGCTGATCTAGGCATGGTACTCTCTGTTAGTTTGTCCAAAGATATTCCTTAAAAAGGATCTTTTTGTGAATAATTAAGGGAATGCTCTGATTCACAAAGAATTTCTTCCAAACCAAGGGATAAGCATTAAAAATGACTTGCCTGCTCTCCAGGTTGCAGAACTGCTGTATATTTCTGTTGTTCAAGTACATTGTCTTGTAACAAAATACGTGTAATCCTCCAACAGATGCTGCAGCCTGTGGGGTCCGAGGAAGCCTGTCTGATGGCAGTTGCTCTGGGGCCTGTGGTAGAAGCTGCCTTCCAACTCCCGTGCTCAGGTGACAGGGTGAACTCTGGGCACCTGTTCTTCCGGCTTCTGAGCCATTAACAAAGGCAGTAGTGAACTCTGCTTTCATGTGTCACACCAGTAGGATAGATAAGAAGAACAATCGTTGCATACTGGAATGTTTTTTCCCCACCAGCTTTATTGAGATATAACTGACAAATAAAATTGTATATATTTAAAGTGTACAACATGATGATTTGGTATAGCTATGCTTTATGAAGTGATTACCAAAATCAAGTTAATTCACACATCTATCACCTTACACTGCTACCTTGTTTTTTGTGTGGTGAGAATGCTTAAGATCTACTCTCTTAGTAAATTTCAAGTATGCAATACAGTATTACTAACTACAGTCACCCCCTGCACATCAGAGCCCTAGAACTTAATCATCTTAGAACTGAAGTCTTGCAAAAACAAAAACAAAAAAACCCTGAAGTCTTGTACTCCTTGACCAATATCTCCCCCCCCAAACCCTAAGCCTGGTAACCACCATTCTACCATGTTTCTATGTGTTCAGCTTTTTTTCTTTTTAGATTTTACATATAAATGAGATCATATAGGATTTATCTTATTTAGCTTAGCATGATATCCTCAAGGTGCATTCATGGTATTGCAAATGGAAGGATTTTCATCTTTCTCATGGCTGAATAATATTTCATTGTGCATGTCTGTGTGTACATATATCGTGTGTGTGTATATATATACATACACACAGTATAATATATATTACATATATATGTATATGTATATGATCTTCTTTATCCATTCATCTATTAACAGACACTTAGCTTGGCTATTGAAAGCCATGAAATGTATGGAAGTATAGATATCCCTGAAACACTGATTTCATTATACACACACACGTACAAATTTACACACATACGCAGGCGTGAGGATGCTGGATCACATGGTAATTCTATTTTTAATTTTTTGAGGGAATGCTATAATGTTTTCCATAGAGACTGTACCAATTTACATTCTTACCAACAGCGTACTAGGGTTCCCTTTGTCTACATCTTTGTCAATACTTATTATCACTTGTCTTTTTGACAAAAGTCATCATCATAACAGGTGTGGGGTGATATTGTGGTTTTGATTTGCATTTCCCTGATTATTAGTAATGCTGAACATTCTTTTGCGGGTGGATACCCAGTCTTTCCAATATCATTTATTGGAGACTCTACTTTTTTCCCATTGTGTGTCCTTGGTGCCCTTATCAAAGTTTTGTTGACTGTATATGCATAAATTTGTTTCTCTATTCTATTTCATTGGTCTGTGTGTCTGTCTTTACGTTAGTACCATGCTGTTTTGATTACTACAGCTTTGTAATAGTATAGTATTTGTATAGTTCCAAATCAAGAAATGATCACACTGCAGCTTTGTTCTTTCTCAAATTGCTTTTGCTTTTGCAGTTCCATATGAATTTTAGGATTGATTTTTTTTCTATTTCTGTGAGAAATAACAAAGCAATCTTGATAGGGATTGCACTGAATCTGTCGATCACTTTGGGTAGCATGGACATTTTAACAATATTTATTCTTCCAATCCATGAAGATACTTCCTTTCCATTTGTTTGTGTTTTTCTCAATATCTTTCATCAAGATCTTATAGTTTTCTGCACACTGGAATGTTGAAACAAGAAATGCAAGCTCAGAACTAAACTCATGCTATTTCTTTACATAGACCCAGCTGAGCAGCTTCTCCCTGGTGGTAATGAGCTTCAAGGAAATTGCTTAGAATTTTATTAGAGCTGATAAACCCACAAAAAATTCATATAACAGAGCCTCATGTAATAAAAATTGAGAATATAAAGTATTATGAGTGTGAACTGCATGTTAAGTGGATGGCAAAAAATGTCAGAAGTCAAGGACCATGGTCAATGACATGAAATAAAAGACCATGTCAAATGACTCTTAAGGAAAAGAAAAATCACAGATGTGCAGAAAATCTGGCATCTGTTTAAAAATTCCATAGAGCAGCCATGTTTGCAAAATTCGAATGCAATCTTCTCTTTTACATATATTTTGGGAATTTAATTGTCCAAATAAAATTAGAGAACAGAGCTCATGAATATAAGCTTGAAAGTGTGGAGGTGCATGATGGTGACAGAAATGGCATCCCTGTTTTAAAGGAAATAAAATAAGCGAAGGAAATGTTTGGAGTTTCTTAAAGATGTTTCCTGAATAATGAGATTTCCGTGCCAGAGAACGACAAGCATGAAGAGATTCAACTTTTTACCCATTCAACAAACATTTATGAACAGTGTGAAATCTTGGGGTTTGAAAGGAGCAAAGAGTGTCAAGGCACTGGGACCAGGACACTGGAGCTGAACACAGAAGGAGCCAGCATGCTGGCATGTTGGTGGCTTGCTCAAGGACTGCAGAGAAAGTGTCTGGGAAGGGTACAATAAGAGTCAGAAGATAAGCTTGAGATGTCGACTGAGGCCACACTTGGAGTTGTCTTCATTCCTAGGCCCAAGGGTATGAACTCTAGCCACTTGATACTATGGATTATGGGGAAATCTACATCAAGGAGCAGGAAAAAAAAAACTGGTGTTCTTTTTTACAAGATTTTTTATTTTATGAGTTCTAAGGTACCTTTGTCTACCTGATAAAGGGGGCTCCCCCACTGGGTTTCTTCTCCTCCCCAGGTCTTCAAGGGGGGTTGGGTCATTTCCATGTTGATTCTTTGTTTCTTTGTGTTGCAAAGTTCAGAGAAAGGAAAGATGTGGAAGAGTCTCAGAGTCCAAGGCTGGGGGCCAGGGGAAGTTTGGAGGTGAAAGAGCACAGTATAACCTCCAGGAAGTGACAAGAGGGGGGGATAGACAAGTAGGGATTTGGAGAAATGTTTCTGTGGGGATAGTGCCCCCTTCATGGTGCTGAGGAAGCACAAATAAAGAGCCTAAGTGATTTTGAAAATTACAGGTGTTTGCTGGACTGCATTTCTTGGAACATGACATTAGTCTGAGAGTAGCCCATATGAATCAAGCTTCAAAGGGGTGACTGATTGATCTGGAAGCAGAATTTATGGGAGATGATCAGAAAGAGTAGAGGAAGTATAGAGATGATCAAGGAATGGTGGCAATAGAATGGAGCTTGGGGATTGATTCCCTGCAGAGGAGTCTGAATGAAGAGCCTAAGATTTCAGTGTGATGTAGTCTCATAGAGGATGGGAAAGAAGACTCAACTTGGATGGCTTCTCCTATCAATCTACAGAGGTTGCCTAGAGTACAATGTTGAGAAAGATGGCAAGAGCAAGTGGGGAAAGAGTGCAAGTGGTGAGTGGAGAGGTGTGCATGAGCTGAGGAGCTTGCACTGCATATTCTGACCCTAGACTTGAGGAGGGTTGGCATCACTGACAACATTAAGGGCATCAACATGGAAGCTGGTATTTCGGGAAGGAGAATGAGCTAGGATGAAGCTCAAAGCAAAGCTGTTTTTACTATTTTACATTTCTAGCCTTAGCCAATGCATTTTAAAGTTACCACGTTCATACCCTAGTGCTAGCAGGGATCTAAGCATCACAGTGTCTCCTTGAAGCAGGCTCATCTACTTACAAAAAATTTTGGGTGCCTCCAAAGGGGAAGTCATATGCTTACAAGACTAAATGTACTCTGCCCATACAATCCAGCAATCATGCTCCTTGGAATTTACCCAGAGGAATTGAAAATGTATGTCTACACAAAACCTGCATGGATGTTTATAGAAGCCTTATTCATAACTGCCAAAACTTAGAAGCAATCAAGATGTCCCTCAGTAGGTATATGAATTAATAAACTGATGCATCTTGACAATGCAGTATTACTCAATGCAAAAAACAAATGAGGTATTAAGCCATGAAAAGACATGGAGGAATCTTAAATGTGTATTACTAAGTGAAAGAAGCCAACCTAAAAGGGTTACATACTACATGAGTCCAACTATATAATATTCTGGATAAAGCAAATCTATGAAGACAGTATAAAAATTAGTAGGTTCCAGAAGGTAGAGGAGGGGAAGGAGGGATGTATGGTAGAATATAGAATATTAGAAGTTTTAGGATGGTGAAATTATTCTGTGTAATATATTAGTGGTGGATATACGTTATTATACATGTGTCCCAAACCCATAAAATGTGCAACACCAAGAGTGAACTCCAAGGTAAACTGTGTACTCTGGGTGATAATGATGTGTCAATATAGGTTTACTTATTGTAACAAATGTGCTACTGTGGTGGAGGATGTTAATATTGGAGAAAGCTGTGCATGTGTGTGGGCAGGGGTAAATGGAAACTCTCTGTACCTTCCTTTTAATTTTGCTGTGTATCTAAACTGCTCTAAAAAATTAAATATTTTTAAATAATTTATTTTTTTAAGATTTATTTATTTATTCATGAGAGACACGGACTGAGAGAGAGAGGCAGAGACACAGGCAGAGAGAGAAGCAGGCTCCATGCAGGGAGCCCGATGCAGGACTCAATCCAGATCCCAGGATCACAACCTGAGCCAAAGGCAGGTGCCCAACTGCTGACCCACCCAGGTGTCCCTAAATAATTTAAAAAGGAGTTTTTTATTGATTCCTTGAAATAACATGACCAAATAGACAGTGGATGGATAGCTTTTCTCCTCTTCTTTCTCTACTGGGGTTAACTCTGCAGCTTTCTAAGTTCAGATAAAGGCTGGGATAATGTGTTTTATGCAGTGTTGCCTGGCTGTGAGTATGAGGGATAGTCTTCATTTAGCTATCAAAGTTGTGCTGAAACAAGGAAGGGATCTTCCTCTGAACAGTGAGCTCTGCCAGGGCAGAGACCTTGGCTATATCCCCAGGCCCCATCACAGTCTAGTGCATATGCGGTCAATACATAATTGCTAACAGCCAATACATAATTGCTAAGTGGAAGAATGAATCAATGTCTTTCCTGCTTCTCTCTTTCTTCAAGGAGTCCCAGAATTGTACTTAGTAGCCTGTTTTTAAGTATATTTCTCACAATAAGAATCTACCTGAGCTATAGACTCAGGCACATTTTTTTTTTTAATATTGTGGTGAATATGTTTCAATAAATGTATTCAATCAACAAATCTTTTGAGCACCTATTGTGTTTGCTCCTTTGATTTAACTGTTCCTCCTCTAGAAATTAATCCTACAGATATGCCCGTACTTGTGCATCAAATGTGTGCAAAGGGTGTATTGACTGTGATAGTCAAATTCAAAAACACTGTACATGTCCATCAGTGGAAGATTGCCTAAATAACGTGCCCTGTTACAGAGAATGATGCAAGCAGATCTTATGCAAGGGGCATAATTTTTCAATTTCTCCCAATCCGGGGATCCCTGGGTGGCCGGTGGTTTGGCGCCTGCCTTTGGCCCAGGGCGCGATCCTGGAGTCCCAAGATCAAGTCCCACGTCGGGCTCCCTCATGGAGCCTGCTTCTCCCTCTGCCTGTGTCTCTGCCTCTCTCTCTCTCTCTCTCGCTCTCTCTCTATCATGAATAAATAAAAAATTAAAAAAATCTTTTAAAAAAATTTCTCCCAATCCCCACAAAGATACAGAGAAAATACACAGTGAAATCTAAAACCCACGGACAATATTTACAACAAAACTAGGTGTCAAATGATCCCCACTAACCCCCAACATATATAAGTCACCAATAGCCCCTCAAGACCTGTATGGTACCAATAATGAAGGGTTGAAAGAAGTTAGGAAGAAAGGCAAGGTTGTAACTGAGGGACCTGAGAACAGAAGAACCCCCAAATAGCCTAGGTATTCACTGGAGAGCATTGGAAGCCAATCTAGGAAGCTCAGACATCAGAACAGTGGACTCTCCAGCACAGAGTAGTGTTAAGGGCTCACTGTAAGAAGGTTAGAGCAGTTTGGAGCAGTTGGGCCCTGAGGAATGCTTAAGCTGACCAAGACAGAACCTCATGCTTGGGAAGAAGTGCTGGGAGAGGAAACAAAATTGAACAGGATGAGGAAAAGGAAGGAAAAAGAAGTTTCACTCTGAACTAGGAGAAGGGAGCAGCTAGGATGTCCTGGAAAGAGGGTGGCCATATTTTTTTTTACCCAGAAATAGGTGCCCTGGGAAATTTGAAGAGCTTTCCTAAAACTACGTTTTTCTAAAAGTTCAGGAAAACAGATTTCACATGAAAAAACAAGCAACAAAATAGCATCAAGGTCAATGTTATACAAAGTTATTGGAAAAAAAAGAAGCACCAAGCAACTGCAACCAACAATAAAGTTGCACTAGAGAGATGTAGTCATAAAACATCAAGCTTCAGTTTTTATATTTCCAGCAAAAAATAAACATTAAGCAAATGATAGACATAAAACAACATCAATCAGAATTAGAAAAACTCAGAAATGAAGTGACAGAACTTGGGGAAAAAATAGAACTAATAGAAAAATTCACCCAGGAAGGAAGCCTAACCTACAAGGAATATGAGAGCAAATAAACACGACAGATATTGTCTCAAGAGATATACAAAGTGGGGGAACCTGGGTGGCTCAGTGGTTGAATATCTGCCTTTGGCTCAGGTTGTGATCTGGAGGTCTGGGAATCGAGTCCCACATTGGGCTCCCCACAGGGAACCCACTTCTCCCTCTGCCTATGTCTCTCCCTTTCTGTGTCTCTCATGAATAAACAAATAAAATCCTAAAAAAAAAAAAAAAAAAAAGGAGAAATACAAAGTAAAAAAAAAAAGAGAAAAAAGAACCAAAGATGAAATAAGGAGATAAAAAGGATTTAAGAGAAAGTACTGAACACCAAAGTATATGGAACACAGGAGAAGAGATCTTCTTCAAGAAGAAAACCAATGCAAGAACAAACACTAAGAGCCTTAATCCAAGAAAAATTCTCTAAAATAAAAGATTTAAAACTACGTTTTTAACTAGTACAATACATACCTGACAATATTGGCCCAGAATGACCAACATCAAGACATAGTCTTATAAAATGACTACAGTTTAAAGAAAAAGAAAAAAAATCTTCTGGGCATCTAGAAAAAGAGAGAATGTAACTTATGAGAAAAAGAAAAATAGAGCATGACCAGTTTTTTGTTTGTTTGTTTGTTTTTTTGACAGTAACACTTTATGCCAAAAGAGAATTAATTAACATACTTAATCCATGATCAAGAAAAGACAAGTATGAGCTCAGGGTTTTATGCCCAGGAAAACTGACCTTCAGCTATAAAGGACTCAGCAAACTTTTACTAACATGAGGGAACTCGTGGAATATTGTTCCCATTTTCCCTTCCTGAGGAATCTTCTAAAGAACAAGCCTCAGAAACTAAAGGGGTCAGAGAGGCATCAGCATGAGGACTAGAGGTGAGTATTAAATACATAGGACCCAGGGGCACCTCAGGTAAGTGCCAATTCTTGATTTTGGCTCAGGTCATGATCTCAGGGTCCTAGGATTGAGCCCTATCTCAGGCTCTGTACTCAGCCGGGAGTCTGCTTGAGGATTCTCTCTCACCCCCTCCTTTATCCACCGCCCCCCCACACACATGCTCTCTCTCTCTGAAATAAATAAATAAATCTTAAAAAATCTATAGGACCTGTAGAACTAAGAGTAAAGGAAGGCTTAAAAGTAAAGAATAGAAAGCAATAGCCATATGCTCTGATAATGAGGACATAATACAACCATTATAAAATGAAGTGAGAATGAGGAAAGCATGTGAGCAACATTCTTTGATATTTTCAGTTAATCATATTATTGGTATTGTTATCCTGTTATTCTTAGTATGTCACGTGTGTTATGTGAGATAAAACAAATAACTTTGGGACATTTTAAATCTACCATCACTTGTGTCCTCGAGAATGAAGGTTTTCTTTTTCTTTTCGTTGTTTTTTTTTTAAGATTTTATTTATTCATCAGAGACACAAAGAGGCAGAGACATAGACAGAGGGAGAAGCAGGCTCCCTTTGAGGAACCTGATGCAGGACTCGATCCCAGGAGCCTAAGATTATGATCTGAGCCAAAGGCAGGTGCTCAACCACTGAGCCATTCCTGGTGCCCCAAGAATTAAAATTTTCTAGATGAAAGGAAAAACATACAGACATAAGAGAGAGAAAGCTTTGTGAAAGTCTTGTGGTCTCAAATTTAAATTGGAAACATCAATATTGTGATGGTTAATATTAATCACCAACTTGACTGGGCCATGAGGGGCCCAGATATATAATTAAATATTATTCTGGATATGTCTGTGAAGGTGTTTCTGGTTGAGATTAACATTTGAATTGGTAGTCTCAGTAGATTGTCCTCTTTAATATGTGGGCATCTCATCCAATCAGCGGAAAACCTGAATAGAACAAAAAGGAGTAGTAAAGGAGAATTTGCTCTCTCTGCCTGTCTTTAGGCTGGGTTTTCTGCTTCCAAACTCTAGCTAGAACTTATACCATCAGTTCTTCTGCTTCTCTGGCTTTTGGATTCAGGCTAGAACTACAGCATCATCTCTCCTGGGTCTTCAGCATGGTGACTGCAGAGCTTAGAACTTCTCAGCCTCCATAATAAAGTGAACCAATTCCTTGTTAACTATATATTTATCTATCTACATACCCACAAACATTTTATCTACATTTCAATCTGTCCATCTGTCTGTCCATCAGTCTATCATCTATCAATCATCTATGATCTATCCATCTATATCATATCATCATATCTCTCTCTTTTCTTCTCTATCTCGATCTCTATTTCTACCTCTATCTCTCTCTCTCCTATTGAATCTGTTTCTTTGGAGAGCCCTGACTGAAAGAAATATAAACCCAGGAGGTATTTCATTTGTATATTTTGTATGTTTGGGGCTTTTTGTTTGTTTCTTTTTTTTTTTTTTTGTTTTGTTTGTTTGTTTTCTTTTTCTAGCTTGGTCCACCAAAAAGGCCTAGAAACAACAATCCACTCAGTAGCACTGAAATACCACTTCTTTGCAAGGGAAATAAGGGCTTCAAAATGATTGATATGAGGCCTGGAGCAGGAAATGTACAAGATGAGCCTGGAACATCTTGTCATACCAGATGTCAAAGAAGCTATTAAGGACCACTAGAGTCAGATCCAAAGGACCCAAGAGCCAATTTGAAGAGGCTGTTATTGACCAAATTGAACAATCTGAATTTCATTAAAGATAACAATTGAAATGTGTTGAAATCCACTGAATAAGTTAAATCCATGATTTAATAACAACATTAAAACAAAAAGAATGAATCATCTTCAGAAGATGTGAGGGCACCAACTCTTTATCTTGAAAATGGGGAAATGAAAGAACCCAGAATTTTTTTTTTTTTATAAATTTTTTTTTTATTTTCATTTATTTATGATAGTCACACACACACACAGAGAGAGAGAGAGAGAGAGAGAGGCAGAGACATAGGCAGAGGGAGAAGCAGCAGGCTCCATGCACCGGGAGCCCAACGTGGGATTCAATCCTGGATCTCCAGGATTTCGCCCTGGGCCAAAGGCAGGCGCCAAACTGCTGCGCCACCCAGGGATCCCCAGAATTTTTTTTTTTAAGATTTTATTTATGTATTCTTGAGAGACAGAGAGAGAGATAGAGAGACAGAGAGAGGCAGAGACATAGGCAGAGGGAGAAGCAGGCTCCATGCAGGGAGCCTGACGTGGGACTCAATCCTGGCTCTCCAGGATCACACCTGGGCTGAAGACAAGCGCTAAACCGCTGAGCCACCCAGGCTGCTCTGACAGTAATGTTTGAAGATTGAATTAATGTATAAGATCAATGGAGAAAGTATTAATAGCTAATAATTTACACAGCAGTTTGTTGAGTTTCTGAGGAGAAGCACATTACAGGTTCCCTGGGGCATTATTTGCATATTATCAAGAATTTATGTTAGAGCATTTATAAAGTACTGTCATTCTTACCATGTGTTTATGAATATTTGGATCCATTAAAAACCTTTTGGTTGCGTCTTTAAACATCCCATTCCATCAATCATGCAAAAAAAATTTTTCCTTTTTTTCTCCTTTCAAATTTATTTTTCCTGAAAGTTGGAAGGCTGTGAAATGCTCTGAATCTTGCATCCATTCAGGAGCTATTTACATGTGCTGTTGGAGAAATCTTCCTTAACAAATGCAGGGAGGACTCTTTGACCTCCTAAGGACACTTGGTCTCTCTCTTCTTCACGAATTATAAGTAAACTGGATCCCCGCCCCCCCCCCCCCCCCCCACACACACAGAAGCTTTGTGTAGGCCCACCTAGAAGGGGCATTAAGGATTTTAGGTCACTGGGATACCATTCACAAAGTTCTGGCAGTAAATGATTCCACCTGCCCTGAAACTCTAATTTACCAAAGAGTAGCCTAGTTTTACTAAATTACAACCGTAATTTACTAAATTTTACTGAGGAAGTAATTTCCTAAATGGTACCCTAGTGGCCTGGACAAGCAATTACAATTTCCAGTCCTATCTAACTTTGAGGACACAGACTATTGGAAAAACTATCAAGCTACACAATTCTATGGATGTGCTTCATCAAAAACTCACTGTTGGCACTGTTCACAGCAGAGCTGAGATGAGATTGAATTGGGAGGACACCTAGAAAGGAGTCAGAGGATAGAAGCAGGAAAGCCTTGGGATGAACATGAAGTTGGTCATACTGTTGGCTACAGTTAAAGCCAGCTCACATAGCACAGTCATACCAAGCAGAAAATACCAAAGGAACAAGCACCAGGCCAGGGTACTCAGCCTAGATGGGCCATCCTTGTGCAAGGCACAACCATACCTGGTTGCCCAGCTGCTAGTTCCATTTCTTATCCATAAGGCCAAGATGGAGCCTGGAGGCACTACAGAGAGAAACTTGGAGGAATGGATGCTGATGTAGAAACCAGAAGAACTGCATTCTGGCCACAGTTCTGCCTGTCACTGGTTGAAAGAGCTGAAACTCAGAAGTTTTGCATAGAGGGCACTCTATGGACCTCTATGAACCTCTAAGGACCTCTTCTTCATACGGCCATTACCCTGAAGAATAGAAGATATACCTGACTTCCCTAACACAGAAACAGTTACAGAGACTTAGACAAAATGAGAAGACAGAGAGATTTATCTCAAATGAAAGAACAGGATCTGGCCACAGCCAGAGATCTAAGCAAAACTGACATAAGTAACATGCCTGATGGATTATTTAAAGCAGTGATCATAGATACTTATTGCACTAAAGAAAAGGGTGGAAGACATGAGTGAGCCTTTTAACGCAGAGCTAAGGAATAACAGCACAGATAAAGGGCTTAATGAATGAAATGAGAAACATGTTGGATGGCATAAACAGCAGGGTGGGAGAAGCAGAGGAATGAATGAATGACCTAGAGGATAGAGTAATGGAGAGTAATGAAGCTGAATAAAAGAGAAAAAGAAGAATTATACAGTATAAGAATAGACTTAGGGAACTCAGTTACCTCATCAAAGGTAATAACATTTGTATTATAGGAGTTCCAGGAGAAGACGAGAGAGAGAGAAAGGGGGCGCAGAAATTTTATTTGAAGAAATAATAGCTGCAAATTTCCCTAATCTGGGAAAGGAAAAGGATATCCAGATCCAGGAAGTACAGAGAGTCCCCAGCAAAATCAACAAAAGTAGATCCACACTGAGACATGTTGCAATTGATTTGTCAAAATATAGTGATAAACAATAAATAAATAAGTAAACAAACAAATAAATAAATAAATAAAATCAGCAAGACAAAAGAAGACAGTAACATATAAGAGAACCCTCATAAGGCTAGTAGGGGATTTTTTAGCAGAAACTTTATAAACCAGAAGAGAATGGCATGATATATTCAAGTACTGAATGAGGAAAATCTGCAGCCAATGATATCCTATCCAGAAAGGCTATCATTCAGAATAGAAGGAGAGTTAAAGAGTTTCCCAGGCAAACAAAAACTAAAGGAATTCATAACTACTAAACTAGCCCTACAAGGGCTAGTTGACTCTCTGGGTGAGAAGGAGAAACTAAGGTGGCAGTGTGAAGGTAGAAAAGAGAAAAGCAATAAAATGAAAAGCAGTAAAAATGAATATTTCTGTAAAAAAAAAGTCCAAGAATTCACAAAATAAAAGGATGTAAAATATGACAACATGTATCTAAAACATGGGAAGAGAGGAGTAATAGATGGTTCAAACTTAAACAACCATCAATTTAATACAGACTGCTATATGCAGGTTGTGTTATACACAAACCTAAAAGTAACTGTATATCAAAACCACTAATAAATATGCAAAGAATAAAGAGAAAGAAATCCAAATATATCTCTAAAGAAAATCAGCAAACTACTAAAGAGACAAAAAGATAGGAAAAGATCAGAGAAAATCTTCAGAAACAGCCACAAAAATAATAAAATGATAATAAATACATACCTAAGTACTTAAAAAAAAAGATTTGTCCAATCATTTGAGAGAGAGAGAGAGAGAGAATCTTTTTTTTTTTTTTTTTTTTTTTTTAATTCATGATAGATGGAGAGAGAGAGAGGCAGAGACACAGGCAGAGGGAGAAGCAGGCTCCATGCCAGGAGCCCAACACAGGACTCGATTCTGGGCCTCCAGGATCCCGCCCTGGGCCAAAGGCAGGCGCCAAACCGCGGAGCCACCCAGGGATCCCCGAGAGAGAAAGAATCTTAAGGAGACTACTCACTGAGCTAGAAGCCCAATGCAGGGCTTGATCCAGGACCTTGAGATCATGACCTGAGCCGAAAACAAGACTGGACACTTAACCAACAGAGCTACTCAGGCATTCCGGTATCCATCAATAATTACTTTGAATGCAAATAGACTGAATGTTCCAATCAAAAGACATTGGGTGACAGAAGGGATAAAAAAAATAAGATTCATCTATATGCTGCCTACAAGAGACTCCCTTTAGACCAAAGGACACTGGCAGATTGAAAGTGAGGGAATGGAAAAACATCTATCATGCAAATGGATGTCAAAAGAAAGGGCAGCCCCGGTGGCGCAGCGGTTTGGCGCCGCGGGCAGCCTGGGGTGTGATCCTGGTGACCCGGGATCAAGTCCCACATTGGGCTCCCTGCATGGAGCCTGCTTCTCCCTCTGCCTGTGTCTCTGCCTCTCTCTCTCTCTCTGTGTGTATATCTATGAATAAATAAAATCTTAAAACACACACACACACACAAAAAAAAAACAAAAAACAAAAGAAAGCCAGGGTATGGGCACATGGGTGGCTCAGTTGGTTAAGCATCTTCTTTGGCTTGGGTCATGATCCTGGGTTCCTGGGATCAAGCCCGATGTCAGGCTCTCTGCTTAGTGGGGGTCTGTTTTTCCGTCTTCCCCTCATTCTTGCTCACTCAAATAAAAAAATAAAATCTTAAAAAGAAAAGAAATCCAGGGTAGCAATACTTATGTCAGACAAAATAGACTTTAAAACAAAGATTGTAGCAAGAAACAAAAAAGGACACTATATAATAATAAGAGGGAAAATCCAACAAGAAGATAAAATAATTGTGAATATTTATGCGCCTAGCATAGGCACACATAAATTCCATAAAACAGTTAATAACAAACATAAAAGAACTAAGAGATAATAATATAATAGTAGGAGATTTTAACATCCCATTTACATTCATGGACAGATGATCTAAACAGAAAATCAACAAGGAAACAATAGTTTTGAATGACACATTGGACCAGATGGCTCTAACAGTTATATTCAGAACAGTCCATCTGAAAACACCAGAATACACATGGAATACACACTTTTCAAGTACACATGGAACATTCTCCAGAACAGATCACATGTTAGGCCACAGAACAATCCTCAACAAATTCAAGAAGATCAAACTCATACCATGCATCTTTTCTGATCACAATGCCATGAAACTAGAAGCCAAACACATGAAAAAATCTCAAAAGACCACGAATACATGGAAGTTAAATAATATGCTACTGAACAATGAATGAGTCAACCAGGAAATAAAAAAAGAAATTTAAAAAGTACATAGAAACAAATGAAAATCAAAACACAGTGGTCCAAAACCTATGAGATGCAGCAAAAGCTGTTCTAAGAAGGAATTTTATAGCAATACCAGTCTACTTTAAGGAGCAAGAAAAATCTCCAATAAACCACTTACCTTATGCCTAAAGGAGCTAGAAAAGAACAACAAACAAAACCTAAAACCAGCAGAAGGAAGGAAAAAATAAAGATTGGAGCAGAAATAAATGGTATAGAAAATAAAACAAAAAACAATAGAACAGATAAATGAAACCAGGAGCTGGTTCATTGAAAAAAATCAATAAAATTGATAAATGTCTAGCCAGACTTATCAAGAAGAAAAAGAGAGAGGATTCAAATAAAATTACAAATAAGAGAGGACTAATAACCAGCAACACAAAAATACGATTATAAGAGAATATTGTGAAAAACTATATGACAATGAATTGGACAACTTAGAGGAAATGGATAAATTGCTAGAAACATATAAACTATAAAACAGAAAGAGGAAGAAATAGAAAATTTGAATATACCAATAACCAACAAAGATATTGAATCAGTAATCAAAAATCTCCCATCAAACAAAAGTCCAGGACCAGATAGCTTCACAGATGATTTCTATCTATATATATATATATTGTATGACTCTCTCTGTGTGACTATCATAAATAAATAAAAATTAAAAAAAAAAAGATTTTATTTATTTATTCATGAGAGACATAGAGAGAGAGAGGCAGAGACACAGGCAGAGGGAGAAGCAGGCTCCATGCAGGGAGCCCGACATGGGACTCGATCCGGGTCTCCAGGATCACTCCCTGGGCTGAAGGCAGATGCTAAACCGCTGAGCCACCCGGCTGCCCTCTACCAAATATTTAAAGAAGATTTAATACCTATACTTCTCAAACTATTCCAAAAGATGGAAGAATGAAAAAGTTGCAAATTCATTCTATGAGGTCAGCATTACCTTATACCAAAACCAGATAAAGATACCACTAAAAAAGAGAACTACAGGCCAATATCTCTGATGAACATAGATGCAAAAATTCTCAACAAAATATAGGAAACTGAATCCAACAATACATGGAAAAAGTCATTCATAACAATCAAGTAGGATTTATTCCTGGGTTGCCAGGGTGCTTCAATATTCACATATCAATCAATGTGATGCATCACATCAATAAGAGGATAAGAACCATATGATAATTTCAATAGATGCAGAAAAAGCATTTGACAAAGCACAACATCCATTCACGATAAAAACCTTCAACAAAATAGGTTTAGAGAGAGCATACCTCAACATAATAAAGACCATATGTGAAAGACCTACAGATAATCACCCTCAATGGGGAAAAATAGAGCTTTTCCCCAAAGGTCAGGAATGAGACAATGATGTCCACTCTTACTACTTTTATTTAACAAAGTACTGGAAGTCCTAACCATAGCAGACAACAAAAAAAAAAATAAAGGGCATCCAAATCAGTAAGGAAGAAGTTAAACTTTCACTATTACAGGTGATATGATACTATATATAGAAAACTCAAAGACCTCATCAAAAAACTGCTAGAACTATAATAAACAAATTCAGGAAAGTCTTAGGATATAAAATCAACATATATAAATGTCTTGCATTTCTATGCATCAATAATGAAGCAACAGAAAGAGAAATTATGAAAACAATCCCATTTATAATTATAACAAAAATTATAAGATAACTAGATATAAATCTAACCCAAGAAAGACCTATACTCTGAAAACTATAAATCCCTGGTGGAAGAAATTGAAAATGACACAAAGAAATAGAAAAACATTCCATGCTCATGGATTGGAAGAACAAATATTGTTAAAATAGCTGTACTACCCAAAGCATCCTACAAATCTGATGGATTCCCTATCAAAATTTTTCACAGAAATAGAACAAACAATCCTAAAATTTGTATGGAATCGCAAAAGACCCCAAATAGCCAAAGCAATCTTGAAAAAGAAAAGCAAAGCTGGAGACGTGGTAATTCCAGACTTTAAGGTGTATTCCAGAGTACAAAGCTGTAGTAATCAAAACAGTATGGTGCTGGCACAAAAATAGACACGTAGATCAATGCAACAGAATAGGAAGTAAATTCAGGACTCTATGGCCAATTTATCTTTGACAAAGCAGGAAAGAATATCCAATGGGAAAAAGATAGTCTCTTCAACCAAAGGTGTTGGGAAAACTGGACAAGCAACATGCAAAGAAATGAAACTGGGCCATTTTCATATACCATACACAAAAATAAATTTGCAATGGATTAAAGACCTAAATGTGAGACCTGAAATCATAAAAATCCTAGAAAACAACCCAGGCAGTAAATTCTTTGACATTGGGCATAGCAACTTTTTCTAGGTATGTCTCCTGAGGCAATGGAAACAAAAGCAAAAATAAACTATTGGGACTATATCAAAATAAAAAGCTTCTGCACAGTGAAGGAAATAATCAAGAAAACTAAAAGGCAACCTACAGAATGGGAGAAGATATTTGTAAATGACATATCTGATAAAGGGTTAGTATCCAAAACATATAAAGAACTTTTGAAAGTCAGGGTGTCCCAGTCGCTCAGTTGGTTAAGCATCTCCCTTCAGCTCAGGTCATGTTCCCAGGGGTCCTGGGATTGAGCCCTGCATTGGGTTCCCTGCTTAGCAGGGAATCTGCTTCTCTCTCTCGCTCTTCCTGCCACTTCTCCAGTTTGTACTCTCTCTCACTTTCTTTCACTCAAATAAATACAATCTTCTAAGAAATACTTTTAAAGAACTTATAAAACTCAACACCCAAGAAACAAATAATCCAATTAAAAAATGGGCAGAAAACATGATTAGACATTTCTCCAAATGTCTAATGGCCAATAGACATGAAAATCTGTTCATCATCACTCACCATCAGGGAAATGCAAATCAAAACTACAATGAGATATCACTTCACACCTGTCAGAATGGCTAAAATCAGCAAAACTACAATGAGATATCACTTCACACCTGTCAGAATGGCTAAAATCAGCAACAAGTGTTGGTGAGGATACAGAGAAAAAGGAACACTTGTGCACTGCTGGTGGGAATGTAAACTGGTACAGCTACTATAGTAAACAGCATGGAGGTTCCTCAGAAAGTTAAAAATTGTAGGGAGCTACCCTACAATTCAGTGTCACACTATTGGTTACTTAGCCAAAGAAAACAAAAAAATAATTGAAAGTGATACATGCACCCTTATGTTTATAGTAGCATTATTTATAGTAGCCAAGATATTGTAACTGCCCAAGTGTCCATTGATTGAAGAGTGGATAAAGAAGATGTGGTATATATATACAATGGAATATTGCTTAGTCATGAAAAAGAATGAAATATTGCCATTTGCAGCCACACGAATGGAGAGTATAATGTTAAGAGAGTACAATGTTAAGAGAGTATAATCTTAAGTGAAGTCAGTCAGAGAAAGACAGATATCATGATTTCACCCAAATGTGAAATTTAAGAAACAAAACAAATGAGCAAAGGGAAATAAAAAAGAAAGGGGGTGCTGCCTGGGAGGCTCAGTCAGTTAAGTGGCCAACTCTTGATTTCAGCTCAGGTCACTATCTCAGGGTGGTGGGATGGGGAGTCATCACAGAGTCATCACACATCACAGAGTCTGCTTGAGTTTCTCTCCCTCTGTCCCTCCCCCTATTCATGTATGTGAGTACTTTCTCTCAAATAAATGGATTAATTTTTTAAAAAATAAAAGAGAATGTTGGTAAATTGAACACCAATAAAAATTAATTAAAAAAAAGAAAAATAAATAAAAGAGAGAAGAAGGGAGGCAAACCAAGAAATAGACTCTTAACTATAGGATGCACATGAGAAAATGCTCTGCATCACTTGCCATCAGGGAAATACAAATCAAAACCACAATGAGATACCACCTCACACCAGTGAGAATGGGGAAAATTAAGAAGGCAGGAAACCACAAATGTTGGAGAGGATGCGGAGAAAAGGGAACCCTCTCACACTGTTGGTGGGAATGTGAACTGGTGCAGCCACTCTGGAAAACTGTGTGGAGGTTCCTCAAAGAGTTAAAAATAGACCTGCCCTACGACCCAGCAATTGCACTGTTGGGGATTTACCCCAAAGATACAGATGCAATGAAATGCCGGGACACCTGCACCCCGATGTTTGTAGCAGCAATATCCACAATAGCCAAAGTGTGGAAGGAGCCTCAGTGTCCATCGAAAGATGAATGGATAAAGAAGATGTGGTTTATGTCTACAATGGAGTATTACTCAGCCATTAGAAACGACAAATACCCACCATTTGCTTCAGCGTGGATGGAACTGGAGGGTATTATGCTGAGTGAAGTAAGTCAATCGGAGAAGGACAAACATTATATGTTCTCATTCATTTGGGGAATATAAATAATAGGGAATATAAGGGAAGGGAGAATAAATGTGTGGGAAATATCAGAAAGGGAGACAGAACATAAAGACTCCTAACTCTGGGAAACGAACTAGGGGTGGTGGAAGGGGAGGAGGGCGGGGGGTGGGAGTGACTGGGTGACGGGTACTGAGGGGGGCACTTGACGGGATGAGCACTGGGTGTTATTCTGTATGTTGGTAAATTGAACACCAATAAAAAATAAATTTATTTAAAAAAATAAATAAAAAATAAAAAAACTGAAAGAAAAAAAAAACTATAGGGAACAAACTGATAGTTACCAGAGAATAGAGGGGTGGGGTCATGGGTTAAATAAGTGATGGGGATAAAGAGTGCACTTGTGATGACCACAGGATGATACATAGAATTATTGAATCACTATATAGTTCACCTGAAACTAATATAACACAATATGTTAACTAACTGGAATTAACATAAAAACTTAAAAAAAAAGAAGGATGCTGAACAAGTCTCTTACCTTTTCTGGGTCTTTATTCTTACCTGCAAAAGGAGAATTAGAACAGATACATTTCTGTTGTTGTTTTCTTGTTTTTCAGAGCCTGTAAAATGAACTCTTACAGAGCACCAAGAGATAGATTTGATGATGCAGAACTGCTCAAAGGAAATAGCAGTGGCATTCAGAGTCTTGTGGGCTTCTCTTTCTCCAACAGCCTCCTCCAATGGCCCTAAGGCAGCCATTGAAGTTGGTCATGGAACCCTGGGGCTCCTTAGAAGGGACACAACATGCCACTTAGGGGCAGATGGCTCTGGGACCCCCTGAGGCCTTCATGTTCCTAGACCCTATGTCTCCAATTCTTGGCTTCCTAGTGGCTCTGCCATAAAGGCATTCACAGGGAACTGAGCTCTTTTGGTCATTATTTTGTATCTGATGGTCAGAGTCATAATGTGACCCATGATAGGTCATAGGTGATGACAGAGAGAAAGAAATTAATTGCAAGTGAGCTGTGTATGGTGATGAAGACACCATAGAGTTGTAGAATCCACAAATTCTGTAGCCAGCATCTCACTGAAGCCTCCTAATAGTCCTTGGATCCTCCCCACTTTCCAGATGAAGCAACAGGTGCAGGAATATCAAGTGGCCTGCCCCTGATCACATAGCTACAAAAAGTCGCTGGTTCAGCCAGGTGTTTTGATTCCAAGCCTGCTGTTTTTTCCACTCTCTGTATCACAGCTGCCTGTTTTGAGTAATCTGTTGCAGATTAAGACTGAGAGGAATAAAGAGTTGACATCCAAATAGCTATAAATCCGCAGTGGGGCAGACAGTCTGTGCCAGCATCTAAAAGTTGCAGTGGTGATGGAGAGAAAGCTAAATGAGGTGTTCATTGCCACAGTTTCCTTTCATTATATAAGGGGTTTGCTTGTCAAGCACCATCTGGAAGATGATACGCAGCCACTTATCCAAGATGAATGAAGATGCACAGAGGCATATTCCAGAACAGGACATACATCTTTGTTCTGTGATGTCAGACACAAAATTGAGTTATTTAAAAACTTACTCTCAAATACAGGCACAAAAGTCATTCATGGAATGGGAAAGTCGTAATGAAGTTGGACAAGCCAAGAATATGAGGTTTTCATCTTGGAAATAAATATGCTTCTGGGGAGAAGAGCTTAAAAACCTTTTTACTGCACAGTAAAACAGATATAGAAATCCACACAAATCAAGTGGAGAGACTAGTTAAGTTATTTTAAGGTGAGTGGCTTTGTACCACCTCCCCAGGTCAAGAAATTAAACTGTCCATTCTTGCAGAATTCCCTCCATGAGCCCTACACGATGGAGGCCTCTTCTTTCTCCTCCAAGCAAGCATCTATCCCCAGACACTACAGTTTATTCTTGTCCATTTAAGAAAATTTAGTATGTCTGTCAAATCTCTTTTTAACCTCTAGGTTTCTCCTCCATCTTTTTCCTTTCTCTACAATTTATTTGTTGAAGAACCCAGGCTGTCTGGCAGTTCAGGTTTTGTTGAGTGCATTCTCGTGGTGCAATTCAACCATGTTACTGTACTCTGCCTTCTGGGTTTTCTGCAAATTGGCAAGTGGATCCAGAGACTGGCTTGGAATCATGCTCAACCCTTTCTCAGGACACAATTGATGTATTCTTTCATCAGAAGGCATGTCATATCTGGTTTTCACTCTTTTTTGATGCCAGCAGCTGTTGGTGCTCACTGTGTATATCTTGAGTTGCAAAATGGTGATATTTAATCCAATATTTCTTTTTCATCTATTGGTTAGGATATTATAAAATATCATTTCTCCTCATCTATTACCTGATTGCCCAGCAGGACATTTCAAATAGGAAAGGAAGAACAAATGCCTGATTATTTTCTTGTTATTTGCCAGATTTTAAGAGAATGAGTTGTTTCCCTTTTATCTCTAACAACCAAGGAGTTGTTTTCAAAGTATCATTATGACCTTGTGGATTTTAACATATTTGACATTTTTGAATGTATTTCAGTGACTATCCTTATTGTCATTCAAATTTCCCCATCTTTACCAAGTAGGAACATCTAAAATCAACTCCTGAATCCTTCTAGCACTACTCTACTAGCATTTCCTGGCGTTTTTGCTATCTGATGTGACCCCAAGCCTGGGATCAACCACTTTTTTTTTATTGAGAAGTGGTATTTCAGGACAATAATCAAAGCCCTAGGGATGTTTATTTGCTACTGGGTTGGTCGTTATTTCTAGGATTTTTAGTGGGCAGAGTTAAGGAACTCACACACAGATATACAGATATACAACATATCTCATGAATTCATACTGCTATTTCCCATTCAGATTCAGGACTACAGGAGTTTTATGTAACTTAGCCTATGTTATATCTCCAACTTCTTTCCTCTAGGAAAGGACACAAGGGATGGTATGACTAGAATAACCTATAATTCTTCATTTGCTTAATGTAGAATTATGCAGCAAGGAGACTCATAATATTGATGTGAATACTACCATGACCAATTGATTCCTGAGAGCAGTTAAAATTTTTGCATTTGCCCTTCTCATTCAAACCCAGTTTTACACAGGCAACACCCTTTCTGAACTTGGCCACAGCAACTTCTGGCAAGATACATCTACGAAGGCAAGGGAAACAAAAGCAAAAATGGACTATTGGGACTTCATCAAGATAAAAAGCTTCTGCACAGTAAAAGAAACGGTCAATAAAACTAAAAGACAACCTACAGAATGGAAGAAGATATTTGCAAATGACGTATCTGATAAAGGGCTAGTATCCAAGATCATAAAGAACTTATTAAACTCAACAGCAAAGAAACAAACAACCAATAATGTAATGGGCAAAAAATATGAACAAAAGACATGAAATTTCGCAGAGGGAGACATAGACATGGCCAACAAGCACATGAGAAAATGCTCCGCATCACTGGCCATCAGGGAAATACAAATCAGAACCACAATGAGATTCCACCTCACACCAGTGAGAATGGGGAAAATTCACAAGACAGGAAACAACAAATGTTGGAGAGGATGTGGAGAAAGGGCAACCCTCTTGCACTGTTGGTGGGAATGTGAACTGGTGCAGCCACTCTGGAAAACTGTGTGGAGGTTCCTCAAAGAGTTAAAAATAGAACTGCCCTACGACCCAGCAATTGCACTCCTGGGGAGTTACCCCAAAGATACAGATGCAGTGAAACGCTGGGACACCTGCACCCAATGTTTATAGCAGCAATGTCCACAATAGCCAAACTGTGGAAGGAGCCTCAGTGTCCATTGACAGATGACTGGATAAAGAAGATGTGGTCTATGTATACAATGGAATATTACTCAGCCATTAGAAACGACAAATACCCACCATTTGCTTCGATGTGGATGGAACTGGAGGGTATTATGCTGAGTGAAGTAAGTCAATCAGAGAAGGACAAATATTATATGGTCTCATTCGTTTGGGGAATATAAAAAATAGTGAAAGGGATTAAACGGGAAAGGAGCGAAAATGAGTGGGAAATATCAGAGAGGGTAACAGAACATGAGAAACACCTAACTCTGGGAAACGAACAAGGGGTGGTGGAAAGGGAGGTGGGCGGGGGGTTGGGGTGACTGGGTGATGGGCGCTGAATCAGGCACTTGACAGGATGAGTACTGGGTAGTATGCTATATGTAGGCAAATTTAACTCTAATAAAAAATAATTTTAAAAGAAGTAAAAAAAATTTTATTCATTTATTCACGAAAGACACAGAGAGGGGCAGAGACATAGACAGAGTGAGAAGTCTCCCCACAAGAAGCCCAATGGTAAACTCGATCCCAGCCCCCGGCATCTTGCCCTGAGCCTAAGGCAGATGCTCAACCGCTGAGCCACCCAGGCATCCCCACAGCAATAGTACATTGCTGAGATGTAATTCTTCAGGGATGTGTTGACCTTTTTCATGCAACTAAGTTGTATGCTGTATTCAAGTAGTCTTAGTCACGACCCAGACCATCCAGCAAACCCAACTTCTCTCTCTGCCCAACGTGCCCGCCACATTTCCCTAGCCTTCTGCTCCAGAAGAACACTGGGCTTTCCTTCTTTACCTTCTGGACATTAGTAAGCCATTCCTGCTGAGACTGCCCTACTTTATCATCTATGCAAAGTTTCTCTCTCCTCTAGGCCTTTTCTCACATCTCAAAGGCAAGCCAGCAGAGTAGTCAGTGTGCAAATGCAGGTGTCATACTGCCTGGGTTCAGACCCCAGCTCCACCACTTTCTACTGAAGGTGGTAATAATCTCTGCCTTATAAACTCCTTTGTAAGGACTAAATGATTAACTTTCTCTAGAGTGCTTTGAACAGCACCAGCCTACAGCAAATGCTAAGTGCTCATTATTTTTCTATTAGTGTGACAATACTGCTATATGAAGGCACTCCTGTTAGGTTCAGCCCTCCATGGAGTACCAGTTAGGTCAGAAAATACCAAAGAGCAGGTTAAACAGACCCTGCCAAGGACTCAAGATGCCAAGCCAAACCAAATCAAAATAGGAGGAAGGGTGAGCTTTGACACCATTGGTAGACAAAGAGCAGATTATAGTTGTCCAGCAAAGATGACCTGCGGAAGCCATCTTCCATGCCACCATAGGGAAAAGCAAACAAAGCTATTTCTTCAAATGTACCATAACTTTAAGGGAAGACTTTGGATTTCTTACAGTGCTCAGTAAAGTGCCTTATTAGTACAAAAGATACAGTAAATATTTTTCATTTGATAAAGTTTTCTTAAAGAATTTTTTTTTATTTTTCTTCCTGCCTTTATCCATCAATTCTATAAATATCTATTGAGTGATACTATGTGCAAGGCATTACCCTAAACATGTAAAGATCAATTCAGACCGTATGCCAGGCATTATATCTTCTATAGATTAATTCCCATCTATAATTCAAAAGACATTATGGTAAGGCCTTTATTAGTTCTACTCTTCCAATTATATAATTATTTCAATAGTCTTTGAATGGGTGGACTACGAAATGAAACCAGAAATCATTTAGTGATTTACATATGGAGTCTAGTCCAAAACCACTCTGTAGATGGTTCCAGACTTGATTATAATAATCCCTACCCTGGAAAAAATGTGGCAGTCTCTTTCCTACTGTTTTCTCATAGGGATAAAGAAGAATTAGATTCTTAAAGAGGATATTTAAAAAAAGAGAATAAGGAGCAGTATAGCATCCCTATAGATGGTAACAGCATACCAGAAAGATATAACTACAAAATAGATTAACATAGTAACTTACTATTTGAAAACAAGGTGATAGACATTTTATTATTATTATTATTATTATTATTATTATTATTATTTTGGTGATAGACATTTAAAAACAATACAAGAAAAACATAAGTCAAATCATAAAATATAAAAAGGAAGGAACAGATCCCAGAAAAGATGGAAATAAAAAAGAAAACTCTACTTGATAAGACCATCTACAAAAAACCCTAAAGGTTAACATCATAGTTAATCATGAAAGACAGTGTTTTCCCTCAAAGATCAGGAATAAAAGGATACCCATTCTCACTTTATTCAAGATGATTTTCAGGAAGTTCTGGCCACTGCAATATGGCAAGGAAAAGAAATAAAAGGAATTTAACCTAGGAATAAATAAATAAAATTGTTCCTATTTGCAGATTATATGATTGCCAATGTAGAAAATCCTAAGTAATTTACTCCAAAATCATAGCAAGTTCAGCAAGTCCACAAGCTGCAAGACCAACACATGGAAATCAACTTCATTTCTATAACCAGTAATGAACACATAGAAACTAAAATTAAAAATAGAATACACAATACCATTTACAATAACTACAAAGAAAATGAAGTACTTAGGTATACATTTAACAAAAAAGGTAAAAGATCTGAAACTAATACAACACCATGTATTAATTATACTTACAAAAATATTTAAAAAGATGTATGCTGAAAATTACAAAACAGTGATTATTATATAAATCAGAGTTCTCCAGAGAAAAGGAGCTAATAGGATGTATACAAAGAGAGAGGGGGGATTTATTTTAAACATTTGTCTCCACACTGTGGAGGATTGGCAAGTCCAAAATCTAATGGGTTGGCTAACAGGCTGGAGACCCAGGGAAGGGTTGTAATTTGAGTCCAAAGGCTATCAGCTGGCAGAATTCTTTCTTGCTCAGGCAAGTCAGCCTTAGTTCTAGCAAGACCTTCAACTGATTGGATAAGGACCATCCATATTATGAAGAGTAATCTGCTTTACTCAAAGTCCACTGATTTAAATGTTAATATCATTCATTTCTGGGCTCTATGTTCTGTTCCAATGATCTATGTGTCTGTTTTGACTACTACAGCTTTGTAGCACATCTTGAAATCACTCTAGGACGCCAGCATTACCTTGATTCCAAAACCAGACAAAGACCCCACTAAAAAGGAGAATTACAGACCAATATCCCTGATGAACATGGATGCAAAAATTCCCAACAACATACCAGCTAATCGAATCCAGTAGTACATTAAAAAGATTATTCACCATGCCAAGTGGGATTTATCCCTGGACTGAAGGGGTGGTTCGATATCTGCAAATCAATCAACATGATAAACCACATTAATAAAAAAGAAAAGATAAGAACCATCTTATCTTCTCCACATATGCAGTAAAAGCATTTGGCAAAATACAACATCCATTCTAGATAAAAATCCCCAAGAAAGTAGGGATACAAGGAACATACCTCAACATCATAAAGGCCATATACAGAATACCCACAGCTAATATCATCCTCAATGGGGAAAAACTGAGAGTTTTTCCCCTAAGGTCAGGAACATAACAGAGATGTTCACTCGCACTGCAATCGTTCAACATAGTACTGGAAGTCCTAGCCTCAGCAATAAGACAACAAAAAGAAATAAGGCATCCAAATCGGCAAGGATTCACTCTTTGCAGACGACATGACACTCTATGTAGAAAACCCAAAGACTCCACAAAAAATTGCTAGAGCTGATACAGGAATTCAGCAAAGTTGGAGGATATAAAATCAACACATGGAAATCCGTTGCATTTCTATACACCAATAATGAAGCAGCAGAAAGAGAAATCAAAGCATTGATCCCATTTACAAGTGCACCAAAAACCATAAGATACCTAAGAATAAAGCTAAACCAAGAAGTGAAGGATATGTACTCTGAAAACTATAAAACACCTATGAAAGAAATGGAGGAAGACACAAAGAAATGGAAAAACATTCTATGCTCATGAATTGGAAGAACAAATATTGTTAAAAATCCCTCTACTGTCCAAAACAATCTACACATTTGATGCAATCTCTATCAAAATACCGCCAGCATTTTTCACAGAACTAAAATAAACAATCCTAAAATTTGTGTGGAACCAGAAAAGACCCCAACTAGCCAAAGTAATGTTGAAAAAGAAAAATCGAAGCTGGAAGCATTGGAAGTCCAGATTTTAAGCTGTATTACAAAGCTCTAATCATCAAAACAGTATGGTACTGGTATGAAAACAGACACATAGATCAATGAAAACAGAATCAACAAAGCAGGAAAGATTATCCAATGGAAAAAAGACAGTCTCTTCAACAAATAGTGTGGGGAAAATTGGATAGCCACATGCAGAAGAATGAACTTGGACCACTTTATTACACTATACATGAAGATAAACTCAAAATGGATAAGAGACATAGATGAGACAGGAACCCATCAAAATCCTAGAGGAGAACACAGGCAGCAAGTTCTTTGACCTCAGTGGTAGCAACTTCTTTCTAGATACATCTGTGGAGGCAAGGAAAACAAAAGCAAAAATGGACTATTGGAACTTCATCAAGATAAAAACCTTCTTCACAGTAAAGGAAACAATCAATAAAGCTAAAAGCCAACCTATGGAATGGGAGAAGATATTTGCAAGTGACATATCAGATAAAGGGCTAATATCTAAAATCTATAAAGAACCTATCAAACTCAAAACACCCAGAAAATAAATAACCCAGTTACAAAAGGGCAAGAGACATGAGCAGACATTTCTCCAAAGAAGACATACAGATGGCTAACAGACACATGAAAAGATACTTAAGATCATTCATTATTAGGGAAATACAAATCAAAACCACAATGAGATACCACCTTACACTGATCAGAATGGCTAAAATTAACAACTCAGGAAACAACAGATGTTGGCAAGAATGTGGAGAAAGGGAATCCCCCCTACACTGTTGGTGGGAATGCAAACTGGTGCAGCCACACTAGAAAACAGTATGGAGTTTCCTCAAAAAGTTAAAAATATAGCTTACCTATGACCCAGCCATTGCACTACAAGGTATTTATCAAAAGAATACAAAAATACTGATTCAAAGGGGCACATGCATCCCAATGCTCATAGCAGCACTATCAGCAATAGCCAAATTATGGAAAGAGCCCAAATGCCTATCAACTAATGATTGGGGAAAAAAGCTGTGGTACATATATACAATGGAATATTACAGATGAACATAGGCAAAAGGAAGGGGGAAAAAAAGGTAAAAACAGAAAGGGAGGCCAAGCATAAGAGACTCTTAATTATAGAAAACAAACTAAGGGTTGCTGGAGAAGAGTTGGGTGGTGGAATAGTCTAAATGGATGATGGGCATTAAGGAGGGCACTTGACATAGTGAGACCTGGGTGTTGTTATATGTAAGTGATGAATCACTAACTTCTACTCCTGAAACTAATACTACACTATATGTTCACTAATTTGAATTTAAATAAAGCCATAGAAGAAAAAAATGATATTGTGGTTGTGGCAGAGGGATAAGCACATAGATTAGTGGAACCAAATAGAGAACTTAGAATAGACTGCAAAAATATGTGCAACTGATTTTTGAGAAAGACACACAAGGAATTCAATGAAGAAGGAAGGACAGCCTTTTCAATACATGGTATTGGAGTGATTGGACATCTATAAGCAAAAGAAAAAAAAGATGGACTTCAACTTTATGCAAAAATTAACTAAAAGTGGATTATGGACTTAAATGTAAAGCAGAAGGAAGAAACGATTTCAGTAATAGAGGCTAAACCAGAAGTTACAAAAGTGAAATACAATTGATAATAAGCTAGGAGTGATTAACATAATTGATAATAAGCTAAGAGTCATAAAAATGAAAAGGAAATATATTTTTAAATTATATGTAAAAATTTAAAAAGATTTATGAATAGTAGCATATATTGAGGAGTATTAAAGAAGATCCAACATATGGCTGAAAGGAGTTCCTGCAAAAAGGAAACTAAAGCAAGGGAACAAAACAAATATTAAAAACTATCATTCAATAAAATAATCCTGAAAAAATCGAAAGGCTTAAAATTGCATGTTGAAGGAGCATATCCTTTATAATACTGGAGAATGTCACAACAGAATGTTTAAGACCAAGATAAACTGTATTAAAATCACTGAACTCCTAAGATAAAGAAGCTATCCTTTGGGTATTAAAGTCAAAAGAACAAGTAGCTCATAAGGGAAATAAAATATTTGGCAATAATTCATTGTCCCAGGAAAATAATAGAAGCAATTTTAAGATAACCAAAAAAAAAAAAAAAATGGAAATGGAAACCAAAAAAAGGAAACCCAAATATTTTAGATCTAATAAAAATGAATTTCAAGTATAAAGGTAACAAACTCCTGTCAGTGTACAAGAACTCAGGGAATAACATTTCCATGAGCCCTTCCTGAATAATCTTAGTAAGTCATGGACCTCAAACAACCAAAATAATGAGAGACATTGACATAAGTACAGGTGATGAACATTAAATATATAGTTCCTATTAGAACTAAGACTAAATGAGGACCTTATCTCATACCATATGTAAAACTTAACTCAAAAATGCATCAAATGGGGGCACCTGGGTGGCTCATTCCAACTTCAGCCTCCAGTCATGATCCCAGGGTCCTGGAATTGAGCCTCACATTGGGCTCCTTATTCAGTGGGGAGCCTGCTTCTCTCTCTCTCCCTTTGCCACTCCCTCTGCTTTTGCTCATTTGTGCACTCTCTCTCTCCCTAATAAAGAAATAAAATCTTAAGAAAAAAAAAAGGCATCACAAGGAGACACCTGGGTGGCTCAGTGGTTGAGTGTCTGCCTTTGGCTCAGGTAGTGATTCTGGGGTCCTGGGATCGAGTCCCACATTGGGCTTCCTGCAGGGAGCCTGCTTCTCCTCTGCCAGTGTCTCTACCTCTCTCTGTGTGTCTCTCATGAATAAATAGATAAAATCATTTTTAAAAAATGCATCACAGGGCACCAGTTTGCATTCCCACTGTTAGCACATTAAGATTCCTTTTTTTCCAAGTCCTTACCAACATTTGTGGAAAACAGTATGGAGGTTCCTCAAAAAATTAAAAATAGAACTACTATATGATTCAGTAATTGCACTAATGGATATTTACCCAAAGAATATAAAAACACTAATTCAAAAGATATATGCATCCCTATGTCTACTGAAGTATTATTTACAATAGCCAAATTACAGAAGAAGCTCAAGTGTCCATAGATAGATGAATGGATAAAGATGTGGTATATATGTACAGTGGAATATTATTCAGCCATAAGGAGAGTGAAATCTTGCCACTTGCAACAGCATGGATGGAGCTAAAGAGTATAGTGCTAAGTGAAATTGGCCAGTCAGAGAAGGATGAATGCCACGTGATTTCACTCATGTGTGGAATTTTTAAAAAAAAAAAAAACAAAGAAAGTGAAAAAAGGAAAAAAGGGACAAACCAAGAAACAAACTCAACATAGAGAACAGATAGTTAGTAGAGGAGAGGTGGGTCAGCGGTGGCTGAAATAGAGGATGGGAATTAAGATTACACTTACCATGATGAGCACTGAGTAATATATAGAAATTGTTGAATCCCGTTTTGTACACCTGAAGTGTAACACTGCATGTTAAAAAATAAAAATTAAAAATAAAGTTCTCTAGCTGTGAAAAAATGCATCAAAGACCTAAATATAAGAACTAAAACTATGAAACACTTTGAAGAAAATAAAGCTCTATATCACACATGACCTTAAATAAAACAGTGGTTTCTCAGCAATGATGTCAAAAGCACAAGCACCAAAGAAAGAATAGGGGATCCCTGGGTGGCTCAGTGGTTTAGCGCCTGCCTTTGGCCCAGAGTGCGATCCTGGGGTCCCGGGATCAAGTCCCGCCTCAGGCTTCCAGCGTGGAGCCTGCTTCTCCCTCTGCCTGTGTCTCTGCCTCTCTCTCTCTTTCTCTCTCTGTCTATTATGAATAAATAAATAAATAAATAAATAAATAAATAAATAAATAAATCTTTAAAAACAAAACCAAAACAAAACAAAACAAAAGAATAGATACATTGGATGTCATCAGAATTAAAAGTTGTTTAAAGACAGATCAAGAAAATGAAAAGACAGCTCACAGAGAGAGGAGAAAGATTTATAAATCATATATTTGATGAGTCTAATACACATACGTCTTTAAAACTCTTGCAACTCAACAATAACAGAACAACCCAACTGAAAAATGTGCAAAAGATCTGAAATGAAATTTCTACAAATATATTCTACAAAGAATATATAGAGGTGGCCAATAAACGCATGAAAAGACATCTAACATCATCCATAGTTAGGGAAATGCAAATGAAAGCCACAATGAGATACCACTTTGTTGCCAATAAAAAGGCTGTTATCAAACTGGTAGATAATAACAACTTTTAGCAAGGCTATGGAGAAAATGGAAGCATTGTCCTTGCAGGCAGGAATGTAAATGGTGCAGCCACTCTGGGAAACTGCTTACCAGTTTCTCAGCATGTTCTGCTTTACCATATGACTCAGCAATTCTACTCATAAGGATTTACCCCAAGAGAAACTGAAAACATGTTTTTTACACAGAAATGTGTACATGAACCTTGATAGCAGTGTTGTTATGCACAGTAACCAAAAAAAAAAAAAAAAAAGGTAACAACCTAGAAAGCCCCATCTGATGACCACACAAACAAAATGTGGTATATCCCAACAATGACATCATTTTCAGCCATGAAAAGGAATGTCATACTGATAATGCTACAATAGAGATGAACTTTGAAAACATTGTGCTATGTGAAGCAAACCAATCACAAAATATCACATATTGTATCATTCTTCTGATAGGAAATGTCCAAAAGAAGCAAATCCATTGAAACAGAAAGTAACTTAGTGGTTGCCAAGAGCTGGGGAAAGGAGAAATGAGAGTTTCTGCTAATGGGTACAGTTTTCTTTTTCAGGTGATGAAAAGGTACTAAAATTATTTAGTGGTGGTTGCACATTAAAAACTACAGAATTGAGGCACCTGGGTGGCTTAGTTGGTTGTCTACCCTTGGCTCAGGTCATGATCTCAGGGCCCTGGGATCGAGCGCTGCCACATTGGCTCCCTGCTCAGCAGAGAGTCTGCTTCTTCCTCTCCTTCTGCAGCTCCCCCTGCTTGTGCTCTCCCTCTCTCTGTCAAATAAATGAATAAAATATTTAAAAAATAAAAACTACTGAATTGCATTAAACACATTAAAAACTACTGACTTGTATACTTTAAAAGGGTACCTTTTGTGGTTGTATGAATTATATGTTTCAATTAAGCTATTATATTTTAAAAGACCAAGTGAGTGTTAAGAAGAGTATTGATTTTATGCTGTTATAGATTGAATGTTTGTAACCCTCCAAAAATCATATTGTTGAAAACTAATCTCCAATGTGGTGATATTTGGAGATGAGGGCTTTGGGAAGAGTCTGCCCTCATTAGCACCCTTATAAGAGAGACCCCAGAAATCTCCCTTGCCCCTTCTGCTATGTGAAGACATAGCAAGAAGATGGCCATCTAGGAACTAGATAGTCCTCCTCAGGCACTGATCTGCTGGTGCCTTGATCTAGGACTTCCAGCCTCCAGAACTGTGAGAAATAAATTTCTGTTGTTTATAAGGCACTCAGTCTAGAGTATTCTGTTACAGCAGCCTAAACAAATGAAGACATGACAATGTGGATATAAAATACAGCTATTTTTTAAAACTGTTTTTTTCCTATTATTTATTTATTTACTTTGTATATTTTTTATTGGAGTTCAATTTGCCAACATATAGTATAACACCCAGTCACCCCATCCCCACACCCACCTCCCTTTCCACTACCCCTTGTTTGTTTCCCAGAGTTAGGAGTCTCTCATGGTTTGTCACCCTCTCTGACTTTTTCCACTCATTTTCTCTCCTTTCCCCTTTAATTCCTTTCACTATTTTTTATTTATATTCCCCATATGAGTGAAACCATATAATATTTGTCCTTCTCCAATTGACTTACTTCACTCAGCATATTACTGTCCAGTTCCATCCACGTCGAAGCAAATGGTGGGTATTTGTCGTTTCTAATAGCTGAGTAATATTCCATTGTATATATAGACCACATCTTCTTTATCCATTCATCTTTTAACCTGCTCTTTGGTATTTTCTGACCTAACTGGTACTCCATGGAGGGCTGAACCTAACAGGAGTGCCTTCATATAGCAGTATTGTCACACTAATAGAAAAATAATGAGCACTTAGCATTTGCTGTAGGCTGGTGCTGTTCAAAGCACTCTAGAGAAAGTTAATCATTTAGTCCTTACAAAGGAGTTTATAAGGCAGAGATTATTACCACCTTCAGTAGAAAGTGGTGGAGCTGGGGTCTGAACCCAGGCAGTATGACACCTGCATTTGCACACTGACTACTCTGCTGGCTTGCCTTTGAGATGTGAGAAAAGGCCTAGAGGAGAGAGAAACTTTGCATAGATGATAAAGTAGGGCAGTCTCAGCAGGAATGGCTTACTAATGTCCAGAAGGTAAAGAAGGAAAGCCCAGTGTTCTTCTGGAGCAGAAGGCTAGGGAAATGTGGCGGGCACGTTGGGCAGAGAGAGAAGTTGGGTTTGCTGGATGGTCTGGGTCGTGACTAAGACTACTTGAATACAGCATACAACTTAGTTGCATGAAAAAGGTCAACACATCCCTGAAGAATTACATCTCAGCAATGTACTATTGCTGTGGGGATGCCTGGGTGGCTCAGCGGTTGAGCATCTGCCTTAGGCTCAGGGCAAGATGCCGGGGGCTGGGATCGAGTTTACCATTGGGCTTCTTGTGGGGAGACTTCTCACTCTGTCTATGTCTCTGCCCCTCTCTGTGTCTTTCGTGAATAAATGAATAAAATTTTTTTTACTTCTTTTAAAATTATTTTTTATTAGAGTTAAATTTGCCTACATATAGCATACTACCCAGTACTCATCCTGTCAAGTGCCTGATTCAGCGCCCATCACCCAGTCACCCCAACCCCCCGCCCACCTCCCTTTCCACCACCCCTTGTTCGTTTCCCAGAGTTAGGTGTTTCTCATGTTCTGTTACCCTCTCTGATATTTCCCACTCATTTTCGCTCCTTTCCCGTTTAATCCCTTTCACTATTTTTTATATTCCCCAAACGAATGAGACCATATAATATTTGTCCTTCTCTGATTGACTTACTTCACTCAGCATAATACCCTCCAGTTCCATCCACATCGAAGCAAATGGTGGGTATTTGTCGTTTCTAATGGCTGAGTAATATTCCATTGTATACATAGACCACATCTTCTTTATCCAGTCATCTGTCAATGGACACTGAGGCTCCTTCCACAGTTTGGCTATTGTGGACATTGCTGCTATAAACATTGGGTGCAGGTGTCCCAGCGTTTCACTGCATCTGTATCTTTGGGGTAACTCCCCAGGAGTGCAATTGCTGGGTCGTAGGGCAGTTCTATTTTTAACTCTTTGAGGAACCTCCACACAGTTTTCCAGAGTGGCTGCACCAGTTCACATTCCCACCAACAGTGCAAGAGGGTTGCCCTTTCTCCACATCCTCTCCAACATTTGTTGTTTCCTGTCTTGTGAATTTTCCCCATTCTCACTGGTGTGAGGTGGAATCTCATTGTGGTTCTGATTTGTATTTCCCTGATGGCCAGTGATGCGGAGCATTTTCTCATGTGCTTGTTGGCCATGTCTATGTCTCCCTCTGTGAAATTTCATGTCTTCTGTTCATATTTTTTGCCCATTACATTATTGGTTGTTTGTTTCTTTGCTGTTGAGTTTAATAAGTTCTTTATGATCTTGGATACTAGCCCTTTATCTGATACGTCATTTGCAAATATCTTCTTCCATTCTGTAGGTTGTCTTTTAGTTTTGTTGGCTGTTCTTTTGCTGTGCGGAAGCTTTTTATCTTAAGTCACAGTAATTCATTTTTGCTTTTGTTTCCCTTGCCTTCATAGATGTATCTTACAAGAGGTTGCTGTGGCCAAGTTCTAAAAGGGTGTTGGCTGTGTTCTCCTCTAGGATTTTGATGGATTCTTGTCTCACATTTATATCTTTCATCCATTTTGAGTTTGTCTTTGTTTATGGTGTAAGAGAATTGTCCAGTTTCATTCTTCTGCATGAGGCTGTCCAATTTTTCCAGCACCATTTGTTGAAGAGACTGTCCTTTTTCCAGGGGTAGTCTTTCCTGCTTTGTTGAATATTAGTTGACCATAGATTTGAGGTTCCATTTCTGGATTCTCCATTCTGTTCCATTGATCTATGTGTCTGTTTCTGTGCCAGTACCATACTGTCTTCATGACCACAGGTAATACAACATTAAATATAGCATTGTGATGCCCCCGGCTCTGGTTTTCTTTTTTAATATTCCCCTGGCTCTTTGGGGTCTTTTTTGATTCCACACAAATCTTAAGATGATTTGTTCCACCTCTCTGAAGAAAGGCCATGGTATCTTGATGGGGATTGCATTAAATGTGTAAATTGCCCTGGGTAGCATTGACATTTTCACAATATTAATTTTTCCAATCCGTAGCATTTTTCCATCTCTTTGTGTCTTCCTCGATTTCTTTCAGGAGTGTTCTGTAGTTTTTAGCGTATAGATCCTTTACCTCTTTGGTTAGGTTTATTCCTGGATATCTTATGCTTTTGGGTGCAATTATAAATGGGATTGACTCCTAAATTTTTCTTTATTCAGTCTCAGTATTAGTGTAGAGAAATGCCACTGATTTCTGGGCATTGATTTTGTATCCTGCCACACTGCTGAATTGCTGTATGAGTTCTAGCAATCTTGGGGTGGAGTCTTTTGGGTTTTCTATGTAGAGTATCATCTCTGCATCTTTTGAGAGGATCATATGGTTCCTGTTTTTTCTCTTATTGATATGATCTATCACATTGATTCCTTTACTAGTGTTGAACCAGCCTTGCATTCCAGGGATAAATCCTACTTGGTCATGGTGAATAACCTTCCTAATGTACTGTTGAATCCTACTGGCTAGTATCTTGTTGAGAATTTTTGCATCTGTGTTCATCAGGGATATTGGTCTATAATTCTCCTTTTTGGTGGGATCTTTGTCTGATTTTGGAATTAAGGTGATGCTGGCCTCATAGAAAGAGTTTGGGAGTATTCCATCCCTTTATATCTTTTGAACAGCTTTAGTAGAACAGGTATTGTGTCCTCTTTAAATGCTTGATAGAATTCCCCTGGGAAGCCATCTGGCCCTGGACTTTTGTGTCTTGGGAGGTTTTTGATGACTGCTTCAATTTATGCCCACATTAGGGGCATAAATATTCATGATTGGTAGATCCTCTTGTTGGATCGATCCTTTAAGTATGATATAGTGTCCCTCTTCATCTCTTACTACAGTCTTTGGGATAAACTTTAATTTATCTGATATGAGGATGGCTACCCCTGCTTTCTTTTGAGGACCATTTGAATGGTAAATGGTTCTCCACCCTTTTATTGTCAGGCTGTCAGGGTCCTTAGGTCTAAAATGGGTCTCTTGTAGACAGCAAATAGATGGGTCTTGCGTTTTTATCCAGTCTGAAACCCTGCGTCTTTTGATGGGGTCATTAAGCCCATTCACTTTCAGAGTTACTATGGAAAGATATGAATTTAGTGTCATCCTGAAACCTGTTCAGTCCCTGTCTTTGTGCATTGTTTCTTTGGACTTCCTCTTTCTTTTACAGAATCCCCCTTAATATTTCTTGCAGAGCCAGCTTGGTGGTCACATCTTCTTTCAGTTCCTGCCTATCTTGGAAGCTCTTTATCTCTCCTTCTATTCTGAATGAGAGCCTTGCTGGATAAAGTATTCTTGGCTGCATGTTGTTCTCATTTAGGACCCTGAATATATCCTGTCAGCCCTTTCTGGCCTGCCAGGTCTCTGTGGAGAGGTCTGCTGTTAATCTAATAGTTCTCCCCATATAAGTTAGGGATCTCTTGTCTCTGGCTGTTTTAAGGATCTTCATCTTTGGAATTTGCAAGTTTCACTATTAAATATCAGGTGTTGAAGGGTTTTTATTGATTTTAGGGGGGATCTCTCTATCTCCTGGATCTGAATGCCTGTTTCTGTCTCCAAGTTAGGGAAGTTCTCAGCTATGATTTGCTCAAATACACTTTCTGGTGCTCTGTCCCTTTCGGCGCCCTCTGGAACCCCAATTAAACACAGATTTTTTTCCTTCTGAGGGCTGTATTTATTTCCCTTAACCTTTCCTCGTGGTCTTTTAATTGTTTTTCTCTTTTTTCCTCAGCTTCCTTCCTTGCCATGAACTTATCTTCTATGTCACTCACTCTTTCTTCTACCTCATTAACTCTCATCGTTAGGACCTCCAGTTTGGATTGCATCTCATTTAATTGATTTTTAATTTCAGCTTGATTGGATCTTAATTCTGCAGTCATTAAGTCTCTTGAATCCTTTATGCTTTTCTCCAGAGTCACGAGTAGCTTTATAATTGTGCTTCTGAATTGGCTTTCTGACATGGAATTGCAATCCAAATTCTCTAACTGTGGGAGAGAGTATTGTTTCTGATTCTTTCTTTTGTGGTGATTTCTTCTTTCTAGTCATCTTGCTCAATGCAGAGTGGCTAAAAACAGGTTGTACTGGAAAAAGGAAGAAAAAAGGGAATAAACAAAACAAACTAAACAAAACAAAACAAAAAAAACAAGGAGGGGTATCCTGTTTCTATATACTGTAAATACGTCGACTTTCCCTGGAGCTCTCCAGCTCTGCTCGGCCAAGAACTTGCTCTTCCCCTGTCCTTCCAGCTGGTCTTCTGGGGAGGGGCCTGCTGTGCTGATTCTCCAGTGTGTGCACCTGGGGGAGCTGCCCTGCTCCCTGTCAGGTGCACAGCTCAGTGGGAGCTGTTGACCCTGTGAGGCCCCTGACCCCTCGCAGCCCCTCTCCATCTCAGGCACAGGATGATACCAGGAGGAATGGCAACAGTGGCAGAGGCCAGCTCTCCAGCCCTGGAGTCAGCTCCCGCAGTAACTACCGCAGCTCCCAGTCTGTAGGGGGCTGGATGCTCCGGGGTTAGGGGGCGCCGATCTGTACAGCTCGAGGCCGCCTGGCGGCAGGAGCATCCTTGCTGTCCTGTGCCCTCCCAGCCTCTGCCTGTCCTGGGGGGAGCGCCAGATCCTGGGCTGTGTCCCCCATGTCGTGGGCTCTGGGGCCTGCACCGCTGGAATCGCGCTCCCGGCCCCACAGCCCCCTCCTCGCGGAGCCTCCGCCCGAGCCCCTCCGAGCTGCTCCCGGGTCCAGCCATGCCCGCTGCAGCCCTTTAGGGAGCTCGGCTGAAGGGTGTGGTGCTCTCCCTGGGGCGCAGGTGTCTGTTAGTGTCCCAAGGAGCCTGAGGGCATCCCCGCCCTCCTGGGGTCCTGCCCCAGTTCCCTGCAAGTGCCTTTCCGTCCAGGAAGTTTGTTAAATTTCCTGCTTCTCCAGGACCGGCTTCCCTGTCCTGGGGGCTCTCGCTACTTGGCTTTAGCCCTGCTCCTCGCGGCCCCGTCTTCCACTGGATTGCTTTATATTTTTATTTTTTTTTCTGTCTTCCTACCTTGTTAGAAGCACCAACTCTTCTCTCTGTAGCGTTCCAGCTGTTCTCTCTTTAAATCTCAGGCCGAATTCATAGGTTTTCAGGATGATTTGAAAGTTACCTAGGTAAGTTGGTGGGGCCAGGTGACCTGGGGACCCTACTCTTCTGCCATCTCGCCCCACCCCCTCAATTAATAAAAGCTTTTTTAAGAAATATAATGTTGCTGTGAAAAGTGGGGCCAATCATGTAAATGACACCAAAGATTAGTGAGTCCTAATGTTTATCTTCCCAAAGACTTCTCACTTATCTGTGAGTAAAGTGTTTCATTTTTGTTTGCTACTTAAAAACAAAAAGCTATTCAAGTAGTTCTGGTTGAAGGTGACTTTCATTCTTCAAAACCAAATGATAAATTTTATTTCATTATTTCCTGTTCAGTTGATGGATGAGAATTCTTGAGTTTCATGTGGCTTGATTCATAATTTTGATGATATGTTTTCCTTAAAGACAAAACATTACTTTCATGCGTAATTTTGAGTCAGTGTGTATGAATATGAGTAACTGCTTATTGTCATGAAATCATTACAGTATATGTTCTAATAACCTTATTTAACAGTGCTAGTTGAGTTAATTTAAATGGAACTTACTTAACCTCATTGTACTCCCTGACTAATCCAGCATCATTTATTTCTCAGTGGTTTCTCACAAAATTCTAGTCAGTAGCTTAAATGCATTAACAACTTCAATTTTAACACAGAGTGTAGGACATAGAATTCAGTTGAATAAATGTAATTGAATACCACTATCTGCCTAAGACTATGCCAGATACGTTAGGGGGTTGCAAGCATGACTGAAACTGTGTTTCTCTCTGTAAGGAACTCATGACTAATGGAATAATGTCACCCAGCATTCATAAAGTGCTTTAATGTTTGCAAAATACTTTTATATATTGATGATCTAATTTATATCTCATCACAGAGCCTATGAGGTATCATAAGTATTTCAAGTCCTGTCAAAATTAGATCTCTTTCCTCCTTGCACTATATTGTCCTTTAATTAGTTTATTAAGTGTAGAACACTTTGGATATTGACATCCTCATGTTGTCTTCTTATCCATGAACACAGTGCCTTTCCATATATTTAGACGTTCTTTGATTTCTTTCAGCAATGTTCTGTGCTGAAATGTTTGTAGAATTTTCAGTGTACCAGTCTTTCACCTGTGGTTAAATTTATTCTTAGATAGCAATGAGATAGACATTTTATAACCCAACGAACAGAGACAAATCAAAGTTTTCATACATGTATTATTCTTTGTTAAAGTCCAGAGCTGCCTACACTGACCTCTAACTCTGCAGTTATAATCATCTAAAGAAATCTGCTCCAGAGCTGGTGATGACTAGAGGACATGGGGGAACAAGTTCAAGGTACTGATTTTCAATTCTATACCTAGAATTGGAATTACTGGTAATGTGATAATTCTATGTTTAGCTTTGAGGAACTGCCAGACTGTTTTCCATCTGCACACTTTACATTTCCACTAGCAATGAACAAGGATTCCAATTTCTCTACATCCTTTCCAGCATTTATTATTTGCAGGATTTTTTTATTACTACTGTAGTCATCTGTGAGGTGGTATTTTATTGTATTTTTTCTATTGTTGTAAGACATATATAATGTAAATTTTACAGTTTTAATCATTTTTAAGTGTATAGTTCAGTGGCATTAGCTACCATTCACATTGTTGTGCAATCATTACCACCATCCATTTCCAGAACTTTTTCATGTTTACTAATTGAAACCCTATACCCATTAAACACTCATTCCCCATTTCTCCACTTCTTTGGCAACCACCATTCTACTTTGTTTTATGAACATGACTACTCCAGGTACCTGATATAAGTGGAATTATATACTTATAATTTTGTTTGTCCTTTTGTAACTGGCTTATTTCACTCAACACAATGTCCTCAAGATTCATCTGTGTTGTGGCATCTATCAGAATTTCCTTCCTTTTTAAGACTGAATGACACTTCATTGTAGATATGTGCCACATTTTGCTCAACCATCTGTCCATTGATGGACACTTGAGTTGTTTCTGTCTTTTGGCTATTGTGAATAATGTTGTTATAACCATGGAAATGCAGATATCCCTTTAAATCCTTTCATCCTTTTTGGATATACACTCAGAAGCAGAATTGCTGGATTAAATGGTAATTCCGTGTTTAATTTTTTGAGGCACTTCCATGCTGTTTTCCATAATGGTTGCATCATTTTACATTCTCACCGGCACTGTGCGAGAGTTCCAATTTCTCCATATTCCTGCCAACACTTGCTATTTTCTTTTTTTTCAAAATTAATTACCTGATTAATTTTAATTTTAATTTAAAAAATATTTATTTGTTTAGAGAGAGAGTGAGTGAGAGAGCATGCACAAGTGCCAGGAGAGGCAGAGAGAACCTTCAAGCAGACTTCCCACTGAGCATGAAGCCCAACGTGGGGCTTGATCTGATATGGGGTTATGACCTGAGCTGAAACCAAGAGTTCAACATTTAACTGACTGAGTCACCTAGGTGTTTGAATTAATTAATTTTTATAATAGCCATCCTAATGGATGGCAAGTGGTATCACATTGTGATTTTAATTTGCATTTCCTTAATCAGCAGTGATGAGCAACATTTCACGTGCTTATGGGCCATGTGAATATCTTCTTTGGAGAAATGTCCACTCAAGTCATTTGTCCAAGTTAAATTGGGTTGTCTCTTTGTTTTTCAGTTTGTGGGAGTTCTTTATATATTCTGGTTATTGAATCCTTGTCAGATATATAATTTGCAAATATTTCTTCCCATTCTATAGTTTGTCTTTTTTACTTACTTGATAGCATTCTTTGATGCACAGAAAAATTTAATTTTGATGAAGTACAAGTTGTCTATTCTTTCTTTGTTGCCCATGGTTTTGGTATCATATCTAAGACTCTAGAGTCAAATCCAGAGTCATGAAGATATACACCTATATCTTCTTCTAAAAGCTTTATGGTTTTTGTCCTCATTTCAAGATCTTTGATTCATTTTGAGTTAATTTTTGTATGTAATGTGAGGTTTCTTTTTGCATGTGAAAATCCAGTTGTCCCAGCCCCAACTGTTAAAGAGATTACTCTACCACTTGGCACCCTTGTGAAAACTCAATTGATCTGAGATGGATTTATTTCTGGGCTCTCAATTTTATTCTAATGGTCTATCTACTTGTAAGTACCATGCTGTTTTGATTACTATAGCTTTGTAGTAAGTTTTTAAATCTGAAAGTGTGAGTCTTTCCAACTGTTTCTTCTTTTTCAAGAGTGGCTATTTGGGGCCATTGCAATTTCATATGGATTTGAGGATTGGCTTTTCCATTTCTGAAAAAATAATCTGAGGAGTTTTGATATGGATTACATTGAATCCACAGAACACTTTGGGTATTGACATCTTAATAGAAAGTCTCCTTATCCACAAACAGAGTATCTTTCCATTTATTTAGGTCTTTAATTTCTTTCAGTAATGTTTTGTGTTTTTCAGTATACAAGTCTTTCACATCCTTGAATTTTCCAGGTGTTTTCCAGGTGTTTCAGATGCTGTTGTAAATGGAATTGCTTTATTCTTTTTCAGACTGTTCATTGGTGGTCTATAGAAACACCACTGATTTTAGTGTGTTGATCTTATATCCTACAACTTTGCTGAATTTATTACTGCTAGTAGCTGTCTTGTGGATTCTTTGAGATTTTCTATAAATATAGGATCATATCATTCTGTGAACAGAGATAGTTTCAATTCTTCTCTTCCAGTTTGGATGCCTTTTATTTCTTTTTCTTATATAATTTCTCTGGCTAGAATTTCTAGTTCAGTGTCAAAGAGCAATGTTTAATGTAGACATCCTTATGTCATTCCTGATCTTGGGGGAAAGCTTTCATTCTTTCATCATTGAGTATGGTGTTAGCCGTGGTTTTTCTTTTTTTTTTTTTTTTTTTTTTTTTAGCCGTGGGTTTTTCATAAATGCCCTTTGTCATATTGAGGAGGTTAAAGTGAATTTTTAAGATGCCATTTGTAGAAATAATTTGAGGGCTGAGATTAGATTATCATTCTTCAGAGGTGATTTGTTACTGCTTTTTGCCAGCTCAGGGTTTGGGATTTCTGAGCATCTGCAATTAGAGGATAGGCTGGCTTATTCCTTACTCCCTGGGTGCAGCCTTTTGGGGTTCTATCACAAAGCAGGGGACTGGTATACTGGGTCCTGATTCTTGAGGGACTGGACTCAAAACTTATCTTTTTAACTCTATTTTTCTGCCAAAGCCAGAAATGCAAGTGCCCAGGGCAGAGGATTCCGACCTGGTGAACACATACCTCTCTGTATTCTTTTCCTCTTGAAACTTGATCTAGTGTTTCTCCTTATCTCTATAACTCTTTAATACTTTTAGGAAGATATTTAACAAAAAAATGTCATCTGACTTCTTAGTTGTCATCAGCAGGAGAATCTGCAAGCCTGCTGTCCCTGGAAATGGTGGTTCTTTGTTGATTATTACTCTTCCAGAGGTGGATATTGTGAAATCCAAGTACAATTTTCTTCTGCCTTACAGTTCGAAGGGACAAATTTATTTTTTATCCATCTATGGACAGGTATGTTGAAAAGAGCAAGAATCTGAACAAGGGCACTGTGAGACATCTGTGTTCTCATCTTCCTGTTGGTGTAAGCAGTCATGTAGCTTACCTTTCAGTAAAAGCTGAGCCACCTTGTCATGCTATGCTTAAGAACAATGGTCTCAGTCCATTAGTGTCATCTGATTTAGGAAGAAGGAAAAGTTGGTATAAGTTGGTCCCAGGGGTCTACAAGAATCTCTCATAATACTAGGACCATGTATTATAGCAGCTTTTAATTTATTTATTTTTAATTTTAATTTTTAAGAGAGATCTACCTACTTATTGATGAGAAGAGGGAGAGAGACCCCCAAGCAGACTCCCCAGTGAGCAGAGAGCTGGATGTGGGGTTTGATCCCACAACTCTGATCACAACCTGAGCTGAATCAAGAGTTAGATACTCAGCTGAATGAACCACCGAGGCATCCTTGTTGCAGCCTTATTATAAGAGAAAAACACTGAAGAGCAAGGAGGGTCAATGAATTATAGGATCAGAGCTAGGGTTAAATCAGCTCCCCACCCTTCTTTCCTGATTCATGTCTGTGAAACTGATTCACTTTATTTACATCTCCAAATTACAATTGTTTATCAAAAGAATGTTGGCTATTACAATCAATACAACAGAGTTTTAAAGTTCTCTATAATACAGAAATGATTTTTAAAATGGCAAAGTGATTGTAATTTCTGGATCTGTCTTTCCCTCTGCCCCCAAATCAGATTTCACAGAAAGTGTTCATCCTCTCTCAAATTTACAGAGAGTAGACCCACCTACACCAAAATCCTCTGCTTGGCTGCCCGGAGCTCTCTCTCCATGCCATTTATAAGTAGAAGGAATTGATTCACATATGTTTTGTTTTATTTTGTTTTTGTTGTTTTTTTTTAAAGATTTTATTCATTTATTCATAGAGATGCAGGGAGAGAGAGAGAGAGAGAGAGAGAGAGAGGCAGAGACACAAGCAGGCTCCATGCAGAGAGCCCAACGTGGGACCTGATCCAGGGTCTCCAGATAACGCCCTGGGCTGCAGGCGGTGCTAAACCACTGCGCCACCGGGGCTGCCCTGATTCACATATATTTTGGAAGCACATCTAATACATAAATGGGAGTACATTGGAGGTTTCTACCATTCGGTCCTCTCCCCAGGATACACCAACTGGCATCACCCTATATTTAGTCCACATTTAATTCATTGCTGACACCTCCCAAGTATCTCAAATCCTTCCAGTTCTGGGTATCTCCACCATCTCTATCTTAATCCAAAACACTGTCATTTCTTGCCTAGATGAAAGCAATAACATGTGAGGCCTGCATTCTCGTGGGCATCCCTCAATCCATTTTCTGTAGAGGTTTCTTTTAGATAAACAGGTTTGAGCAGTGGAAAAGGACACAGGGACCCCCTGGCTTGAATCCATACAGGCCCATCAGGAGACCCACGTCAAAATATCCATAGGCTCTGACTGATCAACAGGCTACTTACAACTAGGCACAGTGACCAAAAAAAGGGACAATTCCATAAATTGCTAAACCTCCTTGCCTTCCCTCCTTAAAAGCAGCCTCCTCCTCCTACCTCTTTGCAGACAGCCTCTCCTCTGCTTGCACCGTATTCAATAAACATCTACCTCCTTCATTCTGCTTCAGATGAATTCTTTCAGCTCCTACCTGATTGTTGCCCCACATTTGGGGGCTCCCTACTAATGGGACAGATAGGCCATTTAGACACATTTTCTACATTGTGGTCAGAAAGCTCTTTCCAAAGCTCCTTATTATCCGTTTTTTGGCACCATGCAGAATTCTCCACACATTGAACCTAGATGCAATTGGCCTTGGAGCAATTATCTGTGTGTTGTCAATCTAACCACTAGACTGAACATTCTCTAGCTTATTTGCTTTTGCTAATCTTACATCTTCATTGTCTGGCACACATTGGGGGCTTAACATATTTTTTGAATACTACATAATGTCAACAAACTCTTTGCAATTTACTTATTTGTTCTGCTTATTGTATTGTTTCTCTCCTTGGGTCTTATTTGTTTTGTTCACTTATGTACTAACTCTAAGAGCCTAGGAGTGCCTGGTGCTTAGAGATTCCT